>NW_022436975.1:16636658-16994547 GCF_009761245.1 Sapajus apella
ATTCTTACTCTTTGGGTTTCAGCAATTTGACTACAGTGTGTTTATGTGGATTTGAGTTTGTCCTGATTGAAGTTTACTGAGCTTCTTGGATGTGTCTTCAACTGGGGAGTTTATTTCTTCAAATATTTTTTCTGCCTCTTTTTCTTTCTGGGACTCTAGTGATTCATGTATTGGTACACTTCATGGTGCCACCAGTCTCTTAGGCTCTGTGCATTTCTTTTCTTTTCTTTTTTTCTTTCTTTTTTTCTTTCTACTTCTCAGAATGGGCAGTTTCAACTGGCTTGCCTTCAAGTTTGCTAATCCTTACTTCTGCCTGCTCAAAGATATCAACAGCCGATTTTTCATTTCAGTTATTCTACTTTTCATTTCTAGAATTTCTGTTTGGTTCCTTTTTACAATTTCTATATCTTTGTTGAGATTCTTGTTTTGTTCACATTGTTTTCCTTGCTTTTAGTTATTTGTCCATGTTTTCTTTTAGCTCAGTAAACATTTAAGATAGTTAATTTAACATCTTTGACTAGTAATTCCAACGTGTGGGCTTCCTCTGCGGTGGTTTGTATCAAATTCTTTTTCCTGTGGGCTATATTTTCCTGTATGTTTTTTATTTTTTTCTTGGGAACTGAACATTCTGAGTTTTACATTGGGGAAGCTCTGGAAACTGAATTATTTTACTCCTCCAGGATTGTTTATTTTTGCTTGTTGTAGGCTGGAGCCATGCATTTTATATATTTTTTAAAACTTTGCTGGCTTATTATAAAGGATATTATAAGGATACAGATAAAGGGATGTGTAGGGCAAGGTATGGGGAAGGGGTGCAGAGCTTCCATGTCCTCCCTGGTCACACCATCCTCCAGAAACCTGCAGGTGTTCAGCTATGTGGAAGCTCCCTGAACACAGTCCTCTTGGGTTTTCATGTAAGCTTCATAATGTCAGCATTCTTTCCCGTTGGGTATAGCGCAAGACTCTCTCTAGGGAAGGTCTTACCACCCATAATCAGAAAAGCGGGGAAACATTAAAGTCCTACCTTGGGGCAGGTGAAAGGAGGGAAAGAGAAGGTCAGAGAAATTGTATTTCCTGAGGCCTGACCCACTCAACATTATAAGAGAAGACTGTAACAAGAGCTATGGAAGTTACGAGCTGGATTGTGAGCAAAAACATATAATACTGCAGGCCATTCCCTGGTTTTCAAACATGGATCTTTTACATCAAAAGAATATACACAATTACTAAAAACTACATGATAGCCTTTACAAAATTTAAGGGCCCAACGTGGATTTAGCAGTAAATCAAGAATAGAGAGCTTGATTGAAGCAACGCCATTAAGCACGCACACACCGCCCGTCACCCTCCTCAACCATCATACAAAAGTCCAGTCCATCATAGTGCATGACTGTCTTCCAGGATGAGGGAGACTCAGGTTTGTAGGCTTTTTTAAGATCTTGTCAGGTTCCAAAAGCAGGAGTAGTCTTGGCAAACATACAGCGTTATCCTTTGAGGCATCTGGAATAATTGAGCTAAGAGGTAATGCTGTCTCCTGCTCTAACACTTAAAATGTAATATTGGATTTCCCTCAATTTATAACCCATTTATTCATTTTTTTAGCCTCAGTTATTAGTTCTCCTTTTCTTCACCTGTCATTTATTTTTACTTAAATGTTTCCACATTTGTAAGGAGCATTAAGTTTAGTCTCTGTGCTGGTTCAGATTGCTGGTTGTAATACTAGTCTAGCAAGCACCTTTCCCTCTGTCCATTCCCATTCACAGAGGGTAGGGTTACAAAGGTTCTGAACTAGTGAGCCATTTTTACCACTAGGCATTACAGCTGTATTCACTCTCAGTCCCAATTTTGGCAGATGGGGTGAAGGCACAATCCACCATTAGGCCCTCAGGAATTCTGACATAAGGCTTAAAAATACAGTTACACTTTCCTACTTAGAAATAATCCTTGCTTCTAGCACTTGTAGTCCTAGGACTACTGTATCAGGTAGAAGAAAAAAAAAGAAGTTTTTAGGTGATTTGGGGAAGAAAGAAAGAAAAACTATAGTTGTTATACCAGTGTGCTTCTCCCTTGGCAAGAATTTATAGTCATATCAGCATCCTCCCCAACCCCTCTTCACCAGATCAACCAGAAAAACAGACAAAAATCTTGTGGGTACACTCCCTTAGTCCCACTCATGCTGAATGTGGGCACACACTCGTGATGGTGAGTAAGCCAGCCCTTTGTGCTTTCATCTCCCTCTGTTATAGACAGTGTTTCAAATGCCAGTTCTACTTATCTTTCAGACTATACTCTGAGGAAGTTATCTGTCTGCCCACTGCTGAACATTATGGGCTGTACAGTATGTTCCATCCAAATCCATGCAGTTTCTTCTGTTCTAGCTCTTTAATGGCACTCTAAGGATTTGCATCTTCCACAGGTAAGCAAAGCCCACTCCAGAATCAGGTCTATCCCATGTGTCCCAGGGCTACCAGCATCAGTCTTACTTGCCAGCTATGCTCAGGGCCTTCTGGCCATGGAATCTGTCCCATAGCCATAGGCAGTCTGTCTCTCTCGCAGAGAAACAGAACCATTCTTACCGCCATTATGTGTCCGAGAGAGGGCAAAGGAACATGTCTTGATTCAGCGGCAGCACCCCCAGATCCACTCATTCCATGGACCTCAGGGAGGCACATGGGGATACCTGCTTGCATTTTATGACTTTTCTAAACTATCTTTGCCTTTGCTTATCTGTTTGCCTGTTTCTATTCCTTGTAGGAAATCATTGAATTTTCTGTTCCATTATCTCTACAGTCAGCCAGTGATCTGGCACAGATTTCCTTAACTGTCTGGCTCCAAAATACGGGTGAGGGGGTCGGGAGAGTACTATCTCCTTAAATCTTCTGATAGATGCCACTGGGGGAAACCCCTGCAGCCAAGAGGGCCAAATCTTGGGAAACCATCTGCATCAATCCCTCAGGGATCCGCCAGACTGACTAGAACACCAAGGTCCCCACTGCCCACCCTGGTTTCAGCCAGATACTGCAGGTATATGGTTCATAACCCCACAGGACATGGGGCTGAGGAATGGGGGATGGTCACTGGTTCACCCAAGCCATGCTGCCAAAAAAACAGTGGCCTCTACCTTCATCAAGCACTCTCTTGGTGGTTCTAAGTGTCCGATCAGGACCCAGAGTGCTGAAATGGTAGATTCTGGTCATTCTAACTGGGTAGTTGTTTCAGTGGAAAGAACAACCCCTGGAGGTTCTTACTCTGTCATTTTGAACGGTATTCACCCCTTTCCTTTAAAAGGAGTTTTTCCCTAAAGGTCTTTTCTGGCATGAGAACCCCAAAACCTGTATTCTGCTCAGCCTAGGTTTGAGAATGGGGAAAGGTCACATGTGAGAACTTACCTGTGTCTAGAAACTACCATTGTTAACACCCTGGTACTCTAGATTTTTTAAGAATTATTTTCTATATATATGTATACATAGAATTTTTCTGTTATCTGAGAAAGTTAACAGTATTTTTTTTCACGTAAGAATTTATCAGCTGGTCACAGTGGCTCATGCCTATAATCCTAGCACTTTGGGAGGCTGAGGCGGGCGGATCATTTGAGGTCAGGAGTTTGAGACCAGCCTGGGAAATCCCATCTCTACTAAAAATACAAAAATTAGCTGGGTGTGGTGGTGGGCGCCTGTTAATACCAGCTACTAGGAAGGCTGAAGCAGGAGAATCATTTGAACCTGGAAAAGTGGAGGTTGCACTGAACTGAGATTGCGCCACCGCACTCCAGCCTGGGCGACAGAGTGAGACTCACTCTGTCTCCAAACCGAACCGAACCGACCCGACCCGACCCGACCCGACCCAACCCAACCCAAAACAAAACAGAATTTATCAAGTATCTTTTCATGCCAATAAATATATGTGACATCACTTTTACTAGCCATGTATTAGTCTAATGTATGAAATTATTATCATTCACTTAATCTTTTTGCTGTAAAACTGTTTCAAACTTATTTTGCTTACAAACAATTCTGTAATAAAGATCCTTATAAACACATTTTTGTATACAACCTAATAGATTCCCTTGGAATAAATCTTCAGAAGTACAACAAGGAATAGGAGTGTACTTCAATAGTGTCTAAAAACCATGCCAAACTGGAGACAAAGTTCTCAAAGAAAATTAGAGAGATTTCCAGAACTGTCCTAGAATTGCTTCCAAAATATGACCTAAGAAGAGGGATCAGAAATTATAAATCAAGGATAAAACATGAGATCACTTTAGGATTGTCAGAAATTTTAAGTTTCTTCATGTTTCCTCCCTGCCCCCCACCCCCTCCTCACACAGACACTGTTTCCTGAGCGTAATTACACATAAAATTCTTACTTTGGAAAAGTCTATAGACTCCTATTATTGGGAAAGAAAGAAGGGCAGTGCTGGGAAGGCTGTACCCAGATGTTTTGTCAGCGGGTTAGAGAAACCTGAGTGAAAAAAGCAAATAGAGGCCACTACAGAGAGGAAAGGTTATCAATTTGAATAATTAGCATCATTTAGGAATACAGGAGAGAGGATACATGAGGAACTGGGAACAAGCAAGAATGACCATAAGAATTTAACTAGTATTTTCATCCGAACAAAATTTGACCCTCTTACATATATATATATATATATTTTTTTTTTTTTTTTGAGATAGAGTCTCACTCTGTAGCTCAGGCTGGAGTGCACTGGCACGATCTCTGCTTACTTCAACCTCCACCTCCCAGGTCCCAGGTTCAAGCAATTCTCCTGCCTCAGCCTCGAAAGTAGCTGGGATTACAGGCATGCACCACCATGCCCAACTAATTTTTATATTTTTAGTAGAGACAGGGTTTTACCATGTTGGCCAGACTGGTCTTGAACTCCTGATCTCGTGATCCACCGCACCTGGCCCTTTTGCCAATATTCTCATGAGCTCACTCTGTGACATGAGACAAGTTATTATTTATTTCACAGCATAATACACAACAGATTAAACTTGCCTTTATTAAAGCTCCTCTTCCATCAAGCCTCGACTATTTATTCTAAGTGCCAGGCTTGTGCTAGTTTACATGGTTACCTACATTCCAATCCAGCTTAGAAACCCAACAGGGCTCAGTGAATTAATCAAGTTACTATTAAAGAGCAGTTGGCTTTCCTGGCTCTTTTCTAAAATATCACATTACCTCACTATGTGACTATGAACGAACTACCAGCCTCCACCAAAACTAAATGAATACTGTGACTTACTGATCACGGATATTACTTCCAGTCACCCATTCTTAGCTTCTCTAAGCCAAATCATTAAAAATGGGATAGCAGGCGCATGTAAAAGACATGCTTTTCTCTTGCTTTTCCCGCCTCATGTTAGAAAGTAGACAGGAAATAGAAGCCGCAGGTCAAGGAAGCAAAAGGGCTGAAGACCCAACATAACCAGAACAGTATTACTCCTGACTCTTCCACAGACTCTCCTCTGTCACCCAAATTCCATGTTTTCCCACAACCGATGCCACAAAAGAGGCCTTTAACAGAAAAGCCTCTGGCTCTTGCGACCAGACCACTACATGCTCTAATAGTCCACAAGAGGGAGCCCTGCAGCCACTGTATCTGCCACCTTAATAATGTAGATACCAATCATGCATTACCCTTGGAGATTATTTGAATTTTTTTTTTTAAATTCAGTGCTATAAGGTTTTAACTCTAGTCTAGGGCAAGGTAATGAATGGTGCTGGTATTAAAACAAACCTGAAGGTGTTTTATATTCTAACCTTCCCTTTCTTTCTCTTGGTTTCCCTCAAAACAACAGGAGTGGTATCTAAACGTTAACATTGGGTAATTATATTTATCCTACATCTATGGGACTCATTTTCTTAGAAAAACTTTTACACTTAGCATGCATGCATGAATGGAGGAAAATCAGGTAGGTGTCTGGAGCAATGGTCATTAGCAGAGCAGCATGTGCTGATGTGGACAGGCAGAGCAGCAAACTACATGAGAACACAGGGGCTTAGGAGTTAGACACAACTGAGTTTGAATCCCAATTCTGCCACTTTTACTAGTTTTGTGACATTAAACATGTTAGTTAAGGTCTCTAATCTTCAGTTTCTTCATCTATAAAATAGGCCTCACAAGACTGCCAAAAAGATTAAATTAGATAATATATGCAGTATGTCTGTGCATTTTTGGCAAAGAAAAAATATTTTAATAGACATGGTCATTATTATGAATATAAAACACTTTTAAATACTTCATACTATTTATTTTAACAAAACAAGACTTATTTTTCATGACAGTATAACTTCACCCTGAAAACTAATGTACTGCAGAAATAATGGGAAACACTAAAAATATTTCAAAATATGCACATAGTTTACCTTAAAATGAATATATAGGCCAGGTATAGTGACTTACACCTATAATCCCAGCACTTTGGTAGGCCGAGGTGGGAGGATTGCTTGAGCCCAGGAGTTCAAGACCAGCCTGGGCAACATAGTCAGACTCCATCTCTTTATATTTCTATAAAAACTGTGTGTGTGTGTGTGTATGTGTCAGAGAGAGAGAGAGAGAGAGAGAGAGAGAATGTGTGTGTGTGTGTATATAAAATGAATATACAGCTTAAATTTCAGTATGAACCGAAGAAATAAATTAGCCACCCATAATCTAAAAATTAAATCAATGTTATATGTATAACCAATATTTCCTCCCTTAAGCAATTCTATTGGTTATACATATAACATTGATCTAATTTTTAGATTATGCAGAATTCAATGTTCACTTTGAAAAAATTTAATAAAATAGGAGATATAAAACACTATAAAAAGATTACTCTTATTGTTACGGATTAGGCATTATTATTCTTCAGAGCTGGGATATAGGATCCTATAGATATAGGATATACCAGATCCCTCTTATGCTGAAACTCAAGGCGTTGAACATAGCCTAGCTTCTCAGTCATTAAATTCTTAATTCCCTCATTAAAGTAAGCTGAGAAAATGAAAAAGTACACAAAGTCTTAATGCACTTCCTTCAAAACTTAACATACAAAATAAAGCCTTAAGCTGAATTTCCAATTTCATCAAATTCCCAAAGCACAAGCAAAATTAAAATACCATTAAATTGTATTAAGATCCAATACATATTGGTCAATACCATAATTTATGCTATCAAGTTAGGGAAGATATCTATAAGACAAAACACTCTGTTCCTTCAACCTTAGGGCAAATAAGAAACAAAGATTAGTGGTTCTCAAATGTAGGCATTTCTGAACCACCTGGGAACCAGATAAAAGTTTAAAAAAACTACACAGACATGGGGCAGAATCCTCTGTTTCCTAATGCAATTCAATACAGCAGTGCTAATCTCTACAAGCACCACTTTGTAAGGAATTATACTAGAAAGGAGATAGGAGCATGGGTGACAGAAAAGACAGGAAAAAGGGACATGGAATTATTGTTTCCTGGGATAGCGCCATGAACTATTAAAGAAATGCTGGCTTTGAAACAACCTGATGTGATTTCAAGAGAAATGAATGATTGGGAACAAACTACAATTTAATAGACCCTCCAGACAAATAAGATCTTAGTCTACAATACCATAGCTACAAGCACAAGCTGGCAAGCTCGAGTTTGAATGAGACTAAATTACAAATGATGGACAGCTGCTTTAGCAGACCAAACAGATAATGGCTGGAAAAAAGTATGCTTGTGAATAGGAAAGTAATGACCATGCAGTACAGTATGAAAGTTAAGATAAGAGAAAAATACAATACTGAAGAAAACTGCATGGCTGAGGGAAATGCTGAGCAAACAATTTGTACACCTAAAAAGGAAAAGCACTAAAAGCTTCAAAATAAATAGAATCTGCCCTTTATGGGAGTTATTAGATATTAAAGACTGAGATAAACTAAGACAATATAATCAGTATGATATAAGCGTTTATGAAACATGTTCTTTCATGTGATAATACAACTAAGTATGAAACAAATAATCGAAGTCTAATACAGTCTTGTAAGAAAAACAGGAAACAACTTCAAATCAAATGTACATGAGGAACTAAGGGAAATTTAGGGAAAATTCTGTATGCTTTCATACAGTCACTGTAATAAAGACAACATGAGACACATGATTCAACAGAAAGGCAGCAAGATCTTAGTCTACAATACCATAGCTATAAGCACAGGCTGGCAAGTTAACCTGAACTTGGTTAACAGTTAATACAGATTATATGGAGAGAACTACAAACAGGCCCCTATAAAATCTAACTGTAGGAGATATATAACCACAGTCAATTCAATGCAAGAAAAATATATTCAGTCTCTACTAAGAGCCAGCACAGGCCAGAGACCAGAATAAAAAGATGAATAAAACTAAAAGCCTGAAGTTAAGAGCTTTTAGGCTACAGTGTAAATATCTTGAAAGGTTCCCCACCTCCCCCATTCTGCCCTAGCATGGGATGAAGTAAACTGCTAAAATGAATACAGAGCTCATGATTATGAGTGAAACATACTTACATGGACTGGAACATTACTGTGTCCCAAGAGCAAAAAGAAAATGGAAAAAACTGCATTTGTGAGGCCATGAGAAACACTGTAAAGAAACATATTCCTTGTATTACATCTTGTTGGATGTTGGCAGAGACCAAGCCCTCCAGTCTGGATGACGTCAATGAGCTTTGGCAAATTCCATAAAGAGAACTGTCAAGCTGACAATTTCCATTACTATTTAATAATCATGCCAGGATCTTTCAAAAGAACACATCAGACTTTCTAATGGGGATGTGGACTGGAATTATAATAATTTTATGTTTAAGGATATTAGTATCTAACTTAAAAATAATGTGCAACTAAAAAATGATTTATTAAGTTTAAAGACAAATTTAGAGCAGACTAGAGATGAGTTTTTTTGCTTTTGTTTTTTGAAATGGAGTCTTGCTCTGTCCCCCAGGCTGGAGTACAGTGGTGTAATCTCAGTTCATTGCAACCTCTGCCTCCCAGGTTCAGGCGATTCTTGTGCCTTAGCCTCCCTAGCCTCTCAAGTAGCTGGGATTATGGGCATGTGCCACCAACCTGGTTTATTTTCGTATTTTTAGTAGACACAGGGTTTCAACATGTTGGTCAGGCTGGTCTCGAACTCCTGACCTCAGGTGATCCACCTGCCTCAGCCTCACAAAGTGCTGGTATTACAGGCGTGAGTCACCACACCAGCCAAGAATGTTCTTTACTCAGATATGCACTGTTAACATTTGTCTTACTATTTTCAGTGTGTGTGTGTGTGTGTGTGTATAAAACACCTAACTCTTTCTTCTGAACATTTGAGGGTAGGTTATAAACACTCTAGTCCTTCACCTCTGTATTACTCTGCTGCTGATAATGCTGGGTAGTTTATAAGAGGGGAGGCCTCACAATCATGACGGAAGGCAAAAGGCACGTCTTACACGGCACCAGGCAAGAATGAATGAGAGCCAAGCGAAAGGGAAACTCTTTATAAAATCATCATATCTCATGACACTTATTCACCACCAAGAGAGAAGTATGGGGGGAAACTGCCCCTGTGATTCAATTATCTCCCACCAGGTCCCTCCCAGAACACATGGGAATTATGGAAGATACAATTCAAGATGAGATTTGAGTGGGGACACAGCCAAGCCATATCAACCTCTAAACACTTCAGTGAATAATACCCTAACTTAATACATGTTCCTATTATGAACAAGGCCAAAGTGAATGTCTTTGCACATACATTAACATTTATATATGATTATTCCCTTTGCATACATTTCTAGTGGTGAAATCAAAGAGAAAAAAAGTTTAAAGGTGCTACACATTACCAACTGCCCTCTACAAAATCTGTAACAATTTGAACTTCTTCCACCAGCTCCTTAGCTTATTAAGTTTCTAAATTTGATAGAAATCTGTTTAGACATGAGGAGCATTGTTTCTTGTGTTTAATGTTTCTGTGCTCAACTGACTGTCTTCGTTTGCCTCTTGATACCCTTTCAGAAAAGACTCTTAAAGTCAGAACCTGCTGGCCGAGAAGGCCTATAGCAAATCCTATTGTGAAGATAAATTTATAGGCCTTAACAGAATAAGGACTATGACAATAACAATCCGAACCACAATAATTCATGGTACAAAAGACTGTGGCATCTACATAATAAAATAGTTGATGTTCTTGTTAATTTTGGGGCCTATAATTGCTCCTTAATTGGTCAGGTTTCTTGGATGTCAGCGGGCTCACAGGATAATGTGTCTTCATAATGTAAACCCAAACATTGCTTATAATAAACTGTACATACAAAAAAATCCTAAAAGTTTGATACTGTAATGCAGATGTCTAATTTCTAGGTAAATTTAGTAAACAGAATATGTTCAATATGGAGAAAATTATACTCCAGAAACAAGTTAAAACTGTTACAGCTTCAAAAAAAATTTCAGCAGCACCTCACAGATACAGCACATAGAAGAAATAAACAAAATTATCAGTAATAGTTTTAATAAATATACTAATACCATATGTATTTAACATGCTGATATTCATTTCCCTCCATATTTTAAGCTCTCTCTTTAAAAAGAACTGACCCTGGGTAAAGGGTAGAGGGTAGATCAAAGAAAAGAAATACTGGCTGGGCATGGTGGCTCATGCCTGTAATCCCAGCACTTTGGGAGGCTAAGGCAGGTGGATCACCTGAGGTCAGCAGTTGAAGACCAGCCTGGCCAACATGGTGAAACCCTGTCTCTACTAAAAATAGAAAAATTAGCCAGGCATGGTGTTGGGTGCCTGTAATCCCAGCTACTTAGGAGGCTGAGGTAAGAGAATCACTGGAACCTGGATGGTGGATGCGGCAGTGAGCCAAGATTGAGCCACTGCACTCTAGCCTGGGCAACAGAGCAAGACTCTGTCTCAAAAAAAGAGAAAGAAAGAAACAAAGGACAGATATCCTGAAAGCAGGGATAATGGTTAGTTAGAAGAATACCAGAATAAGCTCAGACAGTGGTGATAAATGATTAGTTTAAGGGGGAGAAGAGATAAGGAGGCAGAGAAGAGATGAATATGACAGGCTATGTTAGCATACAAAAATCCAAAGAATTTAATGAGACTGGATTTAAGTAATTGAAAGAACAGAAACAGACAATTTTACAACAGGAAAATTAACAGTGATTTTAGGGTAAAAGTAAAGAGGTGCACAAAATAAGTGGGTTGAGGAGCTGTAAGCACAGAAAATTCTAGCTTCAATGAATTTAATACACATATCTAATTTGTTTTGATTTTGCAATCAAAACACCTAGAAACTATTTTTATTTCAGCACACATGTAAATTTTTGTATCAATAGGAGAAATAGTCTTATTTTTAATTATATACAGTAGAGGACACACTACAGCCTTTCAAAGCTTCAGTACCTCTGAAAGTTTGAACTCATCCTGCAAGGTTGCTTTAGTGTTTCTACCTTTGCCAAGTCTGAGACAACAGGAAGTGAATGGGTTTGTGGCATAAATCACAGGTGTCCTAATTCAAGGAAATTTACAGAGAAGAAGAGGGGTAAAAAAGAACAACTTTGCCTCCACATAAATATATCTTCAACTAGTGCAAGGGAGAAAAGAAATATGCCACAAGGAAGAAACCTTAAGATTCATATTTGGAAAGAAAAGAGGGATAATCCCCCTGGTCATTAAGTCCAAGGCAGATCAACTTTACTGTGCATAAACTCAAGCCTAGAGTTAAACTGGCTGGGAGAGGTGGCTCACGCCTGTAATCCCAGCACTTTAGGAGGCCGAGGCAGGCAGATAACTTGAGGTCAGGAGTTCAAGACCAGCCTGACCAATAAGGTGAAACCCCATCTCTACTAAAATACAAAAACATTAGCTGAGCGTGGTGGCATGTGCCTGTAATCCCAGCTACTTGGGAGGCTGAGGTGAGAGAATCACTTGAACCTCGGAAGCGGAGGCTGCAGTGAGCTGAGATCAAGCCACTGCACTCTAGCCTGGGTGAAGAGTGAGACTGTCTCAAAAAAAAAAAAAAAAATTAAGAAAAAGTTTTGTAAACTAACTCCTACAGAGAAGTAGTTCAGGCAAATGTTTAGGACAATCAGAAGAGTCAGCGGAATTTGGCCTGAAGATGGCTAACAGATTTTAGTCATAGCAGGAGCATGTGCTCATTTCTCTGATTAGATCACATTTCACAAAACACACTAGATTACAATTTCAAAAAGAATTCCAAGCTGTGTGATAAGCAGAACCTATTATAAGCAGCAAAGAATAATTCATTTTTCTCTATTAAAAAAAACCCCTCTAAATTATATTACCATGGTAGGTTAAACAGACATATTCTTGTTTTATAATAACTACAGGACCAATTCTATAGCAACAGTCCATTTTCAACTACAACTTACAGTCTTACACATTTGTCACCTTTTATGAACAGCATGACGAGATCGAGAGGATAATCTGCTGCTCTTAACACTGAGCTGCCTCCAATGTTCTAAATACCATACTACAAAGCTTCCAAATCAGTGGATCAGGATATAAGTATAGGCACCAAAACCTCAAGCCTGGTTCTGCTTCATGTTATTTTGAACCATTTTTTGTCATTAAGTTTCATTTATTATCCAATTTCAGCTTAATTATCTCTTAAAAGGAACATTTAACCCATTTATCTTTATTAGTAATACTGACGTGTTTGGTCTTCCCTCTCTTGTCTTTTAGATTTATTTGCTCCTGGTTTCCTAGTAAATTAGATACTATACATCCTATTTTAATTTCATTAGAGATACTTCTAACAATCTAATCATTTTAATGCCCCCCCACCACCAAAAAGTCCCTTTATGTCCCCTATTTAAAACTTCTAACAATTATATTTTTCAAATTCTCTTATTTCACTAAATTCAGTAAGTTAGGGGGTAGGCTGGAGACTCCAAAACAATTGTACTTTTTTTATATACAAATATCATAATTTAGACTTTTTACTGATTTCCTTACCCACAGCCAATCCTTATTTATTCCAACATCAAAAAATAGTTTTACTTAAACTTTCCAATGAGCAATACATTCACATTGAGTCAAAATTCAAAAGGTCTACAATAAAGTTTCTTGCCCCTCCCATCTCCTTGAGCCACCCAGTTTCCATTCTGGAAGCAACCAGTGTTACCATTTCTGCTACACTATTGCAGAAAAACTATGTATTGAATCATCCTTGCTTCCTTTCCTGAGACAACCCTACTATGGCTGAAGTATTCCTTCATGCTGTTGGAAATCCCTTATGCTAGTATTTTTAAAATATTTTTTTGTACTGACATTTGTAGTGAGAATATTATACTTCTAAAAAGTTGCATTTGGTTTATAAAGTTACTCTGAATGGTTCCCTTTTTGTAATCTGAAAATTTAAAGAGCTTTGAAACTAATCACCAATCTTTTCAAGATCTTAAATAATTTGCCTGTAAAATCCCTGGCCCTCAGGTTTTTAGAGAGGTAACTCTTATGCAACTTTCTCTAACACGTTGGTTCTCAGGACTCTCACACTCTTAAAAATTATTGACAATCCAATAACTTTATGTAGGTTACAGCTGTCAATATTTACCACACAGAAATTAAAATTTTATTACTTAAATATTTAGTTAATTTAAAAATATATAAAACAAACTTTATTTGAAAATATTTAATGGCTAAATAGTATTTAAAAATATAAAATATTTATTACTGTAAACCTGTAACATGTTATACATAAATAACATTTTTATTAAGAATAACCATATTGTCCAAAACAAAGAAAAATTTAGTGAGAAATGTTTGGCTGTTTCTCATATCTGCTAATACATGGAATGTACTGAGACATTGTCATGCAGCCTTAGAAAACTCCATTGTACCCTTGAGAGAGAATAGAAGTGAAAAAGGCAAATAACATCTTGGCATTACTAAGAAGGCAGTTTTAACCTCACAGACCCCCAAAATGGTCTGGAGGATCCCAGAACACACATTCAGTTTTGATAAACTGTAATTTTTAAGAAGATTTTCTGGATCATACAAGTGTTCAAATATATTTTTGGGGTCAAGTAAAGTAATCCATTTTGATTCTTTTATTTTCTCCTTATCTGTGGTATTCTCCCCTCTTATTTTTTACTTTGTGTATGCATATTAGCTCCATTCAGCCTTTGATTAAGTTAGCTAGCAACTTATTTGTCTTATTGCAGACAACCAGCTCTTAGTTATAATAGAGTTCTACTTTTGCTTTTTTTTTTTGAGATGAAGTCTCGATCTACACCAGACTGGAGTGCACTGGCATCATCTTACAACCATGCCCGGCTAATTCTTAGTAGAGACAGGGTTTCACCATATTGTTGGCTAGGATGGTCTCGAGTTCTTGGCCTTGTGATGCGCCCGCCTCAGCCTCCCAAAGTGCTGGGATTACAGGCATGAGCCATGGCGCCCGGACATAGAATTCTAACTTTTATTTTAGTTTTCTAGTTCATTGATTTCTGTTTATCTTTATCAACTACTTACTTTATCTTAGGTGTATTTTGATATTATTTTTCTAACTTTTTGAGTTGACTACTTAGTTGACTTATTTCATTCTTTCTCATTTATGCATGTAGTATTTTTAAGGCAATGAATTTTCCTGTAAGCACTATGTTAGCTGAATTTCACAGGTTTTCATATATAGTCTTTAATTATCACCTTTTTATAGTTTACCTCTTTGACCCAATAAGTATTTATTTCAGAATTTGAAAAATTTCCAGGTGACCAGGATTTTTTGTTTTCTAGCTTTGCTATTAATTTGTAGTTTCAGTGTCCTATTTCCTTTGTCAGTTGCCTCTCTTGTTTTTTCCCTTTTCTTTGCACCAAAATTTTCTAAAAGAGTTGTGTGTCCTTGCTATATCTAATTCCCATCTTTCTGTTCTCTCTTAAATTCACTTTAATTTCAGGCTTCCGCTACCACCATGTCCACATTGCTAAGTCAATCTTATTGATTTAGCGTTCCTCATCTTACCTGAATTATCAGCATAATTTGGCAAAGTTTATCAATCAAAATTTGTGTGTTTTTTGTTATTTTTTAATATATGGTGTGAACAGGGGCCAAGATTCATTTTTTTTTCCCTATATGGGTATCCACTTGATTTGATGAAATCACTATTTCTACCCACTGCATTATTTATCTTCTACCCACTGCATTACCAACACAAATTAAATATCCATATACTGGATTCTACAGTATGCCTTTATTTGTCAGTCCTTGAATAATATCACCCTGACTTAATTGTTTATAAGTTTGATATCTGTGAGATGTAAACTCTATAATTTGGTCCTTCTTCCTGTCTTGGCTATTCTTGGCTTTTTCAACTTTTGTGTAAGTTTTAAAATCGCCTTGTTGATTTTATTTAAAAAAAAAATCAAACTGCTGGAATTTTCACTGTGATTTCACTAAACCTACATAGATCAACTTAGAAAAGAAGAAAAACTGACATCTTTAAATACTGAATCTTCCAATCCATAAACAACAGCCTATATACTTCTATTTATCTTTATTTTTCCTCTGTAATGTCTTATAGTTTTCTAGGCAGATATAAAATATTTTTAGATTTATCTACATATCTTTAGATTTATCCCTACATATTTGATATTTTTTGATGTAAATTCAAATTATATATTATCTCAATTTTCTCAGTTACTTTACAGAAATACAACTACATACTTTGTATCCAGGAAACCTGCTAAATTCACTTATTAATCCTAACAATTTTCTAAGAACATAACTATGTCATCTATATAAATGATACTTTTTCTTTTCTAACCCTTATACTTTTAATTTCTTTTTCTTGAATTATTATACTGGCTAGGATCTCTGACATACTGCATAGAAAAGATGATGAAAGATATTCTTAATTTCTCATCTCAGAAAGAATGTTTTAATATTGCACCATTAAATATGATGTTTGCTAGTTTTGCGGATAATGTTTCAGACTGTTGAAGTTTTTCTCTGTTCCTAGCTTGCTAAGAATTTTAAGGAAGAACAAATGTTGAATTTTATCAAATGTTTTTCTTAGGATTTGGTCATCCTGGCATTTAGCACTGCCATTTCAGCATTCGCGTATTAACCTATCCATAACTTTTCCCCTTTATTCTATTAAAATAGTGAATTACACTGATTGATTTTTCACTGTTAAACCAACCTTATATTCCTGGAAAAATACAAATTGGGTCAAAACATATTATTCTCCCTTTGTGTTATAGATATAATTGGTAAGATGTTATTTAGAATGTTTCATCTATATTCATGAGCGATTTGGCTGTTATTTTCTGTTCTTGGCATATCCTTGTCATGTTGTAGTATCAAGATTACATGCTAGCCTTACATAATAAATTGTGAAGTGTGTCCTTTTCAGAGTTTGTGGATGACGATGACATTTTTAGTTTGACAGTTTATTTTTTTCTAGCACATCACAGTTATCTTTCTTTTGCCTTCTACCTTCTAGTTTCTGTGGAAAATGAAAAATCTGTTTCTGGCAATCTCATAATTGCTCCTTTGAAAGTAATAGTCCACCACCCCTCATTACTTTTAATTCTCTCTTTGATTTTGGTTTTCATAGTTGTACTACGGTACACTTGCGTGTGATTTTCTTTTAATATTACTCTGCTTGAGATTTATACCACCTCCTGAATCTGTGCTTCAATGTCTTTTATCAACGTATAGAGATTTCTCAGCCATTATTTCTTTAAAGACTGCTCCTGCTACATTTTCTCTCTCGTCTCCTTCTGGGATCTTAATTACCTTTTCAAAACATTTTGTGCCAGATTAAAGAATGGGAGATTAAAAAGATTTTGACCTTGTACCCTTTGACAATCGGGGTGGGGGGAGGGCTGTGTCTTCTTTCCATGACTCTGAGCAAGCTGTGTGACACAGCTAATCAACAGAATATGGAAATGTGATGCTATGCCAGGTCTAGGCCCAGATCTTCAGACACTCGAGTCCCCACACTTCCTCTTTCTTGAAATGCTTGCTCTCAGAGAAAGCAGATATCATGTAATTAGTCCAACTACCCTAACACTTCCCTGAGACTGCCATTTATGGAGAGAGAAAAACGCTGGCACCACACCTAAGAGTGCAGAAGTGATCTTAGAGGTTCCAGCCCTAGGAGATGACAGGAGAGGGACCAAGGCCCTGGACATAAGGCTCCAGTGCCACTATCCCAGCCATTTTTAGCTGTCTAAACCATTCCAATCAAAGACCAAGACACTGTAGAGCACAGGCAAGACAAACCTGATATACTCTGACTGAATTCCTGATTCTTGGAATCAAGAGCATTAAAAATAATGGTTGTTTTATGCCAGTAAGTTTTAGGGTCATTTGTTATCGGGAGAAGTAATCCTCCTCAGAGGCCCTGAGTGTTCCTGCACATTCTTACTGATGTCTTAACAATGCAAAGCCCTGAATAGTCTTTGCCTAGGACATGTCCCAGGGCTGTGTTTGCAGCTAGCAAACTTAAGGGATGAGTAACGTCTCTGTCCTGCAGGTGGCTAGAAACATGAGTCACAGATCGCCCTAATGTATTCAGTAAGTGAGATATTTCAAAGTTGGGACTTATTTCTAAGGCATAGCACTTTAGGATTCCAAACTAAGCCTGAGTGGTTTATCAACACCAATCTTCCAACCTTGCTGGGCTGTAAACACCTGTTTTTGTTTCTCTAGCCCTAAGTGTCCATAAAAAGCTCTGCTCATCTTCTCTCCACCTTTCCCAGAATCAGCACATGCTACTAAGGAGAAAAGTGGCCTGAAGTGCTGGGCTTATCTCTCTGCCTCAATAGCATTCAGATAGTATTTGAATACATACACATCTTTTACATTTTGAATAGTTTTTCTCATTTTTTTTAGAGTATCGATCCAAATTACTTTAGCCAACATTAGAGAAAGTTGAACTCCTCCAGAAACAGATTTAATATGCTTAGTATTTAAGGCATTTAGAAGTTCTGTTTTTTCCCTTTCCCTCTATTACAGGCCAGATCCACATAGAATGTTTGTTTTTGAAATAGGCATTCTACCAAGCATCTTTAAAGGTGATTTACATTTTCAAATAAACCTAACAGATAACACCTTGTTAAACTACTGAAATACCTTCATAAAATATCATTTGCACAAAACCATTTTATTTGAAGTAACAAAGACAAATCATTTGGAATAAAACAATTTTTTAAAGAAGAAAACAATGTAATAAATTAGAAAGGAGAAAAGCTATATCAACTTTCATATTTTAGTATCTTCCTCTTCTAAAGTTGTCTCTAAGCATTTACTAATGTTACCTAGAAATAGTGTCATTTACATGACTTCGTTTTTAAAAACATTCCAAACATAATACAGTTTCTTTCTGGATTTTTTTTCCCTTGGAAAACAATGTAATTTTATTAAAAGTTAAAGTTTAGTGAAAGTCTAAACTTCATGTCTACCAACACTTACAGTGGAAAATGCGAAAATCAATATATGGGTGAGAACCTCTTCTTTCTGATTCAAATCCTGCTCGGCTCCTTACACGTACATCTCCTGGACAGAATCAAAAATAAAATGTAAGTTTATAAGGTTGTCATTTGGGAAGAAGCTTCCATATGCAACAAAGGTCCACATGATATCATATTCATAAGTAACAGCCCACTGATGATATATCTGAAACCAGGTAGTTGAGAGCTGATGTATTTGAAAGGGTTCACAAAATTTCAGGAATGAATTGTAAGGCTGAATGAATAGGATTTTTAAAAAATCTATCCCTACAATAATAATTACAATAATCTATATTTTAACAGGTTGGACTTCTGAAAGATGATTCAAGTGTATAAGATGACCTAACATATTATTCACATGGGCAACTTAAAAAAAAAAAAAAAAAAAAGACCATTGGAAAACAGTATCTGTTTTACAGCAGGTTGAAAATCCTCAGCACAAAACTTGAGAAAGCCGTAGCAAGAAGCAATATATTATATTAAGAGCTGACTCTGTGCCTAGCACTATATTATGGGCTAAAAGGGACATGAAAAATGTAAAATACATTACTTATTTTCAAGCAGTTTACAATTTCATAAATGTATAAAAACTTTAAATGTTAAAGACTTTATTGTAAAGTCAATCTGATTAATCACTCCTTTCTCACTGACAGTGGGTGCACCCAAGGCCTTTAGCTGAGCCTTAAACTTTGGTCTTCATAAGCTCAGTGTTGTTCCTACATGTGCCCACATTACTTCCAGATTTATTTCTCTATACAGCAACATAACCATAGCAACCATGTTCTATACACTCTTTTTGTGTTTTACAGGCATTATTTTCTTTTCTTTTCTAATCAACCCTCAGAGATAGGAATCTTAATTTTCATTTTACAGATTCAAAAACTTGACTTCGAGAAGTTAAATAGCATGCTCCATGCCACAAAGCTAGTGCAAAGGGTAAGCCAGGATTTAAACCTAGCTCCATGGGTTTCAAGGACAGCACTCTTCCCACTTCACTTTTAGAGCCTCCAAATTCATAACCTTTAAATCTTCAGCCTCTATCCCTGTGCTCTTGCAATTCTGCTTGCCTAGAGGGCTCTCCTGCTTACTCTGTTTCAGTAAGACCATCATTTCCTCCAAGGCTCACTTCATCGACTATAATTCCATCCCAAAATGACAGGTCACCTGTCCTGTGGCCATTCCTTCATGCTGCAACAATGTTAACACATCAAGCACAGAGCAGTGAGAAAAATACACAAAGTCCCTGTCACTGTCCTCATGAAGCTTATCTTTTTGTGTGTGACACAAATAATAAATACCAAATTTCGGTCTATGGAAGTTGATGAGTCACACAGAGAAAACTAAATGTAAGAGGAATAAAGAGAGGAGGGTGACTAATTAGTGCAGTCAGAGAAGTCCTCACTGAAAAGGAGCCATCTGAACAGGGACCTGAAGCAAGTGAGGCAGTGAGCCAGGGAGGAAGAGGCTTCCAGACACGAGGAAGAGCCAGCGTAAACTCCCTGAGACAGAAGCATGCTTGGCACAGTCAAGGGCAAGCCAAGAGGCCGGCATGGCAGGAACAAGGTGAGTGAAGGGAACCGGTGTGGGTGGGGTGGAGAGGCAGCGGGGTCAGATCATGCTGGATCTTTGCGGCTATCAGAGATTTCTGAACAGAGGAGTGAGATGAGAAGAGAGTCAGTGAACAAAGGTAGATGCAGGGCCTTCAGTTAAGGAGTAAGTAACAAATGTGGTGGCAACAGCATTGGTGTGGTGAGATTGTGGGTGTATTCTAAGGCATCACCCAGTAGGATATGCTGATGAATTCAATATGGAGTATGCAAGAAACAGAAAGTCAAATATGATTTGAGGTTTCTGACCTGAGGACTGGAAGAAGGGGGTTATATTTACTGAGATGGCAAAAGACTGCAGAAACAGACAGACATGGGAAACAAATGTTTCACTTTAGACATGTTAAGTTTGAGATATTTATAACATTCACATGGAGATGTTCTACAGAGTTAAAGAAAATATGAATCCAAAGCTCTGTCTTAAGGACAGCAAAATCCTGAACATGTTTGTTAGAGAAAGATGGAGACAGCAAGGAGAAAAAGGCTGCACATTTGTAAAGGAAAAATATGTACTGGAGTAGAAAAGAACTGAGGCAAGTACTTCAGCTTGAAAGTATGAAAAGCAATTAGTGAAGGTGGCAAAGAAAAAACAAAAGCAGGTGAAGAATAAGGATGGATCAATATCATAAAGTTGAGGGAGGAATTCTGAGCTGAGGAGAAGTCGTGGGAGAGTCTTCTAGCAAAAAGTGAATAAATTTGCCTGTTGGAATCTTAATATGCATGTTTAATAATATGAGTTTAAGTGCAAGGATGAAGGAGACATGGATGAAGACAGAAATCTGGTACAGAGAAAAAGAGCGAAAGAAAATTAGACATATATATGCACATATCTAAATTCATTCTACCTTGTGGAATTGAGTAATATATAAAAAACTTAAGCACCAGAACTAGAAGCAGTCAAATGGTCTTCCTTGCCAGCCAACTGAGAATAGGACTATCTGAGGTGTTTCATGGCCTCACCTTTGTCCACGCTGGCATTCATCTACTTGGCATTTAGTCACTACAAATCTAAGACTATTTTCTATGAAGAATGTTCAAGACGCAATTTAAAAATGTGTACTAATGACAGTGTCCCAGGTATTAAGCCAAAGATTTCTCAATTACCTATAACTCTAAAATACCTCTCTTTATTCACATCACATTCAATATTGGTTTCCAGACTCTAAACTCCATTAGGTAATAGGATATTTCTGCTACCAACAGCTATGAAAAGCCACCTAACGAAAGATACCTCAAATTCAAATAACAGAAAATAACAAAATTAAGTGATATTGGTACAAAATAAACAATGCTTACCTAGCATACGAATGTATAATGCAGTCTGATCAGAACTGTCATACGAAATAGCTCCACGCCTCTACAAAAAAAAATACACATATTATATGACAAATATGATTCAACTCAATAAACATGTATTTATCATTTATTATTTGTGAAGCACTGTGCAAGAGAAGTTGGGTACACAAAACGAAATTAGATATGGTACCTGTCCTTGGACTCTCTGGGGTAGGAGGATGACAAATTGCAATACAGTATGGTTAAGAACTACCATAAAAATGGGTACAAAGAGAGGCACATACAGCCTCTCTTTGAAAAATTAATCTGTTTGAGTAAGTTGGTAAAGGTTTTGGGGTGACATCTGAGTTGACGCAAAAGGGACTGATAGGAGTTGCCAAATATTAATAGAAAAGAAAGGAAAGGACAATCCACTGGCTTTCCTGATGCATCTCTTTGGCCCCCACTCCATGCTTCACATAAAAGCAAAAGTAAGCATTTCAGCTTCTGCTCAAAATTGTCCAATGGCTCCCCATTACACTTGGGGCTCCCCAAGCTTTAATTTCGAAGAGTCCTCTGTGACCTGCCTACCTCTGTGCCCTCTTGTACTTTGGCCTTCCCCACTGCTAGGAGACAGCCAAGCTGGCCTCCTTGCTTTTCCTCATCTGTACCAAATATACAGCCTTTCCACTTGCTGTTCCCTCATCCTGGATCACTGCTTCATTGTTCCCTTCTTACCTTGCAGGTTCTAGACAAAGCGTCACCTCTTCAGAGAGGGATTCCCTGACTACCAAATCTAGAGCCACCTGGAACCCAGCCTCTTCCACAGCTCCCTATCTCAGTCCTCTGTGTGGCACGCAGCCAACGTTATCTTGTCAATGTGTTACTAAAATAAAAGCTCCACAAGAGCAGAAACTTATGTTTGTCTTATCATCACTGCATCCCTGGTTTCTAAAACAAGACCTATTATTTAGTAAGTTCTAAATAAAAGTTTGGTAAATAAATCAATAACAACTGATAAATAAATTAGTGATTAACAGAATGGATATAAATGAGGATAGATTTTAAAATGAGGAAGATAAAATTGACCAAATCAGAGCTTAGACATAGAATCTAAGCTCTGTGGAGACAGCTATTTCAGTCACTGCTATATTCCCAGATCTAGGATAAATCCCAACATTTAGAACAGTGCCTAGCATGTCAAAAGTGATCAGTAAAATTAGTTAAATTAACAAGCAAAAACATTTCTTTTAAGTAATAATAGGCCAGCCACGGTGCTGCACACCTGTAATCCCAGCTACTTGGGAGGCCGAGGCAGGAGGATCCCTTGAGCCTAGGATTTGGAGGCTACAGTGAGCTATGATGGCACCATGGCACTTCACCTTGAGAGACAGAGAGAGACCTAGCCTCAAAAAAAAGGGGAGAGGGGGTGAATGAACTAGCACCATGGGATATTAACAAAGTAGTGTGACACTGCAAATAAATAGAGAAAATAATCAACAGAGGCTCTAGAAGCAAATCCAAGAGTATACAGTGATTCTGTACATGATAAATACAGGACTTAGAATCTGTGGCAGAAATACTGATTTTTAATAAATAACATTAGATTACACGGTGCTGTCTAGAAAAACATAAAGGTGTATTATCATCTTCCCACTCCAAAATATATTATACATAGAACAATGATTTAAATGTTAAAAATTAAAGCACAAAAATATTAAAAGAAAACAGGACTGTATTTTTAAAAGTCTTAAATAGGAAGGCCTTTCTAATTATCTCATAAAAACCCCTAAGTCATGAAACACTGACAAATTTGGCCACTTAAAAGTTAAATTTTGATGGTAAAATATACCATAAACAAAGAATAAACTTCAAACCCAGAAAAATGAGTTCAACTGATACAACAAAGGGCTAATTTTCCTTTACTATCCCCCAACCAAAAAAACTTTTAAGTGCCTTACAAATCAATTAGAAAACGACTAAAAAGCTATAGAAAAATAGGTAGGACATAAACATACTATTCATAAGGGGAAAATAAAACAATAAATACAAAAAAAAATGCTTGACTTCATTAACAAAAGAAATACTTATTAAAGCAATGAAATTGTATTTTTACATATCAGATTAATGATCCTCTTCCCTCCCAAGACTCTGGCACGGAATTTATAACTCCTCAAAATATACCTACAAATCTCAAAGAAAACAATCACATTTTTTACTATTATTATATTGAAAATGTACTTAAAGCCCTCACTTGGATTTAGTGTGTAAAACAACTATCCAAAACATTATTTTATCTTTAATGCTTATATTTTAAGAGAAAAATATCAATTAAAATCTTACATGATTTCACAAGTTCTAATAAAACACAGTTCATGAAATATAAGAGGAAAACAATTTCAAACAAAAATAAAATTCTATCACTACTGTGTGTCTCCAAGGAGGCTGAAGGACACAGAGATAGGAGAGGGGCTTTTCAATGTTTATCTTTGTACTTTTTGAGTCTTGCAGCAGTGTGTATAATTATCATATATTCACAAAATAAATAAAATTAAAATAAAAAAAAAATCTACTACAAAGAAATTTACAAAAGAAAAGCATGATCTTAAATCCCAAGGGACCAAATCATATAGAATACACACCTGGCAACATGCTTAAAGTGTCTTCCACTAATAGAACATCCTAAGGAAGCCTCCTGCAGTGTTTCATGGTAGTTATTCTGGAGCAAACAGCCACTGTTAAAAGGCACCACCCGGCTGGGCGCGGTGGCTCAAGCCTGTAATCCCAGCACTTTGGGAGGCCGAGGCAGGTGGATCACGAGGTCAAGAGATCGAGACCATCCTGGTCAACATGGTGAAACCCCGTCTCTACTAAAAATACAAAAAATTGGCTGGGCATGGTGGTGCGTGCCTGTAATCCCAGCTACTCAGGAGGCTGAGGCAGGAGAATTGCCTGAACCCAGGAGGCGGAGGTTGCGGTGAGCCGAGATCGCGCCATTGCACTCCAGCCTCGGTAACAAGAGCGAAACTCCGTCTCAAAAAAAAAAAAAAGGCACCACCCATAACTACTGTGCAAATCCCCTCCCCATGATATTTAGCTTACTATATTACAGAGGCCTCTCCTTAAAACCACCAATCTAGGGGTAAACCTAGTAGCCTAGGAAGGGCATATGTGGCAATAAATATTTCTATCAGCTACAGCAAATTAATGAAACTACAGATATTATGTAATAGCTTGTCATGACCTATCAATTTGCTGGTATCCAGTAATAACTTAGATAAATAACTTGTTAAAATAACTTTAAGCTGTTATCTCTAACAGTTCTCTTTAGGAGGATAGCTGACATTATTATTATGATGATTTTTGTAATGTAGGAAGGGTATTTACTACAACAGTTGCTATTTAGAAAGGTAAAAATCATATTTATCACTTCACATATTAAGAATTGTAAAAGACTGACCAATACTAGCTCTCTGTTAAATATCACAAAATAATATTAAGTCAAAAACTGGGTAATGCACATAGTCTAGACCATGCCATGGCATACTAAACTTATGAAGGTAATCATTTTAGCCTCATTTATAGAAGCACTAATTTAGATATTAAAATGGTACAGTCTGTATTAATCTTAGTTTGTTAAGCAAAAAAAGCAGAGTTTAATTTTAAAATAGCTACAAATTACATAGGGCTGTGCAACATATCCAAGTTACTCTATTCATTATAAGGTACTAATGTAAGTAAGGCTATTCTACAAATACTTAGTTTAAATGCTATACTGAACTACAAGACATAGCTTTACATCCTGAGTGATAATTCATTCCTCTACCCGCTTAAGAATTAAAATTAAAATGAATATTATTAAGTTCTCTCACTAGGTAGAATAGTCTAAGGTAGGTAGGCAGAATAATCTACAGGAACTCTTTTTGGAAAAAAAACACTATAAATTATGAGTTATAACAAAAATTTGACTTCTGTGTTAGAATCATGTTGTTTTAAAAATAATTATATCTACTTTTATATAAGACTGCTGCACTTGTAACAAAGATTTCTTTAAAGATTATCATTTTAAAAACCATATGCTACTAGAATTTTCTTGTTAATATCAGCAAAACAAATTTCATCAAAAATCCTGTGTCACACTGTCAGTCTCAGAGCTATCACCCACACTCCCACCTCACTTCACCAGTGAATGGAAATAACTGAGAAGCTTCTACTCGTGACTTTTCTAATTTAGCCATCCTGGGAACAGCTTGTAAAGCAAACTAGTATAGGTCAAAACATGGGCGAGGCTGAGCTAATCAGAAACTGACAGCAGCAGCATAAACAAGTTAAACTGTAAAGCACCAAAGGACCCACTGCCTCACTAGCAGGAGTTCTGAGTGTCCTAGTAAGACTCACCTTGAATCAGGGTGAATCATTCTTCCACAAAAGATTTGACTTGAAGGTAAATGATAAAAGGTGCAAAAGTTGTTCCCAGTATTAGTTAATACATAACTTTTAAAGATAGACATGTTTTATAACCCAGCAAAGATATTTTAAGTGCCATTGTTTTTATTTTGTTCCAAGTTTTCCACTAAATGATTTATTGAGCAAAAGCAAGTGCACTTCCATTACATGGTAAGAGTAATAATATATTAACTAACACTTGCTGTGGTCCTACCTTGTGCCAAAAAAATGTTCCAAGTGTTTTCACACGAAATCTCACTTAGCCCATACAAGATCTCTATACAGTAGTAGGCTTTATTAGTTCCATTTTGCAGATTCATAAACTGATGTTTAAAGGGCTTAAACAAAGGAGCACTGAATAAAATTTTTGGCAACATTACTGAAAAAAAAAATATAGCAAAAGATGAAGCCCAGCCAAAGTTGTGAAGTTCTTCTGACATAGCAAAATAAGCTTTTTCATAGTAGTCATCTTACTTACATATGCTAGAAAAACATGCTTGTACTTGAGTGGCTAAAGTACTTAAATATTGCACTGATCTACCAAATAGTATCCTTCCCATTTTCTTCCTTTTTAAAAGATTTAAAAAAAAAATAAAATATTCTTTTTGTTTAAAAACAATTTTATTTTTTGGTGGTCATTAAAAGAGTAAAGTCTAGAGGCTAGGTGCAGTGGCTCACATCTATAGTCTCAGTACTTTGGGAAACTGAGGCAGAAGGATTGCTTGAGCCCAGGAGTTTGAGACTAGCCTGACCAACATAAGACGACCTCATCTCTACAGAAAAAAAGAAAAAAAAAAAAAAACCTAACTAAAAAAGTAAAGTCTCTGAAAACACCCACAAGACAACCAATGTATTATTAACATTAACTTGACCTTCATTCAATAACTTGGCAAGTCAATCCTTTAAAAACGAGTAAATAGCTGTCAGTGCAACAAAATTAATTCTTAACTTTTAAAACACAAAGATTTTAAAATCTGAATATATTATTTTTCTTTAAGAGATTTCCTCAATCATAGTCACTAAGAAAAGAACACTTCAAGTTAAGAGATAATTATGCTTAAAATGTTATGTTTAAATGTGGAAAATTACATAGCAGGTATTAAAATCTTGCTTGAGAAAGAAAATTAACTTTATAGAAGCTTTGTTTCTTAGTTAAGTGGTGGCCTTAAAAATCAGTTTCTCAGACTAGAAAGACGAAAGCTGTGAGGTAGATGAACGATAAAATCATTTTTATAGAAGTATAGAAAAAATAATTTTAAATAGTATAATTTTAAATATTTTTACTTTCGTTTTAGACCCTGTCCAGATGGCAAATGGTTAGCTAGCATTCTATCAAGAATTTCTCAAGCCTGACGTTTAGAATTTAACTTCAAAATCCTACATTTATGTCAATATATTACAGATAAGGCATATATTTTAGCAATAGCAAGACCTTAAGGGAGACCATGATAGAGGGTGGTTTTTCATTTTTAAAAAGTTTATAACTGTTTAGAAATCCTCAAAATTATACTTGAAATACACAAGTGTTGTTAAATTTTCTGAGAGAATGTTTAAGATATGTATACCAAAAGTATAACTTAATTTTGTAATCTTAAAAATTAAACTTCTTTAGTCATAGAAACTTCTTTAAGGCAGTGATACTGAGGAATGCTGCTTTGATATTGAGGAAAGATGCTATAAAAAGCCCTTAAGAAGGAATCATGTGGGACAAGAATAAAAACTACAAGTAGTAAATTTAAGTCCTTTGGCAGACAGATGAAACTCACAGCTCTTTTAATCACAGAAATAAAAACTGAGGTAAAAGGGGAAGAAAATCGTCGAGCTACTTCATTCCTATCAAATATATAAACTAATAATGATGAATGTCACCATTCTAAAAATAAAGATGGCCTACCTTAGAGGTGATCCACTTGATAAGAACCAAAGCCAGACACCAGATCAATGTAATTCCCATTGGATCAATCAAAACCCCGCTGCATAATCTCTCTCTTCTACTAGGGAGCAAGGGAAACTTCTTAGGAGTCTAATAAATAACCAGCTGTCCTGAGGCAAAAGAGAGGGGACACTGACTGCCTTGGACCTCAAGCAGCTGCCTTCCAACAGTGATCACCTGACTCCTTTGGGAATGCACTACCCAGCCAGCCTTCTTACCCAGCGCATGCTTCATGCCACAACCCCAGGGTTAGGGTAGAACTGCCTAAGTAATGTTGGAAGAGGGGAGGGAAAAGACTTTAGTGAGCGCTGACCTAACAGTCTAACAAAATGAAGACAAAAGAGGCCTCAGGCTGGCCTCAAACACTTCTATAATCTTAGCACTAACAGAGTGCCTTAAAACAGCTTTCAAAAAATGTTTGGTAGTACTAAAAATGTCCTCATTCTTTTCACGTAGACCTGTTTCACAAGCATAGTGTCCTGTGACATTTTAAAATATTAATGCATTTTATTTCATCTTTTCAATTTTTAATTGAAATTTGTTCAACTTCTTATTTCTTTTAGAGATAGAACTGCTTTATGAATGTTAGAGGCTGTTTATCTATGCTACTTACAATTATGATTTGCTCATTTTTGACTTACTGAAAAAAAGCTAGTCTAATAGTGCATTTTCAAATAATTAAGGACATACTATTTTCAAGCCCTAACTGCAACCTAACTTATACTTTTGGTACAAATCTTGTTCTCATGGCTGTGAATGAGCTTTCTAATAACAAAGTGTGCCTCTATTCATCCACCTTCATGACCTAGAGGTTGCAGATAATACTGCTGAGAAAATGCCTTTTGTGAAACGTTAATTCAAGTATTCAGCAAATATTTATTAAGCTGCTAATATGTACCAGGCTCTGTATCAGATGGCAGGGATGTAAGCATCAAATAAAAGCAGACAAGGTTCCTGCCCTTGTGGTGCCTGCAATTTAGTCAAGAGTCTGCATTAATCAAATTATGTAAATAAACACAAAAGCGCAACTGTAACAACTGCTATGAAGCAGAGACAGGAAATGCCAACAAAACCTGAATCTGACCTAGTTAAGAGGTGAAGGACTTCTTCCAGAATCCCTAAAATGACGCTGAGATGAAATGTGATGGTGCAAAAACTGAAGACAGAAGATAGATCGTGCAGACAGAAGAACAGGCATGAGGGCCAAAGGGTGAGACAAAACCAAGCCCAGCAAGTCTGAGAGACAGAAAGACCAGGGCGGCTCAAGGGCAAGGAGGAGGAGCCAGATGCTGCTGCAGCCCTGGGGAGCAGAGGCCAGGCCCTACGTGGGCTACCTGGGGATGTCTTGTCTGAATTCCAATCTGCTAAACTACTTTAGCAGATTTTGCTTTTTAAAAAGACCACTTTGGTCAAGTATAGAGAGGTGGGGGTAGGGGATAGATGAGCTAGTTAGGCCACTGTTGCAGAGTTCCCACAGAGAGGTAAAGATAGCTTGGGCTCACTGAAGAAACACTCAGGAGTGACTGCAGTCCATGACAAGACATCATCCGATTATCAGTGTACACAAATGATGATCCTAAAATATTTGAAAAGAACACAAATGGTTCAAAAATAATGTCATTTTCATTACCTAATCCTCAGTGCAAAGAGTTTATTTAAAAGATAATTCAATTCCAGGCTTGTCAAAATGAAGTGTAAATTAAATCTATAGGTGTAAATCCAAATTTTCCTAACTTGAAACCATTCTTAACACATGGCCACAAACTTTTCACTTCTTGCTACAGAACTAACAAGCTGTAATACTAATCTTTGCACAAATCCAGATAACATTTTTATTTTTGCCATGAGACTAGCTTTAATATGAGACTGTCAAGGCCTCTGATTACTCTCTCTCCCAGTAAGGCTCTAGTAACCAAACTTGAAGGATGTCTGGGCATGGGACAGAGCAGCAGAATGTATCTCAGGCCAATGCGCAAGGGAAACGCTAGCGGTCATCTGTAAGAGGCTGCAGCCTGGGCCTTAGGCTTGCAGGTCATTCTCTGCCCTTCTGGCCTGGGCTATACACTTCAAATCAGCCTACTGCCTCGGTGCTTCGCCCAGGGATGCTACCCTTTCCTCCTTCACATTCTCTTCCTATCAACTGCTCAAAAACAGTCAAGTTTTGAAAAAGCAAATACAAGATGGTTATTTTTGGTACAATACTTAAAGAATCATAACTGAGATGAAGATTTAAAAAGAGGCAGTAAGAAGGGCAGTTCTAAAAGTCATCTCACTGAAATGAATTTCTATATAGATTATTTCTACCATCTCAAAACTCTACTGGGCTTAAAGTTGAGAGACTAGATTTATTTCCCAGCTTCAGTGCCATGAGCAAATCACCATTTCTCTGTGCCTTATTTTCCTCCCCTTCATGGGAGGTAAGTGGTATCTATAAATGAATAGCTAGCTTGTAGTGGACTCTCAACAAATTTTAGCTATATCAGAATTAAATTCCACTGTATTTGAAACCTAGAAATGAAAATGCCCTGACCACTCTAGCTTCACCTTAACTCTAGACCTAACTGCAATCACAAAGGTCCATGACGGGAACTTGTACTGTGTTTACAAGTGCACTAAGAAATCTTCTTTGGTCTTCAGCAGGACTGGGCTCTTGGCTTTCATTTCTCATGCTAGTTAATAGGTTGGCACCCTAAAATGGTTCCCCCAGCATCCACTTCCTAATTTCTATTAATGTCTGACATAGTAATACAGAAATAATCAAGACACAATACTTCAAGATCAGAACATTTCCTATTAGAACAGAAACAACTATTGAGTTTATGCCTAAAGTCATAAAGCCTTCATTGCTAATGACACATTTACATTACTCAAATCTTACAAAAATCTCAGGTTACAGTTTTTCTTAAAGTAGTAATCTCAGCTTTCTTAATGTCTCAACCTAATGGCTGTAAAACTTTTTCTTATTTTGAGATCTATTTAGTACTACTTATCTTGGTGATTTATAATCAAATTTTAACAATAAAATTTCAGTAAGATGATATAAAAACAAACACTGTTTCAACTTAGTATGAAATCTCTTTTACAATAAATATGCTTATAATTCAGATAATTCTCCTAAAAGTTTATTTTTCCTAAGTTGAATCATGTAGTTTATTATTCTATAAAGTTACCTCTTTTACATTAATAACAATTTGTAGTTGTCTCAAATCCTCTGTAAAACATGGCAAAGTAACAATAAAACAGGTGACTATTCTAGAAGAATTAATGCATAAGATACACCTAAACTTTCAAAAACAGAATTTTATACTATAAGAAGAAAGTACAAACCTCTTTACCTTTCTGGAGTTTATAAGGCTAATACCAGAAATTGAGTTAAAAGCAGACCTCACTATTTTGAGTGTGATCAATTGGAAAAAAAAAAAATGGCTCTGTTCATTGTTTCTTAGAGAAGTAAACCAAGAGAAAATTTTGTCCCTGGGGCTCTCTGCCACTCACAGGACACCTGTCAATCTTGGCAATAGCCTTCGGCTATCCATATAGAGACTCGGCATGTCCCTCTCTTGCCCAAATTAGGCTAACCTCATCTGCATTGACATCAGTGTCTATAATTTTGGAATCCCATCGACAGAAATAGCCTATCACAGAGTTCTTTATACAAATGTAGTGTCTGTAGAGAACTATAACCAAATTTATGACACAAAAAATGTGAACACTATAGTAAAAACCCTCCAACTGTGCTCTCATCGTTTTGAATCCCAGTCTACTTTAATAACAAGTAATAAATCAGAGTAAGGTTTTGGCTTATTTCTTTTACTAAAAACCAAGGCTTATTATTCTTCAAATGATATGAATTTTAAGTGACATGAAACTAAGAAAAAAGGTTCCATGACTGATAAAGTATTTAAAAGCTATGATACTATGGGAGTTTTGCCATTCAATTAAGACCTTTCTTAATATTGACTTAAGAGCTCTGAATTTTTTGTCATGTAGTATCCCAATATTTGATGAAAATGGCATGGAAATGATTCCTCCTAGAATAGAGAAGTTAAAAAAACACTTTGACACTTTATCAATAATTCAAGCATTTGGGTCCAGAAAACATCATCTTATGATACTAGAAGCACTTAGAAAAAAAATCTCTGGTGGCATTCTTAAGAACCAAATAGAGCTCCATGCTACAATTAGGAACACTCTTAGCTGAACAAACATACCCAGAGATAAAGCATTTGGGTGGAAATACCTTCCCACCCAATTCTTCAAACTAGTGTTAGAATTCTAAGGTAACTAACAGGACTCTGCACTGGATCTTGTCTTGTTCCACAGTTTATTTACTGGCATGTAGATCAGAAAAACATGTATCAAATCTGCATATGAAACACAAAGTGCATATCAACAGGCTGAATTACAAAAATTTTTAAAAATTAAAGGTATAACAATATGGTGAATTATAAAAATTTTAAAAAAGAATTGTCTGCATTTTGATACAAAATAAATTGCATACCTATAAAACAATGAAAATGTTTTAAAAGTTTTTTTTTTTAATTAAAAAAGCTAACATGTGTAAATTATAAATTAATCAGAGCTAATAAGCGAAGACAATCTCAGGAGACAATGGGGGCAGGTATGTTTCCAAATCAAGGATGCTCCACTATCCTCCATACAGGCCTTTGTGGATGATACATGCTTACATGACGTATTTTAATGTCAACAGGGATACAAAATAAGGAATACTTTTACAACTGAAGCTTTAGGCAAAGAAACAAAAAGAAAGACAGAATAGGTGTTAAACTGCTGTAACATAAAATAACCTAAGGAGAAGTTTAGCTTTATTCTGGGAAATTACATAAGGCAGAAGTAGGACCAGTGGGCGCAAGTTTGTTAAAAACAGAATTTGACTGTTACTTTCTAAGAACTTTCTACAGTTTCTTACAACTTTCTACAATTAGAATCATGTAAGGATCTGCCTCAAATAGGCCTCTGTCCAGGAGCTTGAGGGGTAGGCTAGAACAAATGACTTTCAAGGTCTCTGCCAATTCTAAGGCTCTACAGTACTATAACTGAGAGCTTATAAGTGCTTATAGGCCAACACTTTTAATTTTAAAGTTTAAACTTAAGGCAAACTTGGACCAAATCATGACAAATTTTTGTACTAGTAATCTTTTAAACTCTTTTTTTTTTTTTTTTTTTGAGACTGAGTGTCACTCTGTGGCCCAGGCTGGAGTGCAATTGTGTCATCTCGGCTCACTGCAACCTCTGCCTCCCAAGTTCAAGTGATTCTCCTGCCTCAGGCTCCTGAGTTGCTGGGATTACAGGCACATGCCGCAACACCAAGCTAATTTTTTTTTTTTTTTTTTTTTGTATTTTTAGTAGAGACAGGGTTTCACCATGTTGGTCAGGCTGGTCTCGAACTCCTGACCTTGTGATCAGCCAGTCTCAGCTTCCCAAAGTACTGGGATTACAGGCGTGAGCCACAGTGCCCAGCCTGTACTAGTAATCTTAAAATGCTCTCACTTACAACTCTTGTGAAATGAAAAATGGAAATATTCTTTTTCCATACACAAAAGATAAATAAGATTAGTACAACATAAATGTATCTTCTTCAATTTAATAATGAAATAAGTATTTCTAAGAAAACTACTGTTATCAAAAGCTCCTCAATGGGACAGTGCACCCACCACCACACCCCACATGAGATTAAGCCACATTAACTTCCTCAAAACTACTATGGCAACTAAGTGGTTACAGTGTTTATCGTGAAAGATACTTTTTTTAATGAGACTGATTTGTAGGTGAAGAGAAAAAACTTCATCTATAAGTAATATTATAAACAGACCAATACTTGTAGGCAAATATAAATATATAAATAGTTATAACATAGACATTAAAGGAAAAAATACCAATCTTGGCAGAAATAGGACAAATTTAAAAAGAAGACTTCTAGGGCCGGGCACAGTGGCTCACGCCCACAATTCAGCACTTTGAGAGGCCAAGGTGGACAGATCACGAGGTCGAGAGTTCGAGACCAGCCTGGCTAACAAGGTGAAACCCCGTCTCTACTAAAAATACAAAAATTAGCTGGGTATGGTGGTGCGCACCTGTAGTCCCAGCTACTTGGGAGGCTGAGGCCAAAGAATCACTTGAACCTGGGAGGCAGAAGTTGTGGTGAGCTGAAATCATACCACTGCAGTCCTGCCTGGAGACAGAGTGAGACTCCATCTCAAAAAACAAAACAAAAACAAGTAAGAGTTCTGAATAAGGATGGCAACTGTCTATAATTGCCTCCCTCTCCAAACCAGAGCGAAAGTCTGAAAATTTTCTTTAGTGTACTCGGGGCATTTTGAATTGTACAATTTCATCTCCACATACAACATTGCAAAAGGGAGAGATACACACACAGAGATTGAAATCTTCACTGTGTTAAGCACAAGGGAAATAATGTGAATAAGACACAGTTCTTGTCCTCACACAGCTTAGGTTTTTATGGGGGCTACATACAATCAGAATAACAAGTAATTACAATTACATGTAAATGCAGAGTGCTATGAGTATCAAGTATGACGATTAACCCAGGATTTGGTAACATCAAGGAAGACTATGAGGAAAAATGGGACAATGTAATCTCATCATTAAAAATAATGAATAAGAGCTTGTCAGGTACAGGCAGTAGGGAAAAGAGCCTCACGCAGAAAAAGCAGTATGTACAAATTATCAGAGGTGAGCTAAATCTTGGCCAATTAAAAACATAAACAAGGTTCAATCAATTATAAGGTAACTGGTACAGGACTAGCTCTCCTACTATATAAACAACTAAAAAGTTAAGCTTTCAGAATGAAATATGTGAAAAATTGTTTTCAGATGTTAGCAAGTACTGCAGGACTTTGATTCCTGAGAGAAGGATAAAAACCAAGGTAAGCCCTAACATTGCCCAGACTCCTTCCCAAAGGCATTCGCCAAACGTGAAACTGAAACAGGGCAATCTTGCAGAGCACAGCTGTCTCACAAAGCTAAGGAGACAGAGACTGCAGCTCAGGGAGGCTGAGGTACCTAGAATTTGAAGGGCTGAATGCCAGAGAAGAGGAAGCAGTGAGGACAATGAACTCCAGTAGTCTGCGGGTGGGTCCCCTTGAATCTTTGGCTGAATACTAAGCTGGGTGTGTATAGGATGAGACTCCATGAGGCCAGAAAAATAATAACTACCAGGGGAACAACACTAGGAGAGTTCAGAATCTCAACCACAGAGAAGAGACCTACAGAATACCTGGGACATTCCATAGAGATTCCAGAAATGCTATACCTTAGGAGGAGGGTAAAACCAGTCCATCAGTGTAGAAAGTTGTACTGGAAACACTAATAGAACTTACAGTTAGTCTAAAGGGATCAGGTGGATCTGCAAGTCACTAAATTGCCTACCAGATCAAAACATAATATTCTTTAAAGGATGACAAATCAAAAATTACAAATTAGGAGAAAAAATAAGAAAATGTGACCTCAAAATTGGGGTGGAGGGGCGGGTTCAATAAAAACAAACCCCTAAATGATTAATAGAATTGGTAGACAAATACTTCTTAAATGTTACTGTAAATAAGTCCAAAAATTCAAAAGAAAACATGTACACAATGAAAAAAAGAAACTTAAAAAAATGGATCATCTATAGCTGAAAAATACAGTATCTATACTAAGAAATTCACATTTGGGCTTAAAAGCAAACAAAACACAATATAAGAAAAGATTAATGGAAATTACCTAACCTGATGCACGCAGAGAGAAAAAACAAAACAAAACAAAAACAACTACAGTAAAAAAGAATCCGAACCCCGTGAGCCTGCTGGACAACATCAAGTTGTCTCATGTGGAGTAACTAGACTCCCAAAGGGAACATAAAAGATAGCAAACATACTTGAAGCAAAAAGACCAAGTATTTTTCTCATTTGACAACAACTATCAATCCATAAGTCAAAGCAGTTTAAGTGAACTCTAAACATAAAAAAACCAACCACAAAGAAAATTATACGTAGATACATAGCAACCAAATGCTGAAAATCAATGGATAGCAAATGCTGACAGTGACATTACAAGAAAATAAAACCATAGACCAATATCCCCTATAAACACAGATAAAACAATCATTAAGAAAATATTAGTAAATCAAATTCATTAATATATAAAAAGGAAATACGTTATGAGAAGTGGATATTATCCTAGGAATCTAAAAATAATTTAGCATTCAAAGAAAAAATAAATGTAATTTAACATTAATAGAACTAAGAAAGAAAAATACAATCAGTTGAATTGATAAGACAAATGCATTTGACAAAATTCAATAGTCATTTATGATAAACAATCTTAATAAACTAAGAATAAAAGAAAATTTCTTCACCTATAAAGGACATCTATTAAAAAAAAAAAAATCTGGCTGGGTGCAGTGGCTCATGTCTGTAATCCCAGCACTTTGGAAGGCTGAGGTAGGTGGATCACAAGGTCAGGAGATAGAGGCCATCTTGACCAACATAGTGAAAACCCGTCTCTACTAAAAATACAAAAATTAGCTGGATATAGTGGCATGTGCCTGTAATCCCAGCTACTTGGGAGGTTGAGGCAAGAGAATCACTTGAACCAGGGAATCAGAGGTTGCAGTGAGCCAAGATGGCACCACTGCACTCCAGCCTGGTGATGAAGTGAGACTCTGTCCAAAAAAAAAAAAAAAAAGCCATAGCCATCATTGTACTTAACAATGCTTTTGCCCTAAGATCACAAGCAAAGCAAGGATGTTTGCTCTACCACTTCAACATGGTACTGAAAGTCAGAGCCATTAAATACATTAAGACCAAAAAAAGAAAAAGCATCAGGCATGTAAATTGGGAAAGAAGAAAAAACTGTCTTTTGTGCAGACATGACTGTCTATGTAGAAAATCCTAAAGACACTACAAAAGAACTACTAGAACTAATACAGCTTAATACAGTCAATAGATACAAGGTCAATATAAAAAAAATATACTGTATTTCTACATATTAGTAAAATATGATTGGAAAATGAAAATTTAAAAATACCACTTGCAATCATAACCACAAACATAAACTACTTAAGGATAAATTTAATAGGATATGTGAATGATCCATACAATGAAAACTATAAAACACAGTATGGGGTTGAATTGTGTCTCCCCAAAAGATATGTCAAAGCCCTAACCCCAGGGGGCCTGTAAATGTGACCTCACTTGGAAACAGGGTTTTTGCAAATGTAATCAAGTTAAGATGAGGGCATACTGTGTTAGTGTGGGCTCTAAATCTAATGACTGGTGTCGTTCTAAGAACAGGGAAACTTTGACACAGACACAGAAACACACAGGAGAGAAGGCCATGTGAAGATAGAGGCAAAAATTGGAGTGATTTATTTGTAAGCCAAATAACACCAAGGATTGTTAGCAACCACTAAAAAGGAGCTAGAAGAGGCAACTGCCTCCTGGGAACAAGGCCTTGCTGACACCTTGATTTCAGACTCCCAGCCTCCAGAATTGTCAGACAGATAATTTCTGTTGTTTTAAGCCACTGAGGCTTGGATGCTTTGTTTTAACAGCCCTGGGAAACTAATACATGTGTTTACAGATTGGTAGACTCAAAACTGTCAATTTTGGAAGACTCGATATTGTCAATTTTCCCTAAATTGTTCCATAAATTTAATGCAGCCTCAAATCCCAGCAGGCTTTTTTTTTTTTTTTTTTTTTTTTTAAGAAATTTGATGCTCAACAAAAGCACCAGAGTAATTCAAGGGAAAGTATAGTAGTGTTTTCAATAAATGACACTGGAAAACTATATAAATATTTTTAAAATGAATCTCAACACTCAATCTCATGCCATACAAAAAATTGAAAATGAATTTTATATTTAAACATAAGGACTAAAATAATAAAATTTCTAAGAAAATGTACGAGAATATATCCATAATCTAGGGTTAAGTAAAAATTTCTAGACACAAGAACACTAATCACAAAAGAGAAAAATGTGTTAATTAGATTTCACTAAAACTAAAAATCTCTGTTGTTCAAAACACAGTGTTAAGGTATAAAAAGGCACAGACTCAAAGAAAATATCTGTAATACGTAAGTCTGATAAAGAACTTGTTATCAAAATAAGGCAGAAAAGAATTTGTATCCAGAAATACATAGGTTCATGCAATTCTCCTGCCTCAGCCTCCTAAGTAATTGGGACTACAGGCAGGCACCACCATGCCCAGCTAATTTTTGTATTTTTAGTAGAGATAGGGTTTCACTATGTTGGCGAGGCTGGTCTCGAACCCCAGATCTCAGGTGATTCACCCGCCTTGGCCTTCCAAAGTGCTGGATTACAGGTGTGAGCCACTGTACCAGACCATATTTAAAACTTAATAAGACAAATAACTTAATAAGACAAACACCCCAATTTAAAAATACAACCTAAAGATTTAAACAGATAAGTCATAATAGAAGATACACAAATAGCCTATATGCATATGAAAAGATTCTTAACGTATTTACTCATCAGATAAATGCAAACTACTGTACAAGATACTATCACACATCCACAAGAATGGCTAAAATTGAAAACTAATAATATCGAGTGTTGACAAGGATATGGAGCAATAGAATGCTCATACTAATGCAAATATGTATCTGAAAAATAACTTGAACACAAATGTTCATACCAGTTTTATTCCTAAAAGTCAAAGCTGGTAACAACATAAGCATTCAACAACTGATAATGGATAAGTAAATTGTGGCATATCCACACAAGAGAATACAACTCAGCAATAAGATGGTGCAAACTACTGATACATGCAATGATATAAATACATATCAAAAACACTGAGCTAAGTGAAAAAAAGCCAGGGGGAAAAAAGTACACTCTATGATTCCATTTATGTGAAGTTCTAAACAGGAAAAACTAAAGGAAAAAAGTACACTCTATGATTCCATTTATGTGAAGTTCTAAACAGGAAAAACTAATCAATAGTGCTAGAAGTCAGATCAGTGGTTACCTGGGGCAGAAGTTGGGGGGAACCTGTGGCAAAGGGCCCCAAAATAACTTTTTGGAGTGACTAAAGAGTACAATATCTTGATTGTAGTACTAGTTGCATGAGTGTACCTGCTTGTTAATCAAACTGTATGTATATTATCCCTCAAAAAATTGAATTTCATAAAGAGAAGCAAAATCCATCCCACCCTCCATTCCCACAGGAAATTTAACATAATTATTAATAGAATTCACAGTTAAATTGGGAGGGACGAGAAAGTTGAGACCAGAGAAGTAATCAAAACTGTCAACCGTAACATGGAGTCTGAATTGCATGCAAAGACAAAGGAAAGTCACCAAGAGGTTTCATCGAGGAGATTAATACACAAATTGCATTTTAGAACAAATACTCTTGGTCCCAGAGTGGAACGGATTAACACAGTGGAAGACTTCAGTCTTTAGGGAGATCTGTAAGAAAGTTACTGCCTTAATCCAGAAAAGAAGATGGTCTAGACCAGGGTAGTTGACAGGAGAATAGAGAAATGTGATTAAGATTTAAGAAGTTGATTGGCTTTAAGGTTTCAGGAGAGGTTAAGTGCCTGGACATGAAGGACAACTAAGTGGAAATGTTCGCTCGTGGCTGAGCATGGGTCTCAAGGCTTGGAAAGAGAGCTGGGCTGGAGAGAGGGACTTGGAGTAATCCTCTACCAATCAAGACTGGTAAGTAGGATTACCCAAGAAGAGGAGAGAAAATGGCTAAAACCAAAACCTCACAGACAGAAAAGGACTGGGAGCGCCAAAGGCTAAAAACTTACAAATGTAACTAATCAAACTAAAGAGCAGCCTCCTGAAGACAGCTATGTTTTCAAACAGAACAGTGAGTCCTTAGACTCCCTTTTTTAGGGACTTGCAAAGGAAAATCCTTAAGTTCCTTCAAGGGAAATTCCAGGCATCTATCTGGCCCCAAAGGTTAACTACTTTACTTGTTAAACAAGGTAATCGTAGTTTAAAACAATAGCCAAGGAAGTTAAAGCTCCAGAGATGTTTGCTTTCCCTACAGAAACTAAAAATAACATCTGAACATATGTCCCTGAACTGTCTCTCAGAGGCTCAGACCCCACTGAGGACCTCCACCTAACAGATCCACTGACACCTGGAGTCCAGGTAAGGGGAAAGTGAAAACTAAACTTTATAACTCACTTTTTATTCTAAGTTTCTTTCTGTAGCACTTGGGGAAAGTCACACCCCCAGCCAGTTAACATTTTTTCTACTGACTTCAAATTTTTAAACAAACCTTCTCTTCCTTAACTAATGGCAAATCAGAAGATCTTTGAATCTACCTACAACATGTAAGCCCCTGCTTCAAGATATCTCAACCTTTTAAACTTAAACCAACGTGTTACCTCCCTGTACTGATGTATGATTTTTGCCTGTAGCTTCTGCTTTCCTGAAACTTACCCTGCATTTAAAAATCCTTGCCTGCAAGCTACCCAGGAGGCGAGGATTTAAGCATTTAGCTGCTGGTCCTCCCTACTTAGCACTCTGCAGTAAACACCTACTGCTGTGTTCCTCCCTGTGGGTATTTGGTTTTACTGTGCCAGGTGAGTGGGCCCCAGTTTGGTTCCATAACATTCTCTCTCACACACATACATACCAATAACATTCCTCTCCCTCTCACACCTCAGTAAGGTTAAAAACAGAAAGAAGCCACTTTGAATACAATATGAAAAGAAAGTGACAAGAAGGCCCTTGCTCAACAAACATCAAACAGAATCTCCTTTTAGGACTTCAAGTTTATTCCAGTGCTAGGCTAGAAAAAGAACATTAGGTTCAAACCCTCTCCATCCCACAACCTGCTCCTTTAGTACCTTCAGAAGATGAAAGCAAGCTATTGCAGCTAACATCAAAAATTCTTTCATTCAAATCTAAAACAGACATGGAACAGACACTGACTTAGCAGTCAAAAATACATGGTGACAGAATCAGGTACAGTCCTGCACCCCTTTTGTCCCAGCTACTCGGGAGGCTGAGGCAGGAGGACCACTTGAGCCCAGAAATTTAGGCTGCAGTGGTCTGATCGCACTTTTGACTAGTGACTCCACTCCAGCCTGCGCAACATAGTGAGACACTCCAAACTGTACAAAAAATAAAAAGACACTAACCAAAACAAAATCTGTGTTCTGATTATTATTATTTACTGGGTGGAGTGAATGAATCTGTTTTGCAAAGTCTCTAAGAATGCTTCCATTTCCAACAATGGGCTAGTTTAGAGACCCAACTCTACCACCGAAAACAACTAAAAATGCTGGAAAATATTGAAAACATCTGAAATGAATCCATGAGCAGTTAAGAAAATAAGTAATCTGGCAAAAACAGTAAAACCAGGAATGCAACAAGTAATCAAAGTACTGAAGCTGGCTTTCACCTCAATGTCAAATTAAAGTGGGTGAACCTGAGTTTTAGGATTTTCACAAACCTCATGGGTCAATGGAACAAAAAACAACAAAGCCCAGGATCTGGCCAAAGTATGGAGCACCTCCCAGTAACTCTTCCTAATGGAGTACAATGAGCATTAATTATTACATTCAACACTCATTTTACAAAAACAGCTTGAGTCAAAAATAAATAAATAGAAAGAAATAATATATAGCTTGAGTTAAATCATATGCAATTTGATAACCATCAGTTAGGAGAACATGATACAAATTTATGCAGGTTGGCAAAAAGATAGTCATCTCTTGGATTTGCTACCCATTTTGATGAACTTAATTGCAAAGGCAATTAAGACTAACTGCAATGCAACTTAAGGAACTCTAACTAGAACAATATATAAAAAGCAGTTTAGTAAGATTCAGAAAAAGCTATTTTCTCTTAACACCATTTGTTTACATTTAATAAAGTAAGAGAACACGAAGCCTTCTGTATTTAGCATATGTAATTATAACACTTTGTTTAAAATAGAAGAGACAAAGAATTAAGACAGCAAAAATAACTTAATTTGCATTGAAGTACATGGTACTTCTTGTTCAAAAGAAATTCATTTATAATCAACACTCTACAAAGAAATTTAAAAGTTAAGCCATATCATCTGACATCACAAAACTTTCTCATTAAAAAAATACTTTGTTCACAGACATAGAAAGTAGAACAGAGGTTATCAGAGGCTGGGGAGAGCAGGGAATATCAAGTTATTGTTTAAGGGGTACAGAATTTCTGTTTGGGATGATAAAAAAGTTGAGGAAATTTATAATGGTGATCACTGAACAACATTGTGAATGTACTTAATGCTACCCAAATTGTGCACTTCTAAATCGTTAAAATGAAAAGTTTTACGTTAGGCATATTTTACCACAATAAAAACAACGCAAAAGAAAAAAATATTTTCATGTAATTCATTAAAGTTAGAAATTCTCTCTAGTCTGAAATTCATGCAAACAAATATGCTCTTAAAATTGGACCAGGGGAGCACTACCTTTGGTCATCCGATCACTGATTCAAATCCAGTGTTTACTCTTCCTAACTACAGAGTCTTGATACAAGTTATATTTTAAACCTCAGTTTTCTCCACCAGGATAATGAAAAAGTACCTGAACACAGTTGTTACAGGATTAAAATAGATAGTGATAATATTCATAAAGATAATCCAGGAAGATAATCAAGGTGTTTTTATCCAGTTTTCTCCCAAGTCCAAATAAAGTCATCAACTAAAATTTGCAAACCTTAAAAATCATCTCTCTTTAACTAGTATGATATAGTTTGGGTATTTGTCCCTACCCGATCTCATGTTGAGATGTAATCCCCCATATCTGAGGTGGAGTCTGGTGGGAGGTGTTTGGATCATGGGCGTGGATCCCTGATGAATGGCCTAGACCATCCCCTTGATGATAAATGAGTGTTCTGAGTTCACTCATCTGGTCGTTTAAAAGTGTGTGGCAGTGTGGCAAACCATCATAGCACATGTATACCTACGTAACAAACCTGCACATTCTGCACATGTATCCCAGAACTTAATTTTTTAAAAAAATGTGTGGCACTTTCCCTTCCCCACCCACTCTCTCTCTCTCTCACTTGCTCCTGCTTTTACCACAGGATGTGCCTGTTCCCCTTTGCCTTCTGCCATGATTGAAAGCTCCCTGAGGCTTCACTAGAAGCCAAACAGATGTCAGCACCACGCTTCCTATAAAGCCTGCAGAACCGTGAGCCAATTAAATCTCTTTTCTTTTTTTTTTTTTTTGAGACGGAGTTTCACTCATGTTACCCAGGCTGGAGAGCAATGGCGCGATCTCGGCTCACCGCAACCTCCGCCTCCTGGGTTCAGGCAATTCTCCTGCCTCAGACTCCTGAGTAGTTGGGACTACAGGCATGCGCCACCATGCCCAGCTGATTTTTTGTATTTTTAGTAGAGACGGGGTTTCACCATGTTGACCAGGATGGTCTTGATCTCTTGACCTTGTGATCCACCCGCCTCGGCCTCCCAAAGTGCTGGGATTACAGGCTTGGGCCACTGCGCCCGGCCCTTTTTTTTTATTTTTATTTTTATTTTTGAGACGGAGTTTCACTCTTGTCCCCCAGGATGGAGTGCAATGGCGTAATCTTTGCTCACTGCAACCTCCGCCTCCCAGGTTCAAGTGATTCTACTGCCTCAGCCTCCCAAGTAGCTGTGATTACAGGCACCCACCACCATGCCTGGCTAATTTTTTTTTTTTTTTTTTTGTATTTTTAGGAGAGACCAGGTTTTGACATGTTGGCCAGGCTTGTCTCGAACTCCTGACCCCAGGTGATCCACTGACCTCATCCTCCCAAAGTTCTGGGATTACAGGTATGATACTGTGCCTGGTCTAAACCTTTTTTCTTTATAAATTTCCCCGTCTCAGGTTATTTCTTTGTAGCAAAGCAAGAATAGCCTAATACACAGTGCTTTGATAATATATTCAGGTATATCAACGATTTGACTCAATTCTTTAAAATGATTTCTGCATCTCTAAAGAGCAGACATGACTCAACCTTGTTCCTTTTGCTCCCATTTAAATGGCCAGCTTCTCTAAGTTACAGCAAGAGACAGACATGGTATTTTAAAAGGAAGTAAACTGAAGATTCATTATCAAGTAAAAGTTTGACCACAGTGCTCCCCTTTTCAAGTTTTGGCTAGCCAGCACTTATGGTACTCAACGTAAGAGTCAATTTTCAGTCATCTGCATCAACAATTAGGCATGCATTTACATATGTGAAACCAGTCAGAAATTTCCCCAAGTGTTTCAGAGTCTAAATCACAAATTTACTTTTAGGAGACAAGACATGGCCAGCATAGGTAGTGTTTAATCTTTTGAAGAATGACAAATCCCTTTTAATGGAAAAATAGCTTACACACACCCACATGATAGACCTTCTTCTTCTGGTAACCACTGACTGAGAAAAGCACAAAATAACATTATTGTGCTTTTTTCACAATTATTATTTTTTATTCACAAATAATATTATTGTGAATTTATGTTTAAATGGATTTAATTCATCACAACAGTATTTATATTTAAAATATGCTTGTATATATGTAAGAGGTTTTTTTAAGTTTACTGTTTGAAATATACATGAATTCATGAAGCTCCCGTCAATTACCAAATTCTCTTGGGATTTGTCACCAGCAGTTGGGAACATAGGACAGAAGATAAGACTGGAAGAACAAACCAGCAGAGGCAAAGTGTGTGTATATGCATACATCCCTTCCTGCACCTCCCCTACACACATACATGCACACTTTAGAAAAAATATGCATCATTCAGTATACCAACATATCTCTTTTAATATGCTGATATAATTCAAACTAATATAACAAAAATCTGTATGACCAAGGTTTAAAAAAGGACACAACAAAGAACACACGATATTTAACCCTTATCAAATTATATACACCAGCACTTTACCACACATCCTTCTCTAGCCAACAGCATGATATTTTGTAATACAAAGACAGAATATCATTTTTAAAGTATCTCTCATGGTACAAACTTAATTCTAATATTTCATTTTTCACCTTAAACCTACCCTATTTTCAGCCAAATAATTATTCATGATTTCCTGAACATGGCTTAGGCATTACCACTGCCATACTTTTACCCAATTTATTTCCTCATCTAGAATGAATTCCCTCCCTCCCAAGAAAGTCGTGTCAACTTTAACATCTCTAACACGGAGGTACAAAGAGAAAAATGAAATTCAGTCATATTTGGACACCAGAATTGCACACCAGAATTGCTTATTTCAAGATTTACTGGAGAAGCTTTAAAACCCCCAAAGTAACCACTGCTCAATGAAATAAGAGAGGACACAAACAGATGCAGAAACATTCTATGCTCATGGTTAGGAAGAATCAATATCGTGAAAATGGCCATACTCCCAAAGTAATTTACAGATTCAACGCTATCCTCATCAAGCCACCAATGACCTTCTTCACAGAACTGGAAAAAACCACCTTAAACTTCATATGGAACCAAAAGAGAGCCTGCATAGCCAAGTCAATTCTAAGCAAAAAGAACAAAGTGGGAGGCATCACACTACTGGACTTCAAGCTATAATACAAGGCTACAGTAATCAAAACAGCATGGTACTGGTACCAAAACAAGAGATATAGACCAATGGAACAGAACAGAGGCCTCGGAGGCAACACCACACATCTACAACCATCTGATCTTTGACAAACCTGACAAAAACAAGCAATGGGGAAAGGATTCCCTGTTTAATAAGCGGTGTTGGGAAAACTGGCTATCCATGTGCCGAAAGCAGAAACTGGACCCCTTCCTGACACCTTACACTAAAACTAACTCCAGATGGATTAAAGACTTAAACATAAGACCTAACACCATAAAAACCCTAGAAGAAAATCTAGGCAAAACCATTCAGGACGTAGGTGTAGGCAAGGACTTCATGACCAAAACACCAAAAGCATTGGCAACAAAAGCCAAAATAGACAAATGGGACCTAATCAAACTCCACAGCTTCTGCACAGCAAAAGAAACAGTCATTACAGTGAACTGGCAACCAACAGAATGGGAAAAAAATTTTTGCAATCTACCCATCTGACAGAGGGCTGATATCCAGAATTTACAAAGAACTAAAACAGATTTACAAGAAAAAAATAAGCCCATTCAAAAGTTGGCAAAGGATATGAACAGACACTTTACAAAAGAAGACATACATGAGGCCAACAAACATGAAAAAATGCTCATCATCACTGGTCATTAGAGAAATGCAAATCAAAACTACATTGAGATGCCATCTCACACCAGTTAGAATGGTGATCATTAAAAAATCTGGAGACAACAGATGCTAGAGAGGATGCGGAGAAATAGGAACACTTTTACACTGTTGGTGGGAGTGTAAATTAGTTCAACCATTGTGGAAGACAGTGTGGCGATTCCTCAAGGATCTAGAAATAAAAATTCCATTTAACCCAGCAATCCCATTACTGGGTATATATCCAAAGGATTATAAATCGTTCTACTATAAGGACACATGCACACGAATGTTCACTGCAGCACTGTTTACAATAGCAAAGACCTAGAACCAACCCAAATGTCCATCAATGATAGACTGGACAGGGAAAATGTGGCACATATACACCATGGAATATACTATGCAGCCATAAAAAATGATGAGTTTGTGTCCTCTGTAGGGACATGGATGAACCTGTAAACCATCATTCTCAGCAAACTGTCACAGAACAGAAAATCAAACACCGCAGGTTCTCACTCATAGGTGGGTATTGAACAATGAGAACACATGGACACAGGGAGGGGAGCATCACACACTGAGGTCTGTTGGGGGGAAATAGGGGAGAGACAGCATAGTGAGAAATGCCTGATACAGGTGATGGGGAGGAAGGCAGCAAATCACACTGCCATGTGTGTACCTATGCAACAATCTTACATGTTCTTCACATGTACCCCCAAACCTAAAATGCAAAAAAACAAAACAAAACAAAACAAAAGTACTAATTTGAGAAAGATGAAACTTTCATTTTGTTGCTGTTTTTTTTATGGAGACAAGAGTCTCCTTCTATCACCCAGGCTGGGGTGCAGTGAAGCAGTCTCGGATCACGGCAACCTCTAACTCCTGGGTTCAAGCTAGTCTCCTGCCTCAGTCTCCTGAATAGCCGGGATTATAGGTACGTGCCACCACACCCATCTAGTGGACACAGGGTTTCACCATGTTGGCCAGGCTGGTTTCAAACTCCTGACCTCAAGTGATCTGCCTGCCTCGGCCTCCCACAGTGCTGGGATTACAGGCATGAGCCACTGAGCCCGGCCAAGTTTTGTTTTGTTTTGAGATGGGGGGTCTTGCTCTTTCGCCCAAGTTGGAGCACAGTAGTGTGATCAGGGCTCACTGCAGGCTTGACCTCCTAGGCTCAAGTGATCCTCCTGTTTCTCAGTCTCTCTAGTAGCTGAGGCCACAGGTGTGTATCACCATGCCCAGCTCATTAAAAAAAAAAATTATTTTTGGAAAGATGGAATCTCCCTATGTTGCCCAGGCTGGTCTAGAACTCCTGGACTCAAGCAATTGTCCCGCCTCAACCTCCCAAACTGCTGGATATAAGCCACTGTGCCCTGCCAAAGCTTAAAGTTTTAATTCATTCTACGAACAGTTAAGAATCAGTTGGATATACTACAAGCAGTTTACAGCTAATGACTAATGCATATTTAAAGAGCCCCTTATTTAGAACCTGGGATACAAACTGGTACCACAGTAGCTTTGCTTATTTGAGGTAATGTTTCTAGTACATTTTAAAATTATGACTCATGTTACTGAAAACTTTTTTCAGAAGTAGTCAAGTAAACATTTAATTGGGAAGCAGAGACCACCCTATATAAAGAAAACAAAATTTGGTGCTGCAGAGGCTAAAACAACTCCATCTTGGATGCTAATCTACCATGTTGACTTCTGATTAACCTGTTCTGGGAAGGCCTCTAACATTTCCAGTTTATCTTTTGTTTTCTGTGTAACAGCACAGACTTACCGTCAATCTCACCCTTAGGTCAAAACAACCTTCACGTTATCATTCTTCAGTTGTCCTACACATTCCTTCTGAAACATGTACACCCATTCCCTATGGTGTATAAGCCCGGGTTTAGGGGATAATGGGATCCACCCTCTTGTCTTGCTGCTGCCTGAACACAGGCATGGCTTCTGCTTTTAAGTCCCTATTAAATGCTTCTTTCTGAGAAACTGGAGAGGTTGGCCTTCCTCAGCTCTCTCAAGCTTTGGGGGTAGGTTTGCATAGACCTGTCCACCAAAGAACAGTCATTTCCTGTATTATTATACTTTAAAACTTATGATTCTTTCTTACACCACTGTTTGAGCAAAAATTGGTGCAAACTTCTGGAAGGTAATTTGGCCATGTTTATCAAAGACTTAAAACTGTACCTAACACTGTAACTAGTTATATACTACTTCTAGGAATTAATCTTAAGAAAACAATCATGGATGAGCATGAAGATTTAGCAACAAAGATTTTCATTACAGCATTGTTTATAATAGTGAAAAACTGTAAACTCTAAATATCCAACAATAAGGAATGACTGATTGTAAAAATAGAAATATGAAATATTTACAATCATTTAAAGTAAATGCTGCAAAACATAAATGTTCAAACTACCTCCCAAGTGATCAGAATTTAATTTTTGGACACTATTTTAAATTTGTAGTTAAAAAAAAAAAGCACAATGTACATATTAAATTTGTAAATTCATAGAGACAGAAAGTACATTACTAGTTGCCACTGGCTGAGGAAGGAGGAAACGGGGAGTGCTAATGGGGTACAGGAGTTTCTTTCTGAGGTGATGAAAATGCTCTGCAATTAGAGTAGTAAAGGTTGCACAACTTTGTGAATAAACTAAAAACCACTGAATCATACATTTAAAAGGGTGAATTTTATGGCATGCAGATTATTTCTTTAAAATGCACATACTCAAACACTTTAGAGTTTTAACTTGTTGGGACTCCTACCAAAATATTAACTTATGTTGCCAGATAAATGTGTTTATATGAATCTTAAATTAGGCTGTCCCTTGGCATCTCTCTGCATATATGTGAATGTTTCATATACATGTTACTGATTCACAAAGTTTGGGCTCTGCACTGGCCTTCATCCAAGTTGGAGCATGTGTCAGAAATTCACTCCTTTTCCATGTGGCTATCCAGCTGTTTTAGCACAATTTGTTGAAAGGACTCTTCTTTCCCCCATTGGATGGCCTTGGTACCCTTGTCAAAAATTAGCTGACCACAGACACAGTAGTTTATTTTTCTACTCTCAATTCTATTCCAATGATCTATGTGTTTAAGCTTATGCCAGTTCCAGTACCCCACTGTCTTGATTACTGCTGCCCTGTACTAAGTTCTGACATCGGGAAGTGTGAGTCCTACTTTGTTCTTTGTTTCTACATTGTTTGTATTATTTTGGGTCCTTTGAAACTCCATATACTTTTTCAAATCACTATGTCAATTTCTACAGCAATCAGCTGAGATTCTGAAAGGGACTATATTGAATCTACAGATCAGTTTGGGGAGTACTGCCATCTCAACGATATTAAGTTTTCCAATCCATGAACATGGGATATTCTTCCATTTATTTAGATCTTTAATTTCTTTCAACATTGTTTTGTAGTTTTCAGATAATATATTTTGTACTCCCTTTGCTAAACTTATTCCTAAGTATTTTGTGCTTTTGTGTGCTATTAAAAATTGAGTTGTTTCCATTTCATTTTCAGGTTGTTCATTTCAAGGGTACAGAAATACAACTGATTTTTGTATGTCAATCTTGCATCCTGCAACTTTGCTAAACTCATTATTAGTGCTAAAAATTCTTTAGTAGATTCCTTAGTATTTTCTATATAGATAATCATGTCATCTATGACTAGTTTTACTTTTTCCTTTCTAATCTGGATTTTTTAATTTCTTTTTCTTGCCTAAGTGACCTGGCTAGAACCTCTAGTTCAATGCTGAATTACAAGCAACACAAGCAGACATCTTTACCTTGTTCCTGGTCTTAAAGGAAAGCATCCAGTCTTTACCATTAAGCACATTTGCTATGGGCTTCTTGTAAGTGCCCTTTATTAGGTTGAGGAAGTTCCCTTCTATTCCTAGTTTTCTGAGTGGGTTTTATCATAAAACGGTGTTGGATCCTGTTAAATGCTTTTCCTGCATCTACTGAGATGAGAACATGGCTTTTGTTTTTTATTCTACCAACATGGTATATTACATTAATAGCAAAAGAGACCGAACATGGGTAAGTGACAATGATCCTGAGCTGCTGAATTAACCATATCTGGAGCCAACTAACTCTGGATCATCTAGGTAAATCTTATTGGGTAAAAGAATTTGGAACTTTTTGTTACTTGCCGCTAAAGAAATTCTGGCTGATAAAATGAGTGGCATGCTGGAGCTGGCACACATTAGTTCACGAGAGTCAATTCTGCACACATCTTCTCCACGCCATTCAGTGATACTGTATTGACAACTTCAAATCAGCCATGATAAGAGAACGTACACTAGTCTCTACTAAAGGACAGAGAAGACTGGAATAGGAGCATTCAGCGCTAGTAGTTAAAATAAGCAGAAATTGGTAAGCACCATTTTTCTTTAAGAGATCCAGTTGCTACACATTTACCAGCACACCACTGGATACAACTCTATTTCAAAGTTTTCCTTTCATCAAATCTACCTTTTAATTCCCATAATCAAGTCAGTAACAATAATAAATAAGTTATTAAAATAAATATCTGGGTTTCCAATAAGACCTTATTAGAAAAAAAAGTCTCCAGTATTTCTATAACAGAATATTTCATAATATGGAAAACTACTGACATTATAAGATTTTTTTAAAAAACTGATTATGAAACATTACACACAGTAGGAAAAAGAATATATTTCAATGAACAGATAGCAGGATTACCGAGCTAAACACCAATTATGTTCACGATGTTATCTCTGGGTAGTAACATTACAAATGATTATGATATTTTTGCCTGTTTTTCCCTTGATTTTTAAAATGATGAACATGTATTATCAATAAATTCATATTTTCAAAAGGAAGAAATGTAAGATGTAATTTTTGTCCATGAACACAAGACGACACTTTTTTTCCTTCCATTTGTATCTAGGAAGAACCTATACAATCCCTTGCAGGTAGGAAGGTAGCACTAGTGCTTTAACTGGGTGATTCTTTGTTGATATTTGTAATACAAAATTATAAACTTGTTCTCTACTTCATGAAAATGTGGTCATAAATTGACTTACAATATGCATTATAAGAAAAATGCTAAAGTCTTCACACACAATTGCTTTGGAAATAATGTGATCTGATTCATGAAATTGCATTACCTCTATTCCTAAAGAGGATATAGTAAAGTGAAGTAGCACTGGACCAAGAGTGAGAAGATTAGGTTTCTAGTTCTAGAGCTTAACCTTGTTAGCCATGTGACCTCTAGCAAGGAGCAATCTCTCTGAACTTAAATCTCATTTGTTAAATGGAGCTAGTAACACCCATTCCTCTTCACAGGATGAGATAAAGTATATGAAGACTATCAGACGGAAGATGGTATTATATGCCACTGCTTCACTACGTAAACATTTTAAGTCTTATAGCAACTGTATTTTCATTTTGATGCAAAAAAAAACAAACAAACAAACAAAAAAACCAGCTTTATCATCAGGAAGCTTATGACGCCAGTTTCTCTGATAACAGGTTAATTTGCTCAGTGCTTTGAAGATCTCTGTATCTAAAAAAAAGTTTTAAAAAAATATTTTATTTACTGCTTTACTCTTTTTAACTTACCTAAAAAAATCCAAGGATAATGCCAACAGACTAGCATTACCACAACATGACACTAGAAAAGCCAAGAAAGCTATAGATTGATTTCAGTAAGAAATATTGCTGAAAAAGCCCTAATTAGAAAGTAGAATCATCAATAGAATAATATATATATTTTTTGTTTTAAAAGAACAATATATTTTAACCAAGTAAGAATCATCCTAGATTTTTAAGGATAAATTAATATTAGGATATCTGTTAAGGTAATTTACTCTATTAGATCAAAGGTAAAAAGCTTAAAGTATCTCAACAAATGACCCAAAATCTTGTGAATAAAATAACCACTCCCATATAAAAAAATCCTAATATTCAAACAAACAATCATTCCCAAATAAATATTTCCTAATAAAGAAAAAGGCAAAACTGTTATTTGCAGGTGATTGTGAAATAGACAAGAAATGGGACGGAAAACTACTAGAAACAATAAACTTGGTATACAACTGACTTACAAAATTAATTCAAAAATGAATAGTTTGCCTACATACAACCAATTAGGTAGAAAACAAAATGAAGGAAAATATTTCATTTATATCTGCAATGAAATAAAAGTAAATCTGGGGATAAACAACAAATATTGTAAAGGCCTCTATGAAGAAAATTTTAATCTCTATTGAAGGATAGAGAAGACTAGAATAGGAAAATTCAATGCTGGTAGTTAAAATGAACAGGAGGAGGAAGTGGAGAAAAAAAGAAGGAAGATGAGAGCAACTTTATCAGTCAGGTTCCCAGCAGAAAACTGATGACAAACTCAAGGAGGTAAGTGAAGAGAACTTCATAAAGGGGCTGTTTACTGAGATCTGGCCAGGGTGCAGCACCCAGGGGCTAGCAATAGTGGGAAGCTGTTACTACTGGACCCTAGTGAAGACTGTCATTGTGGGAGAGAAGACAAGAAGTGTGACCTTAGGTAAACGAACGCGGCCCTCCAGGGGTAGAAGCTGGGAATGTACCCTAAACTCTCTCACTTCCCACCCGCCCATCTCCTGCTAGGTCTCCCATTGGTCAACCCAACCAGAAGCCAGACGGTACGAGCTGCACTCCACAGACGTTAGCCTCTTTCCACAGAGAGCAAGATGAAGAGTAGAGAACATATTTGAATGAGCAAAAGGAATATCCAGCACAGCAGCTATTCTCCTTTGACTGTTTACGCCAGGCACTGCTCTAAGCACTTTATTTGGATTCATCCTTTTAATTCTCACATGGTCTAACAATGCCAACTAACCCCAAAACTACAAATGCAAACAATTCCAGTAAAAATACTTGGTGTGTAGAGAGAAGAGGGGCATTTTTGACAAATGATAGATTCTTCTAGAATAATAAACATACATGCAAGATCAAGGAGGAAAAGAGAAAAACAGTCCTATCAAATATAAATTATTAAGCTATTAATTTAAATGGTTTGATACTGAAACATTAACAGACAGATCAATGGAAAAGAATAGAAAGTCCAGGCCAGGTGCAGTGGCTCACGCCTGTAATCCCATCACCTTGGGAGGCCAAAGAAGGTGGATAACTTGGCCCTGAGGTGGAGACCAGCTTGGGCAACATGCCCAAACCCCATCTCTACAAAATATACAAAAAATTAGCCAGGCGAGTGGTGTATGCCTGTGGTCCCAGCTACTCAGGAGTCTGAGGTGGGAGAATTATTTGAACTCAGGAGGTGGAGGTTGCAGTGAGCCAAGAATATACCACTGTACTCCAGCCTGGGTGACAAAGCGAGATACCGTTTGAAAAACAAAATAGTAAAAAATAAAAGTCCAGGAACAGACCAAAATACATGCAAGAATTTCACATGTGACAGAGGTGGTGTTTCAAATAAATGGAGAAAAGCAGCAGTATTTAATAAATGATTCAGGAGAAACTGGCTAGTAAGTAGAGGAGGAAAGGCTAAATTTCAGCTTATTCCTTATACCACAATAAATTCCAGATGAAGCAAAGATCAAAACATGAGAAACAAACTGTGGAAGCAGAATCATAAAGAATAATGTAAAAGAACTGTATAAGAACACAACAATGAAAGTACTATCTTGAAGCAGAAAAGATAATATTCTAAGCAGGATATAGCACCAGAAGCCTTAAAAGGAAAAATTTCATTAAATAAAACCACCACACACAAAAACTACCATAAAAAGTCAAAAGACAAGAGATTAGATAAAATACTGGTAATACTGTAATAAAACCTTATTTTCCTTATAATATTACTCTTGCAACAAGATAATGACCAGATATGTATTTCTGAAAAATACAAATGCTATTAACATAAAAACATGCATAGCATTACTTTAAATAGAAGCAAAACAAACCTAAGATGATACCTTTCTATCTTAACCTACCACACTGGCAAGGATTAGAAAGACTGACAATACCTCACTGCCAGTAAAGGTATGGAGATGGTAATGAGAAAGAAACAACAGATACCCACATTATTAAAAGGCTCACTAGGTCAACTCAGGAACCAAACACATTAGAATAGGTTCAAATGAACCCTCATTATCTGGACTGTCCCTACACTTCCTCAGGAACTAAACAGATTTGGATAATGCCATATCCCTCACCATTTGAACTCACTGTGCTAATTCAAGAAAAGGAAAAGATTTAGACAGGGTAGGCACTGTGAAAATGTACATACAGTTTTGTAGTGAGAATGTAAGTTGGCATAACCCTTTCAGAGATATCAAAGTTGTAAATGTACATATCTTGTGACTCAAGTTCTACCACTTCTAGAAATGCATGTCACAGATATATTAGCATAGGAATGTAAAAATATATACTCAGGATATTTACTGCAGCACTGTTCGAAAGTACTATTAAAAAAAAAAAAAAAAGAAACCCAACAACCAAAAAACTGTTAACAGCCTAAGCATCTTGATTAGTAGAGACCTGATTAAATTACAGTCTATTCACAGAATGAAAGTCATGAAATCCTAGTTTTTCAAAGATGATTGGTATGTACTGGGAAAAGACCATTTAGTAAATCATCTTAGACCAGGAACCAAAATGTAATTGTAAATACTGAAAATGATAGTTGATTTTCAAATTTTGACTTGAAAAGTAAGACAGAATTATACAAGTTTAAATTATATTAACTTTGACAAAATTTAAGTTACAATTTCCACTACACAAATTCTTAGACTAAAAGAATGAATCAAGCACTGACTTTATTTTTTAATCTTTTTGACAAAATTGTATAATAACACTATTAGATATTCATCATGTTTTTCTCTTATGGGACAATTACAAAGATATTTCTGCAAAAATTCTGAAGGGTTCCATTCATTTTCCTAAGGTCCTCTCTTTAGTCATCTGGTAGTGTCAAATCAGGCTTCCTTACAGCATCTATCACATCATAAACCTTGATAATTTTCTTCAATTGTCAGTATGTCAACAGTTTTGAGTTCTTTAATATTACACTCATGAACTTCATAAACACATGCATATTTTACGAGATGAGCAATTTCAGTTTGCAACTGTTTTTATTCTCTTCTATTAAAATTGTTAATAAGTGGTCAGGAGCAATATTTGAGTGAAGACATTTGTTTACATAATCAATGTAGTAATACAGATGCTAAGCAGGTGATTAAATGAAATGGCCCATGTGCTATACTGATATAAAGATGTTCATGATGTATTTATAGAATAATATGTAGTATGATTTCATTTGCTTAAAAAGGACTTTTATATGTGTATATCTACAATACATATATACATATATACGCATACAATACATATGAAAATATCTACCATTATATGTGGACAAATGTTCAGAAAAAACATTCAGGAAACTATAAACATTGCTTAACTCTGGGGAACTGCTAAGAAGGGGTTTCCTTTAAGTGTATTTTATATCATTCTAAATTATTTAATTTTGGCCAGGTGCAGTGGCTCATGCCTTTAATTCCAGCACTTTTGGGAGGCTGAGGAGGACAGATCACTTGAGGTCAGGAGTTCAAGACCATCCTGGCCAACATGGTGAAACCCTGTATCTACTAAATGCAAAAATGTGCCGAGTGTGGTGGCAGGCACCTGCAACCCCAGCTACTCGGCAGGCTGAGGCAGGAGAATTGCTTCAACCAGGAGGCGGAGGTTGCAGGGAGCTGCGATTGAGCTTGCACCACTGCACTTTGGCCTGGGCAATAGAGTGAGACTCCATCTCAAAAAAAAAAATTTTTTTTTGCCACAAAAAGGTAATAATAGAACATTTATAATAATATTGACAATAATATTTATAATAATGTATTTACAGTAATGGTGATGTTGATGATATAATTAGATTTTAAATTAAATACATAGTAATGATAATCTATGATCCCAGCTTTTAGGAGTTTAAGCCCTAACTTATAAGAGGCATTAAACTTAGAAATCTCAAATACTAATTAGGTTAAACCATTTAAATTACATTCTTATACAACACTTGATGCAAGACTCAATAACCCTGGCAGTTTTTTTCAAATCTAAATACTTCAGACAAAAACCTTTGTTTACCTCATTATACTTTAGAGATAGGATCTGTTCTCTGATTACCAAGTTTGAGATTTGAGATTTAAGAAATGGGCAAAAGATAAGAAAAACTAACTCCTAATCATGACACAAAAAAATACCTATACTCACTGAAGCAACTTTAACTGTTCTAAAACCTTTCCTATGAAAAAAAGAGAGATGTGTTCATTTTATACCAAAATTCCAATAAATGTTAAAAATGAAAGAATAGTCATTTCTCAAAGTGTGCTACCGGAGGGATCCAATATCTTTTCAAACTGTCCAAGAAATAGAATTACACATTGTTAAAAGATCCATTGACAGAATAATGGATTTGAATGTAACAGTACAAAAAATTCATTGATATGGTTTCAGATCCCACGTTGTAACTTTTACAAAACTACCACTTGTTGAGTTTTAGTGTCATATCATAGAACATTCACCATTATGTGAAAAGGCTTCCAAAATATACCTCCAACTAACATCTGAGTGGGGCCAAATTTTCTTCACATACTTCAGCCAAAGCAACACACTACAACAAATTCAGTGCAAAGCCTAAAGTGAAATCCAGCTGTCTTCTATGAAGGTAGACCTTAATGAGATTTGAAAATGTAAAGCAATGCCACTCTCCTATTCCACTTTGGAAAATATATTTTTTCATTTAAAACATGTTATTTATGTTAACATGTAATTGGTATTTCTTGTAAATGAATAGTATTTAGCTCTTTTCTCAGTTTTAACTTCTAATACAATAAATATCAGCATATAAAACCCACATCAACAAAAGCTCTTTGGAGTGTTCAGAATAATAAAAGTGGAAAGGGATCCTGAAAAAAAAATTTAAGAATCATTATCAGTCTATTCTATGAATCAAAAGGCAAAGAGGTGAAAGCAATTTGCTTACAACCAGGACGAACATGCAGAAGGTGAATGTTAGATACTAAATTTTTTTTTTTTTTAAGATAGAATTCAATGCTTTTTAAAGAGATGAGAAGAAAATATATTTATAGTCTTCTATATTAACCTACATATTGACATTTCCAGTGCTCTTCATTTCTTCCTATGGATTTGAGTTTCCACCTGGTGTCATTTCCTGTCAACCTAAAGAACTTAATCTTTTAGTATTTCTTATAAGGTAGGTCTGATAGCTACAAATTCTTTGTGTAGGAATGTATTTATTTCACCTTCATTTTAGTTTTGCTAAATATAGACTTCTTCACAGACAGTTTTCTTCTTTCAGCACTTTGAATATGTCGCCCCACTGCCTTGGGCCTCCACCAATACTGATGAGAAAGTGCTCTTAGTCATGCTGATGCTTCCCTGTGTAGTGAGTTGATTTTCTCTTACTGCTTTCAAGACATTCTTTTTGTCTTTCAGAATTTTGCCTATGTCTAGGCATGGGTCACTTTGCATTAATCCTAGTCACTGACCTTCTGGATGTGTATTGTTTTTCATCAAACATGGGAAGTTGTCCAAAAGGTCATTCTTCTGACCCTTTCTCCTTTTTGGATTCTCATTACACACATTACACACTTAATGTTTTTCACAGATTTCTGAGGCTCTGCTCAATTTTCTTTTGTCCTTTTTCTGTTTTCAAGACTGAATCATTGCTATTGGTCTGTTGTCAAATTCATGGATTCATTTTCTTGTCATCTCGAATCTGCTATGAGCCCCTCTCGTGAATTTTTAACTTCAGATATTGTATTCTTCAACTCTAGAATTTCCATTTGATTTTTGAAACTTTTATCTTTGGAATAAATTATTTACAGAAAAGTTGTAAAGACAGTACAGAGTGTTCCTATATACGCTTTCCTAATATCAATATTTTCTCCTAATGCTAATATCTTACATAAGTGTGTTATACTTACATATTGTATATATAGACACATACATCTACAAATACACAAACATGTCCTATATAACACATTTACATTAACAGACATAATGGAAGTGTCTTACATAACCATGGTACATTCATCAGAAATAAATTTCCATTGGTGCAACAACACAAACTAAAATATAGACTTTATTTAGATGTCACCAGTTTTTCCATTGTTATTTTCCTGTCCAGGACTCAATACACAATGTCACATTGCATTTAGTCATCATGTCTCTTTGATCTCCTCTGACATGTAATAATTTCTTAATTTTTCCTTGTTTTCCATGACCTTGACAGGTTTGATGAGTACTGGTCAGGTGCTCTTATAGAATGACTCTGAGTTTGGCTTTTCTGTCATTTTCTCATGATTAGATTGAGGGGAATCTAATAGATATGCTTTAGGGGAGAACACTACAGAGATCATATCTTATCATCATATCTTATACCATGGAGCAGTTTTTTTTGTATTTTTAAAAATAATTTCTGTATTCTTGTTGAGAATCTCAATTTGTTGACACTGTTATACTTTAAATATATTTCCTTGAGTTCTTTTCACATATTTATAGTAGTTTAAGTCTTTACTAAATCCAACATTTAGGGACATTCAGAGATAATTTCTACTAACTTTTTTTCCTTGCGTATATATCACCCTCTGTTTCTTTATATGTCTTAAAATTTTTTTGGTTGTTAAACCTAGGGATTTTAGATAATGCAGCAACTCAGAATTCTGATTGTTTTCCCCACTACAGGAACCGTTGCCATTTTGTTTCTTTCTTGTTTCGCATCATGATCAAGACAAATGTGTGAAATCTGTCTCCTCTGTGGTACACAATCATTGATATCTCTGCTCAGTTTTTTAAAAATATACTCTCATTTTTTTTGAGCCTGCCTCCCTCTAAGTTGTCCCTTTGCACAATTTAGTAGTCACTCTGAAACTGAACAGAGGTTGTGTTCAAATACCTCAACATAGCAAGGCTTCCATTTCTGTTAATGGACATGTGTATGGACAGGGGCGTGAATTCAAAGTTCGGTCTGTTTTCAAGTTTGCTCTGAGTTGAACTTCCCATAGGGAGAAATTTCAAGTCTCCTATGTGCAAACATATACCTTTGGAACCATCTGAAGTATGTAAATGAATATCTTCGGCTTTCTAAGATCTCTGTTGTGCTATGCACAGCCTCATCCAGGAATATTCTTGCCCCAAACACTACTAAATCTTCAGGCTATTTGAGCAGAGCCCTGGTCCTCCCTTGTACCTCTGGAAACTCATATCCACAGCATTACCCACCACTCCAAAGAATTAAGCCCCCTTCAAACTGAGGTCCTTATGTTCTGCTTCTCATTGGCTGTACCTCCATGCCAAACAAGCTGGGGCAGAACTGGGGGAATGCGGGTAGCCTCAAGCTGGAATGGCCACTGATTCCCACTATTCTCACTCCAAATTCAAGAGCATAACATTTTTCAGTTTTATACAACTGGCCTTTAGTCAATCTCCAGAGCACTGAAATGGCTGCTTTAGAAAACTAATGTAAGGTCAGGTGTAGTGGTTCATGTCTGTAACGCCAGCACTTTGGGAGGCCAAGGGAAAGGATTTGAGGCCAGGAGTTCAAGACCAGCATGGACAACATAGCGAGACACTGTCTCTACAAAAAGAAATATTTTAAATTAGCTGGGTGTGGTGGCACATGTCTGTGGGCCCAGCTACTCTGAGCCTGAGGTGGGAGGATCACTTAAGCACAGACAGTCAGGGTTGCAGTGAGCCCTGATCATGCTACTGCACTTAAAAAAAATTTTTTTTTAAGAAATAAAAATTCTGTTAAAATGTTCATATTGTTTGGACCAATAATTCCACCACTTCTATAAAAACTATCCTTAAGAAAATAAACACCAAAATATGGAAAAAGCTGTAATTAGCATGTCCTTACAAAGTTACTGCTAACAGCAAGAAATTTAAAGCAATAAGTATTTAGCAGAGCTGGACACTAATGAAACTATGGTATACACATCTGATAAATTACATAATCCTTAAAAGTTAAAATTACAGAAATTATTCCATTGTAAACTTCTTAATTCTTCCCATTGACAAAAGTTAGTAAGATTAATTTTATTCAAGTTGTGGCAGACTACTAGTTGTTTCCCAAAACATCTATTCGCATGTTCTTCCTGAGCATATGATCAGCCACAAAGGCTCCACTTTCCAGCCTCCCTTATAGTTAGACATTGCCATGTCACTAAGTTCTCACCAATCAGACAACGTGAAAGAAATGGCACAACTTCCTGCTCACCTCCTCATCGGCAAACTGTCCTGAATTTCCTCTGTCTCCCCCCCACAGGCTGAAGTATGAAATTGCACAGACAATCATGACAAGTGGATCCCTGTATTACTTCATGGAGCAGAACAGAGTATCTCCAGCCTACTACAGCAAAATGAAATGTTGCCTTATTATGAAGACTAAGGGACGGTAAAAATCCATATTTTAAAAAGTATTACATGGCCAGGCAAGATGGTTCATGCCTATAATCCCAACACCTTGGGAAACCAAGGCAGGCGGATCACTTAGAGTCCAGGAGTTCATGCCCAGTCTGGTCCCCATGGCGAAACCTTGTCTCTAATAAAAAAACAAAAATTAACAGGGCATGGTGGCACACGCCAGTAGTCCCAGCTACTCAAGATGCTGAGGTGGGAGGACTGCTTGAGCCCAGGAAGAGGAGGCTGCAGTGAACCAAGATCATGCCACTGAACTCCAGCCTGAGCGCACAGTGAGACCCTGTCACACGTACACACAAAGTATGATATCCCCCAAAGCTGTAAAATTAAATGTACCAAATGATCAAAACTACCTTAAAATATGTATATGTATATAAACATAGGAAATACATAAAAATAGTATTTGGTCATAGAATTATGAAGTATTCTTTATCAAACTTTCAGTAATACTGTCTAAATTACTTTGACAATTATAAAAGTTGAATTTGTTTTTGTTTTTTGAGATGGAGTCTCGCTCCATTGCCCAGGGTGGAATGCAGTGGCATGATCTTAGCTCACTGCAAACTCTGCCTCCTGTGTTCAAGCGATTCTCCTGCCTCAGCCTCCCAAGTAGCTGGGACTACAGGCGCATGCATGCCACCATGCCTGGCTAATTTTTCCATTTTTAGTAGAGACAGGGTTTCACCATGTTGGCCAGGCTGATCTCGAACTCCTGACCTCAGGTGATCTGCCTGCTTCAGCCTCCCAAAATGCTGGGATTATAGGCGTGAGCCACCATATCTAGCTAAAATTGTTGATTTAAACAACTGAAGATATAAATAATAAAACAGTGAACAGATTTAAGTTCCAAAACAGATTTAAGAAACTTTTATCCTATCCACTTTCAGATTATAAAACATGGGTCCTCTAGCCAATGTTCCAAAGCCAAGGTGCTTGGTCTGCAACCCAATGTCATTTGCGTTCTTCAATAAGTGAAGAATTATCTACTTATATTTCTCAAGGGCACTAGCCAGTAGCCTTAACCAGTAAGACTAACTCCATATAACTAAACCAACCTTTTGTACGTTTTTTTTTTTAAAACTTTTAATCTTTCATATGATTTTTTAAGAGAAAATAATGCCTCAACGCAAGGAGATACGAGAACTAGACCTGAAAAGCTTTATGAAACTTCCCTCAACCTAATAATCTGTCTAAAGAAGGATGAGAGCTGTTCCCACTGTGAAAAGCATAGCTTCTCATAAAATAGCAATTTAAGATTGAAATTCCCTACTCCCAAAAACCAAGAAACTAAAACAGCCCAACCCAAAGAAAGCAAAATAAATGTAAAAACTTTGCTGCCCTCTCATATTTGAAACTACATAATCCCTCTAAAAATGTAGCCAATTTATATATAGTATCTTGATATTTCCCAATAATCAAGATTTGAAGAGGAGGAAAAATATATAACCCTATAATATATTGCTACAAATGTGTCTAATTATAAAAATGGTACCCCTGACTTCCTAGCAATATGTACCATAAAATGTCCATGTTTAGAGCTGTGCTGTCCAATTAGAATCACTAGCCCTCTATAGCTACAGAATACTTGAAATGGTGATAGTCAGAATTGATGTGTATGTTCCCAGTAGACAATACACACTGAATTTTGAACTTATCTAAAAACTGTAAAATACATCAACATCTTTGTAATTTTGATTACATGTTAAACTGATAGAGCTTTACATCTAGTGGGTTTAATAAAATTAATTTCATCTGTTTTACTTTTTAAAATATGGCTACAAATTAAAATTATATATATGGCCCACAGTATATTTCTACTGGACACCAATGGTATCATACCTGAATGAGCTGATCCAGTTCTTAAAAAGCAGAATTTTATAACCATTCCCTTTTGGCTTAGTGCTATCTAGTTCCATATTTTTATGCTGAAAACAAAGAAGGTACGTTGACCTGGGGTTATGTACCACAGATTACTGAAGATAAGGGCTGCCTATAGTCAACCCACTACAGGGACCAATCTATTGGAAGAAACAAGGTCCCAGGAGAAATCCAGAGACCTTTGTGAAGCCTTTAAGGGCTGGAAACCTGCCTCTCATTCCGACCTTGCCATCCATCAGCTTTATATGAGAGACTGTGAATGCTATACCACTTCAAGAAGCTCTCCAGAAACGCCTTGTCATCATTCTAAGAAAAAACAGTAGCCACCTTGAGGCAGCACATAGTGCTTTAAAACAGAAATGACTGAATGCTATGGCAGAGAAGGGGTGGCATTGTAGGGGAAAAAGGAAGAAATGTGGGTAGAACAGACAGCTGGACTCTCCATAGGACTGAGTCACTGACAGGACTTGATAACGGTTTGATTCACTTTCTACATTTGCTGAATATCTACCTTGTGTAAAGCACTGGGCTTATGAAAGTGAAATAAACAGTGTCCGTTGTTTTTTTTTCTTTTCTTTTCTTTTTTTTTTTTTTGGAAACAGAGTTTCGCTCTTTTAGCCCAGGCTGGAGTACAATGGCATGATCTCAGCCAACTGCAACCTCTACCTCCCGGCCTTAAGCAATTCTTGTGCATGCCACTTTACCCGGCAAATTTTTTGTATTTTTAGTACAGATGGGGTGTCACCATGTTGGCCAGGCTGGTCTTGAACTCCTGACCTCAGGTGATCCACCCGCCTCGGCCTCCCAAAATGCTGGGATTACAGGCATGAGCCACTGTGGCTGGCCAACAGTGTCCACTCTTAAGCACATATTCTAACCAAACACAATGAAGTCACAACAGATCAGTGGACAAGGTCAGCTGTGCTAAGAGTTAACACTAGGCGGTAACCTTAAGGGCTGAAAACAGAGTTGGTTAATAAAGTCAAATAAATCAGAAGAGAAAAAGCTGAGGGCAACTGGACTCAGAATACAAAGAAAGTTAGGGATACATGTATCCTAGGGGTATCCTAGGGGTATGATGAGTGAATTCCAAGAACCCTTTGAAGTGTTACAAACATTTCTGCATAGCCTCCCCAACTCCCATTTTTGGAGGAGGTGGAAATAATTCATAGTAATTAACAGATTCTCTGAGGCAGTAGTCTCCAAAATTTTAATGCATTTATTATCTTATCTATTATCTATCTACACATACAAACACTCTATGGAACATAAATAAAACTTGGATCAAAAAAAATTAAAGTTAAAAATAAATACAAGTAAAATCCTTAAGTTTTATTTCTCTATTTCCAGTGGTTCTTCTTGCACGGCCCACTTGAATCCTGCTCTAAGGTGTCCTAGCATTAAAATAAAGACATTTAAAAATACCACTGATGGGGAGAAGAGAGTGGATAAAGTTTTAAAAACCACACCTCAAATAGAAATAAGCTGAGGCCAACCACAAAAATCCTCAGAGTCACTTCTAGAAAGTTTTTCTCCAAAAATGAATTTGGAGAACTTTCATTGTGAGACAAAGAAAACATTAAACTTAAAAATGTTTCTACAGATCTCAGGTAATCTACATTCTGCTCTTACCTTCAAATTGTCCTCTTGTATATTAATATTTAAAAATTCTTTTAAATGTTTGTAAGATATAAATTGTCCTTAAACACTTAAAAGAGTTAGAAAAGCTATCTAAAATGGGTCTTATTTTCCATTTTTCTTACTATAACGAGAAGCACCACAAAATTAAAAGTACTTGATTTAGAGGGAGATTATGTGTGCCAACCGCTTTAACACTAACAGTGCGTCTGTAGTACATTCAGCTACATGCATCAACATTTTTTCCTCCCATTCCACATTCTCAGTTCTAGAAAAATATTTATCTTGTCACCTTTCTTTTACCATATATTAAAAATATAAAAAGATAACTAGTCATAATTACTGACAATTAGCTAATGCAACATATTAAGATCTTTATCAAACTAGTATACTGAAGACAAAAAGTTTACATGTGGGAGATTTATAAAATACTGAAAACTTATAATAATAATAAACTCACTCCTATTATTACATCATTACAGCAACTAAAGACTTACTAGCTAAGATTTGGCAGTACAGGTTGAACATTAAAAATAAGGCAAAAAAAATGGGAAGTTTGCCACAAATATGACAAAATGTTCATTCTCAATAGAAAATAATTCAAAAAATGATATAAAATATATTAAGTTGACAACAGAAAAACAAGAGCCAATAGAAATAACTCACAGAAGATACAGGCATACCTCGCTTTACTGTGCTTTTCAGATACTGATTTTTTTTTTTCTTACAAAATGAAAGTTTGTGGCAACTCTGCACCTAGCAAGTCTACTGGCACCATTTTCCTAACTGCATCTGCTCACTTCTATGTCACATTTTGATACTTATCACAGTATTTCAAACTTTTAAATTATAATATTTGTTACGGTGATCTGTGATAGTGATCTTTAATGATACTATTGTAATTGTCTGAGGTGCCATGAACCTTATCCATATAAGACTCAAACTTAACGAGGAATTCCTTCTTATTGATGAGCAAAGGAAGTGGTTTCCAGAGTTGAAATTAACTCCTGGTGAAGATGCTGTGAACACTGCCGAAATGACAACAAAGAACTCAGAATGTTACATAAACTTGGTTGATAAAGCAGGGTTTGAGAGGATTGACTCCAATTTTCAAAGAGGTTTTACCTGTGGATAAAATGCTATTAAACAGCATCAGATGCTACAGAAAAATCTTTTATGAAGGTGAAAGTCCATCCATGCAGCAAATGTCACTGTTGTCTTATTTTAAGAAATTGCCATATCTACCCAACCTTTAGCAACCCCCACCCTGATCAGTCAGCAGCCATCAACTGTGGTAAGACCCTTGACAGGCAGAAAGATTACAACTTGATGAAGGTTCAGATGATTGTTAGCCTTTTTTTTTTTTTTTTTTTTTTTAGCAATAACTTATTTTTAAATTAAATTGTGTACATTGTTTTTATTAGACATAATGCTACTGCCCACTTAACAGATTTCAGTATAGTGCAAACGTAACTTTTATATGCATGGGGAAACCAAAAGATTCACATGAGTTGCCTTATTGTGATATTAGCTTTATTGTGATGGTCTGAACCCACAATATCTCTGAGGTATGCCTATGGGTAGAGCAGGTGATTAATAATAAACATATATTTTAAGTTTAATATCAACAAAAATTCCAGAAATGGAAACTAAATATATTGGAAATATAAACTGGCATCATCTTTCTGGAAACAAAGTTCACAGTATGCTTTGATCTAGTAATTACACTAGGAAATTATTTCAAAATTCAATATTCATGTATAAAAATGACTATCACAATATTTCTGCACAAAAAATAGTTGATTGAAATATTCTAAAATGTTAAAAGTGATAATTATCTTTGGGTGGAAGAACTATGGATACTGCTTACTTTCTTCTTTATATTTTTTTCATATATTCCATGTATTTTTAACAAGCATACATTAACTTTAGTCCAAAAAAAACTGAAGTTACTTTTTAAAGCTCCTTTTAGCAAACATTACCCAGTTCTTCTTATAGAAACAAATAATGAATGTTAGCTATTTCTATTCCAATGGACAGGGCTCCTATTCTAATTCTAGATTTATACCTCCCACTTACCAAAAACATCAGCCTCCACACCAGCACAGCAGAGGAGCTTTAGTTAGAGAGAGATCTAAGTTTAAATCCTAGAAATACCACTTATAGTTGTGTTACTTTGGGCACCTCACTTTTCTAAACCTCACTGCATTCTTAAATAAGACTTGCATATATTATATTTATATATTTAGAGATTAAGATAGTTCCAGTATTACAAAGGGCAATTCAGAAAGGGTATAAAGATGAAGGTGGAATCTTGGAGGAGGTAGGTGGAAAGAATACAATTTGGGAGGCATCCAAAGCAAAGTTATGGTGACATATGTTCTGACATGGTAAGCAATAGACTAAATGAGTAAGTTTTTCTTCATTCTTTTGTAAAGAACATTTACTATGTGATGCACATTAGGGACACAGCAGTGAACAGGGTAAACAGGACTCCTGTTTGCTGACCACATATTCAACGGCAGTGAAGGTGGAGGGTGAGGTGGAAGTGGATGCCAGGTAGAAACATACAAATCAAATTAGTGTAGCGTGTCATAAATAAAAAAGTGTAATGGGTGATGAGATAGATGGACGATGGGCACTGTTTTGAATAGGATGATCAAGGAAGGCTCCTCTGCAAAGACTAGGCTGATCCTTGAATGACATGGAACAACTGGAAGAGCTTGAGTCCGAGGAAACAGCCAGTGCCAAGACAAGGATGAGAACAAAGCTGGCATGTTCACAAACAGCAGGAATATGAAAGGACAACAGACTGAAGGGGTAGCAGGGACCAGATCACATGGTGTTACATCATGAAAAGGAGTTTGAATTTTATTTAACTGTGATGAGAACACACTGATGTTTTCAACAGACTGACATGATCTTACTGCATCTTAAAAATTACTTCAACCAAATTGTGGAAGTAGAATTCTAGTGACAGGAGGCTACTGCAACTGACTATACATGCTTTGAACTAGATAGGACTGACAGCACTGCAGTGGCAGAATAAAAGAGAATTCCCATGGAGGCTGATTTCAACTCTATCTTTCAAACCAAACACAAAGATGTCACTTCGTAAAAACTTCCCTGGTTCTCCCAGCTTCAGGTGTCATCACTTAACTTCATACACCATTCTAATGAGAACATGTATTAAAACATATTGCAATTGTCTATTTACAAAGCTGCTTTTTCTACTGGGTCACATCCCAAGAATGAAGGCAGGAACAATGTCTTCTATATCTTTTTAACACCTAGCAAAGTGCCTGGCATACAATAAGTGCTCAGTAAATTTAATTGAAAGAATGAACAAGTAAATTTGAAACAGTCAAAGTCATCTGTAATAGTTTCCTAGGGTTTTATCATAGTACCATAAATCGGGTAGCTTAAAACAATAGAAATATATTCTTTCAGAGTTCTGGAAGCTGAAGGTCCAAAATCAAGGAGTCAGCAGGACCATGTTCCCTCTGAAGACTTTAGAGGAGAATCGTCCTTGTCTCTTTCTACTTGCTGAGGTCTCCCAGCAAATCCTTGGCGTTCTTGGCTGGTGGCTACATCACTCCTGCCTCCATCTTCACAGGATTTGCTTCCTTGAGTGTGTCTGAGTTTCTGTGACTCCAGAGATACTGCTCTTTGAATTTAGGGACTGCCATAATCCCATATACTCTCATCTTAACTACATCTGCAAAGACTCTTACTCCAAATAAGGTCACATTCTGAGATTCCTGGTGAGCAAGAATTGTGGGTAAACACCATTCAACTCCACTACACCATTAAACACCACAATGCACAGCCTGTATAAAGTGGTAATCTTCCGACTCCGAAAGTATTCCATAAGGCTCAATAGTCAAAATCAGGAATATTCAACAGGAGAGATTTCTATATTGCTTTTGTGTGCCCTTTAACCTCTCTAGTTTCAGCCTACTGAACTGTGTGTTATGGGAACTTTATAGTCTCTTGTAATAGTAATAGTCTATGATCCTAAGCCATAAATTTTCTTGACAACTTTTTAGATTTTACAAATATGTGTTATGCATCTAGAACCCTCAAATATTTTAGTAAATTTAAATGATAGAACATTTACTTTCTCAGCTTTGACGTAGGTAGAATGTTTTTTGTAAACTATCCACCATCACACTCACTTGAATTTCCTTCATTTTTCATTAAGAATGTAGCGTATTCCTCCAAACATTATAACACTATACAGTCATATGCCAAATAACCCCATTCTGTTCAATAATGAACAGCATGTATGAAAGTGGACCCATAAAATTGTAATACTCTATTTTTACTATATCTTTTCTATGTTTAAATACACAAATACTCCAAATAACATTGTGTTACAACTGCCTATGCAGTATAGTAACATGTGGTACAGGTTTGTAGCCTAAAAGCAATAGGCTATACCACATAGCCCAGATGTGTGGTATCTAGATTGGTGTAAATCTCATGTTTATACAACGATGAAATCGCCTACATGCATTTCTCAGTATATATCCTCATCATTAAGTGACACATGACTCCGCTTTCATTTTAACAGACTATACCTCTGAACACTTTCTATGTACCAGGCATACAGGGATATGGCAGTGAATAACCCACTTCCAACTCACATACTTGTAACTTATTAAATTATTAACTAGACATCAGTCTCTTCATAGTTTAAAAATTCCACTTACATGATACTCTAATAGACATGTTACTTTTTTAATGGAAAGGTTTCAAAAATAGCTTTGCTGATTTCTGAAATGGATATATTTTCTTTTCTTTTTTAGATCACAAAAGTACAAAGATAGTAAAAATGATCAGGAATCCCACTACCCAAAGAGAGCCACTGTTAACATTATACTGAATAAACTTCCAGATCTGGATGTTTTCATATATTGGTATATAACATCTTCTATGACTTTAGGCACAAACACAGATGTAGAAAGCTGCACATTAGGGGCACGGCAGCAAACAGGGTAAACAGGATTCCTGTTTGCTGGCCACATATACAACAGCCGTAAAGGTGGGGGGTCAGGTCTTCAGCAAAATGGGAATGTGTCCAAAGAGTAACTTCAGACTACTTTTTTTCCCCAAAATTGTTAAGTATATCTTTTATGACAAATGTGGCTATATGGCATCATTTTATTGGATACAGAGTTTTTTGCTGAATTAAAATACCATAATTTAACCAATCTCCCACTAATAAGCACTGAAATGAATTAAAATACGTATCATTACCAATATTGCAAATTGTTACCAAAAATCTATATACATATATCTTAGCAAAGTTTTGCAATTGCCCCTTTGGACAAATTCCAGGACTGCAGAAAGGACAGTAGTCACATTTAAAATTTTCATTTGTATAGCATAGACCTCTGTCTTCTCAAAAGGTTGACTCAAATGATACTCCAATTCCATATACAAGATTTTCCATTTTCTTACATCCTTCCCAACAGTGGATTTTGTCAGTGTTCACCAATATGAAAGTATCTTCTGCCAAAACAAAACAAAGCCAAACCAACTTTTGTTTGCATTTCCTTTATTACTAGAGAAGCTATACATGTTTTGCTACATTTATATTTCCTCTTGGAACTGCTTGAGTCTTCTGCTAATTTTCTACTGAATAGTCTTATATTCCTAGGGATTTGATTATATTATCCTTGTTAAAAGTAAAGAATCTTTTCATTTTAACTTTTTAGAATAACCTCATTGTTTCTCTTAAAATATATATTCACTATGAAGAATTCACACAAAAAGTAAAATTTTTAAAAATTTAAATTACTAAAAAATTCCACTACTCACCATTTCATACATAGTAAGTAAATACATACAGTGCTCAAGAGAGAGCTCTTTGTATGGTATGAATATTAACTTTTGTTTCCCAAGGTGAAAAAGGCTTCACTCATAAGTTAATTTTTAAAGGCAAGTGAGATACGTCTTTCTTCATAAAAGGTTAAGTTGCATATAAATCACCTTTCAACAAATCAAGTGCTATCTTCCCAAATGACCCGTTCTACTTTTGATAATCGCTTTGCTTTATCTCCAATTATGTGTTAATTAAAAGTAACTTAGATATTTTTAGAACTGACTGTGTTTGTAGTCTTAACTTTTTCAAATGATGACTGGGCCATAAGCAGATGGCTTTAATGTATTAAAGAAGATATGCCACCCAAATAATGTCTGTTAAAGAATGACCGTAACTGAAAGAACTCCTACAGCTCAATCCTTTTATAAGGAAGCAGAATATATAGTGAGAAAAGCAACAGGTTAAATGTTGGAAGAACTAAATTTAAAGACTTAACTTCACCATTTTCTTACTGTGTGATCTGGGACAAATCACTTAATCTTCTGAGCCTCAGCTGCTAAATTTCTAAAATGTTGAGAATGGAATTATTTATAAAGTCCCTTTCCCGCACTGATATTCCAATTCCATAGAGTGAGGAAGTACGGAAACCCAGAACTAGTAGCAATCAAAAACCAAGAAAAATGATGACAGATGTATAAGGTATTATTTCTGTATAGCTATAAAGAATAGTAAAACATAGCAACAAGGTAGCAACAAGTAACAAAGGGAATAGTAAACCACCAGTCTACAAATTGGGTCATGCATACCCCTTGGAAGTGTATGAACATGGATATTTCAAGAGAATTGATGATTATGTTCTCAATTTCCATCTGTACAGTTTTCTACAACGATTTTGCTGACACAGCATGTCCATTTTCCTTTACTTACACCTCCTCTTTCCCTTTACCTCTTTCCCCTCTGCCACTTCATAAAAGAAAACTGTAACTCTCACACTTTCTGGAGTACTGTCTTTGATCTAAAAACAACCAGGTGGCCTAAAAGGACATTTCAATATACTGATGTTGAGAAAGCTAATTACTCTAAAAACACTGAAACCTTTTCCTTTTCTTTTTTCTTTTTAACATTTATTGTAAGTCCAGGGTCCTTTTTCAAATCAAGGTGTCACCACTTCCATGAAAATGAAAGGAGAATCAAATCCAGCTGCTACCTGACAAAGCATTACAAATAATTTTGACTATGGATTATTTTGTTGTTTTATGCATACAACCCAGAACAATGGGTGATGCTACTAATATAAAGCACTTTGTAATGGCCATCTACTAAATTCATAAGTGAGGTTTCTCAATACTTTCAAATATTAAAGTAAAAAAGGAACAGAATCAAGCAGAACCCCATCTTTTCTAATGATAATATTTATAAATGGATAGACAAAATAATTGAAATAAATCAGCCCCATCTATCCCACTGAAAATGCATTTCTGACAATACTTTATTTAATATTTACTAAAGTTTGTAATTAACATGTTGTTTTGATTGTCTACTGGCCACTACTGAACTGACAAATCAATCCAAAATAAATCTGACACAGAGCACTATGGACATACACAATTTTCTTATTTTTATAACTGTGTCCGCAGAACTCAGAACTGAATGACCACTAAAATAAAGCACTTTTTATTTACATCGACTAAATTCATAAATGAATTTCCTTTTGTTGAGGAAAAATGTAACATGATTGGTAAAAATGCTTTCCAGCATAAAAGAATAATAGTATGTAGAGAAAATAAAACAAAAAAAGAGTTCAAAGAGAAAAAAGACTGTAAAAATTCTGCCAAAATTGCTTGTTCATATATTTTTTAATGAATGGTTACAAATTCTCTCATACACATTAAAAATTGTGATTTGAACACACCAGAAATTACATCATTTACAAACATTAAAACTTAGATGAAAAACTCAAGATGTGGAGAGGGTAGTTTTTTGTTTTTCAAGATCTTTGAACGGATATATGAGCAAAATGTTTTAAAACCCTTATACTAAAGGTCAGAATATATCATTAGTCCTAACCTTCCTCCTGGACATCCTCAGCTGGATGTTCTGACACTTGAACTCTACATATTTAAACTAAATTTATCTACCCCCTCTACAAATACACAGATTTGTAAAAAGAGAGAAGAAAGAAAAACAAACCTGCCTCTTCTTCCTATTTGCATTTTTGTTAGTAGCTTCATGATCTACCTGGTCTTCCCCAACTAAAAAAGTAGGAATACTTTTTACCCTCCTAAAAAAATCAGTTCCTAGGACCTAACTCTTAACTTTCTCTCTCTTCCTTCTTTAACAATGGCAGTAGTGGAAGGAAGGGAAAGTTGGGAGGAGTTAGGTTCTAGGAACTGATTTGCTGTCATCAAACAGCTCTTCTTCAAAACTTGATTTTACCTCCCAGGATCTCCCATGTTCTCACTCATAGGCGGGTGTTGAACAATGAGAACACATGGACACAGGGAGGGGAGGACTACACACTGGGGTCAGTTGGGGGGAAATAGGGGAGGGACGGTGGGGGGTGGGGAGCTGGGGAGAGACAGCAAGGGGAGAAATGCCAGATGTAGGTGATGGGGAGGAAGGCAGCAAATCACACTGCCACGTGTGTTCCATGCAACAATTTTGCATGTTCTTCATATGTACCCCAAAACCTAAAATGCAATAAAATAAATAAAGGGGAAAAAAAAAAAGTAAAGTAAAACTACTTTACAATAATTAGAGCTATGCAAGTGTACCTGTCACGAATAAAAATTAGTTACAAAAAAATCACAGAATCATAAAAGTGGAAGAAATCAGTCAATCCCTTGACACTATCCTTATCTAAATATCTTTCAAGCTGTTGTCTTAACAGTCACTGATTGAGGATTTGTAATCTCATGAGTTGCCCCACCCTGTATGAACAGCTTTCCCAAAGATCTGGGTCCAAATACAACTCACTTGACTTATTAGTCTTAAATTAATTTGGTTAAAAAAGAGATTCTCATTACTACAATAATATCAATAAAATTACATACAATTCTAGAGAAGTTAAAAATTACTTGCAATGTCATCACCTAGAGATAGCTTCAGTTAGCATTTTGGGATACATCTAGCTTTCTTTTTTATTTTTTGGCAAGCTTGCATGGTATATAGGTATACATGTATTTTGTGACTTATTTTTTAAACAAAATTAAGATAATCTGCAGATACTCTGGGTTTTTTTCTTTACTTAATTATCTTGCTAGCATTTCTGCCACGTGATTAAAGATTCTTCAAATTCTTCAAATCATTTTAGTGGGGACACAATATAGAAATAATAAATACTAGAATCCACTGAGCCATTTATAAGCTATATTTTTATATATTCTTTAAATTCTTCAAGGCATTTCAGTGGTAACATAATACAGAAATAATGAAAAATACTACACTACATGATACTATAATCTATTTAATCATTTGTAAAGTATTTGTTTCCAATTTTTGACAATGATAATGGGATGAATAAACTTGAAGACTGTTATCTACATTTTAGTCATGTGCTCAGAATAGATCCCTAAAAGCAAATTATTAAGCAAAAATACTAATTTTAGTATTAATTTTTAAAATCTTACTAGCATTGTGTAAGAGTAACCTTCAAGCTATAAACTCACTTTCTAAAATGTGTCAATCTGAAAACAAAAAAGGTATCACATTATTTTTCTTTTCTTTCTTTCTTTCTTTCTTTTTTTTTTTGAAACAGGGTCTGGCTCTGTTCTCCAAACTGCAGTGTAGTGGTACAATCACAACTCACTGCAGCCATGACCTCCCAGGCTCGGAAGATTCTCCCACCTCAGCCTCCAGTTTAGCTGGGACTACAAGCACATGCCACCATGCCTGGCTATTTAAATTTTTTTTTTTGTAGAGACAGGATCTCTCTGTGTTGCCTATGCTGGTCTCAAACTCCTGAATTCAAGCAACCCTCCCACCTAAGCCTCCCGCAAGTGTTGGGATTGTAGGCATGAGCCACCAATGCCCTGTCAGTACCACATTTTTAAGTATGTATTTCTTTGATTACTAGTATGGTTGAACACAAGATCTCCTTATTTCCCTACTGTTCCTAGCTATTGGTACTTATTTTACCCTCTGAGGTAACGTCCTTTTTCCATGCGGTAAAAGAAGTAGAAGGGAATACATGGGCTTCAGAGTCTGCATGACCTAGAGTCATTTCCACTACTTAATTGTGCTACCTTGGACAAATGACAGCTTTAAGCTTACATCTTCTCTAAATTACAGGCTGCTTAACACAAAGAAGGAACAGTGTACAGCAATCAAGAACACATAACCAATCAAAATCTGTAACGTATTCACCCTCTTCTTCCTTTTATTCACATAGCAGTCCTTTAAATCCTGGAAGACAGCAATACTCTGTCACCTCTCACCAACTCTCCATCTCCATCCCTACCCCTGCTGGCTAAAATCTGAGACATTTTTCTCCAGAGAAATGGTTTCAAATCACCTTACCAACCTGTTCATTATTTTCAGAGAACAATGTAGCTGAGTTATATCCTCCTAGAACATGGCATTTAGAACAAAATACTCCAGATATGATTTGAAAAGATCAGAATTAAAGTTATCACTTCAAATAATCACATCAAATAATCAAATTTGTTTTCTTTATCCACATCCATGAGACAAAATTTATAATTTGTAAACTAAAAATTCTAACTGCAATCCACTCATCTTCCCTGATTAGGCAGGCCAGATTAAAAGTGAAGGTCTTGGAGCACAATAGGCCTTTCTGGAAGTTCATATTATACCTTGAGCAACTTAATGTCTGGAAACTCAGTTTATTCTTTGGAAAAACAGGAGTAATACTACTTATCTCATACAGAGTTTTTGTAAAGATGAAAAACACCAATTGGGCCAGGCACAGTGGCTCATGTTTACAATCCCAGCACTTTGGGAGGCCAAGATGGGCAGATCACTTGAGTCCTGGAGTTCGAGATCAGACCGGGCAGCATGGCAAAATCCCATCTCTACTAAAAATAAAAAAATTAGCCAGGCAGGGTGGGGCATGCCTGTTGTCCCAGTTACTCAGGAGGGTCATTTAAAGCCAGGATGCAAAGGTTGCAGTGAGCTGAGATACTGCCATTGCACTCTAGCCTGGGTGACAGAGTAAGACCCTGTCTCAAAACAACAACAAAAAAACCTCACCAATTAAAAATATCTGCCATATAGGAGTTACTCCAAAAACAGAAACAAATATACTTGATAATTCAACACAGGTTTGAACTGCCATGGTCCACTTACAAGCAGATATTTTTTCAAGAAATAAACTGGGAAATTTTGTGAAGATTTATGAAAATTTAAAAAAACTTGCAAAGCATCACCCCTAAGAGAGGCCAATCCCTCCTCTTCCTCCTCAGCCTATTCAACATGAAGATGACAAGGTTCATAAAGACCTTTACAATGATCCACCTCCCCTTAATAGCAAATATATTTCTCTTTCTTCTGACGTTCTTAATAACATTTTCTTTTCTCTAGCTTACTTTATTGTTAGACAGGATATAATACACACACAAAATTTGTGTTAATAAACTGTTTACTAGTAAGGCTTCTCACCAAGAGTAGCCTATTAGTAAAGTTTTTGGGGAGTCAAAAGTTATACGTGGATTTTTGACTGCACGGGGAGTTGGAGCCTGCACTGTTCATGGGTCAGCTCTCATTGTAATCATTACTAAAGCAAAACTACTGTATCTTTATTAAGCACTATTTGCCAAGTACTTTATATGGTCCTAAGTTACAGTTTGTTCTCCTCAAAATTCTGAGGAGTAAAGCAGGCTTTGCTGAAATTTAGTTATCCAGTTAACAACTGACTTTCTCCCCCAAATTCTACCCTGATTTGCCTTGGTCTTCTCCATTGCCCTTTTAGCCATCACTTTTTGAAAATGAAGAGCCATCCCTACCAGCAGGTGGAGGCATGGAGCAGTGATCCAAAATTGCTACTCAAAGAAAATTAAAAGCAGGAGATGCTTCTGATGTCAACCATACAATCAGTGGCACAGGTCCCTTATAAAAGGAACCTACCAGCAGCCAAAATAAAGCACTGCAAGTTTAGAAGGCTCATCTACAAATCTAGTTGTTGTTCCTCTCCTCATATGCTGATCCTATGAACACTTATACCTGAATGCAAATACACGAAAGTATCACTTATTTGTGAATAACTTTCTGAAAAGCATGTTTGACAACAATATGAAAAAAATCAACAAAGTCTATGTTACTTTTAGACAAGAATAACCCATTTAAATGTGGAAGGGAACAGAGTCTAAATTTTCTCTCAATTCGAATTGATCATAAAATACAAGCAACTTCACAACCAGAATCTAAAAGTTTTGAATGATTTTTAAATTAGAAGATTCAAAATGAACTGGAGTTTTTTGTCATGAACAAAGGGAATTTAAGAATGTCTGGATCTGAAAAGATCTTTAGTCAAGAGACTTCTAACAAAATCAGAAATCAATTTTATATAAACACATAAACAAAGGTGATCCATACAGTCAAACAAGAAAATTAAGAAAACAAAGAAAGTTAAATTCCTTAAGAGGGCTTGAAATAAGGCTTCTTCATCATCTAATTTACTAGGTCTTTAGTCCAGCTAAATGACTGCTAATGATTTTAGACAAAAACAAGAAGGAAGCTAAGTTCTGTCCACTCCCCATTTCTTCAGCTCTTCTCTTCCCTTCCCAAACTTGTCCCTATATCCATCTTCAGAAAAGAACCCAATTCTCTAACACTGCTCTGGTCAATTGTGAAGGAAGGGAAGTGAAGAGAAAAGAAAGAGTTGAAAATTGCCTCAAACAGAATGAATGACACTTCTCCCTCTTCCCACCCAAAGTGTGCTCCCTCTTTTCCTAACTTCTGTGAAGGGCTTAATATTTTACCTCTTGCAGACATTTGTATTTAAAAAGGAATTCCTGGGTAGACAGCATGTACAGCTGATGGAACTCTAGGCATAGCAACAAAGCACTAAAATCTCAGCACATAAATCACATCCCCTAGACTAAATATGTTCCTGACAACCTATAAACTAACAATTTGAACACCTTATTAGAACTACACTCCCACTCCAAATACACTATGGATTTACATTATGTTTGAGCATGTATTTGAAATATAAACATATATTAGCTCAGAAGTGAAAGCTAAAGTATGGTAGTATTCAATTTCAATCAAAGTATGAAGCATTTCTGAAAACAGAAATGAAGCCAAGGTTCCAACAAAATAGGTGTTTTGGGAGTACACAGATAGGAAGGTCTCATAAATATTACCACTTCCCTCGGGGTATCCCACTCACTGGCCACACTATTCCCTGTATCAGCTTCTGTATCTAAGTTTGCAAAGAGGCAACTATTATGCTAACAGCAATTTGGAATAATGCACATTTATATATTGATGTTGGGTATACAAGGGCCCTTATAAATGAGCACAGGATATGCAAATAAAATTTTGCAAAAGAGCAGATCCAAATAGCAAAATACTTCAGAAAGCACACTCTTGCTTACTGCAATTTAAAACAAACTCATTATACCACACTGCATCTACCTCAGTAGCAAAATGTTTATAAAATATCTATTAATATATGATTGGAGATGAAACAGATATGATCATTTATTTTAGTATTGTCAAAGGATAGATCCTTTTTAGAATGTCAAAAAAGTTCTTACCTTTTGACCCAACCTAGTGATTTTAAAGACTTTATCAAGCATTTATTAAACGAAGTTTTACACACATCAACAAAAACCTAAAAACCAAAATGTTCAACATTCATGAACGTGTTGCTCATAGATCAACATGACATCACCCTAGTTTAAGACTGTACCTCTGCTCTGCCAATACAATAGCTGCTAGCCATATGCAGCTATTTCAATAAAACTGAAGTAAAAATTCATTTCCTGAGTCACACTAACCACACTTCAAGTGCCCACTAGCCACATAAGGCTAGTGACTATTATTGGATAGTGCAAAAACATTTCCATCATCACAGAAAGTTCTACTGAACAGCTCTGATCATATCCATGTGGGCCATTCTCCCTCCTCCTTCCCCTACATTCACCCATTCGTCTAGAAACAACTGCTTAACTTCAGTCCTTGGCCTAAGCAAGCCTCGACGATTACATAAGGCTAGCCCTGATTTAAACCAGAAATTTAGGTGTACATTCCTTTGAGTCTCATAACACTTTGATACACTTACACCATATATAATCCTACGATTTTCTCAATCACAATTCTGTAAATTTCCTGAAGAAGGATCCAACTTTTATCCAAGGGGGTTTGAACTATTCTGGCACTCACAGGACCTTGATAATTTGTCATATGCTAAGAACACTGCTAAAGACAAGAAAGAATGGAAATAATGACTGTAGTTGAAAAATGGTTGTGTATATGGAAGGGTATGCATAAAATGGAAAACTTGGTTAGGCTGGCAGTGTTAAAAACAATTAAAACAACATCAACAAAAAGCTACTATAGGCTGAGTATCAATTATCCAAAATGCTTGGGATCAGAAGTGTTTTGGATTTCAGACTTCTTTGGGTTTTGGAGTATTTGTGTGTATACATCATGAGGTAACTTGGAGATAGGACCCACGTTTAAACACAAAGTTCATTTATATTTTATATACACCTTACACACAATAGCCCAAAGGCAATTTTACACAATTTTTAAAATAATTTTGTGCATGAAACAGATTTGTATACACTGACCCACTAGGAAGCAAATGTGTCTCATCAGCCATGTGGACGATCTTGTCACCTATGTGGATGATCTGTACTTGTTTGGCATCAACATTTCTGACTCTGAATTTATAAGCTAGTGATAAGCAATCACTTTCTCCTACTTATTCACACATAAACACTTAACAGTAAACAACGTAACATTAATACAGTGAGAAAATAATGTGCTTTGGGTAACTAAGCAGCAAGTAGCATCCCCAGAATACCTGCATCAGCTGTGCAACAACAGCAACAAATAACAGCAGGCTCTGGGTCTTCATGCTGGTACTCAGAAAGTTTCCATTTAGGGCATTTTAGATTTTCAGACTAGGGATGTTCAACCTGTAATTCTTTACATTTTCTCAACACTTAACACAAGGAACTTCACTCACAAGAAGCTGCTCTATGAGTAAACATTTGTGAAATAGTTTATTTAAAAAAAAAAAAAGACAAATGCTCAATTAGAAATAATATGGATTAATGATAGATTTCTAAAAATCAAAACTCAAATTTCTATCCCATATAAGATTTGCTTCCAGTGCACAGAAAATCTGACTGAATAATTCCAACTGCAGTGCTTTGGTATACCCATCAATATACCCAACTTTCATATCTACCAAGAACCTACCTATGCAAAGCACCATAAATACAATGGTGAACAAGACACAGTTTCTGCCTTCACAATATTTTTTTTCCAAATAAGAATGTTATTCTGAAAGACAAATCATTAAACTCAGATATCAACAACAGGTTACCCAAAAATGACAAACAACACACTTCATCTACTTTCTTTATCACTCACTAATTCAAAAAACTCATATTAACCATTTGAAATAGTATATGTCCCGGTTTAAAACAAAAAATTCATGCCTCATTTACTTGGCATCCTCAGAAGAGCTGGTGTTCCACATAAATGAATTTTCCAGGTAACTCAAGCTTGTCCATTTCAGCACCAACACTTTGGCATGAAAATCTTTTTTTAAAAACATAAAACAGTACAAATCTTTCAACTTTTAAAAATAGACTCTATTAACACTATTCTTACTAAAAATTATTGTGTCGTATAACACTTAAGCCCCTGAACTAAACGTCCCAGGGTGCTTGCAAAAGCTGCTGTGGCTTCAAAGAGTTTTTCTTCTGTTCCCTGGCTTTGGTGTGTCTGTCAACTTTTGGTGCTCTCAGTGTGAACTGACTCTGGCAGCCTCCCACCACACTTCAAATTTGCTGCTACTTGGCAATCAAGTTGTGTCAGAATTTTGCCTAAAACACACCGACTTTGAGATGACCACCAAATCAATTTTGGTCACTCAGTATTTTCTGTTTATTCCTGGAACTGTTACGGTCTGCAGCTACAAGTTCTAAACCCAGTTTTGGATACATGAATTTGTGCTGTACTTTGATGCTCCCATATTGTTTTCATATTTAAAACTGATGCTCAGTCAGAGATAATTTCATTACCTATTCTTTCATTCAACAGATATTTATTAAGTACCTACTATGACCTGGGCTCCAATACTATGGTGACAACAAGGAAATGAAAAGATTGTCAGTTTTAAGCATATCTTAAAGTACAAAAACTGTAACTATTCTCCTTAATGTCTTTAAAAGCTTTTTTTTTTTTTCCCTACGTCTCTTAAGATTACAAAGCCAGTTAAAACTTTTTATAACTTCTGTACCTTCAGGCTTAGGAACTAAAAATTCAAGGGTAAAGAAAGCATTTGATTAAACCAAATATTTATTTTACAAGCTCTGAGCAGGATTCCAAGGTTTTCTGTCTCCTTTTTTTCTATTACAAATTCCCATTTAGGCCTAAAGAAATCAGTATCAACATATGCTTTATTATTAAATAATAAGCAAAATCTTGATAATGACAAATATATCCATCTCAGCATCCACTAAGTTCACCTTTACCACAATGTTAGTAGAAAAAGTGTTAACTGAGGAAAATTTCTGTCCAAAGTTTAAGAAGTTCCTATATACTTCACTTTGGGGTTCAGAAAATTTTTAAAAAGTTGTAAAGGTTAGGAAAATTTCGTGTAACTCTACAGTATTTGCTTCATCTGCCACAATCATATTTTTAAAATTCCATTACCCATTTAAACCTAAGGCTAGAAAATGAATCAAGAAGTGAAGCTTAAAATTGGTCTCTGTGGATTAATTAAGAAATCAGGTAAAACCCCTGGCATCAGTCTCATTTTAATCCCTTGGAATCTTCCTTCTCATTCATTTTCTCCTCAGAGAGCATAAGAACTTTATTCACATTTTATAATTTTATAAATAATCAGTGATTGTCTTTATTATTCAGACATAACTGGAAATGAGTTATTAGTCATGTGCCTGCTGATCTGAGGAAGTAAAATGATATTTAGAAGTGAAAAAAGTTACTATCATTAAAAACCTTAACTACTACTATTAAAAACTTCTTCATCAGTGCATTAATATCTCCTCAACATTAATTCTACAATCTGAAAATGCTTTAACTGGTATTAAAAAGGCAGATCACAGGTCTAACCTTCAAAATAAATAACAATGTAATATTATTCTAAATGACACAAGAGTAATTTTTCCAAGTCTGCTCTGACTTCATTACCTTATGCTGTGAAATAAGTCTTAGTTTAAAAAAAAATTGATTCAGAGAGAAACCCAAATATAGGCTCTTGCTCCTTCTACAAACACTTCAGGCAAAGAAGTAAATGACTAATATTTACTAGACACTACAAGCAAAATCTCTACTAGGTGCTGTCCACACTACCTGCAATCTCTCTCTCTCACACACACACACACACCTTGCTCAAAATACAATATAAAGGGAGAGAGGAAATATACTCCCATAAAAGATAATCTTAACTAATAGGAAAAACATATTTGATCTAAAAAGTGATCATTAGCCATAACTTCTGGCAGCAGCAGAAAGTGAGGGCACTGAGTTCAGGTGTAAACAAAACAAAATTCTTTTTACCTCTCTGTTTTAAGTCTGGCAATCAAAATTACCCAAAACTAAGGAATTGTGCCAACGGCATCACCGCAGGAAAAAAACGCCCAGGACCAACTGGTATTGGACCACTCAAAACAAAGTCTTCCCGTGAGTGCACATCAGTAGTTTCTCTCCTAAAAATCTCCTTATCAAATTAAAAACAAAACTGATTCTTGGCTATGAACTTTGCAGACCTGTTCCTCTGATACCCCTTATAGCACAACCAGAGAAACGAAGGAGTCGGGGAGACGACAGCCACGGGGCATCTAGGCCTATTGTTCAGAGGGACCTGCAGGACCAGGCGAGCGCCGCGGGGCGCGCGGGAGCCGGGGGAGGAGAGGCGCGAACCACGTACAGGTGTGCGTATGGGAGGGGGGCAAGTATGCTGCAAGGCGGGGGAGCATAGGTGTGCTCGGGGGCCACAACTAAGGAAGAAAGACTCAACTTCCAGACCGAAAAAGAGGAGGGGATCATTCCTGGGGCTTAAACTGCAGGCACGAAAGGTGGCGGGCCTGGGGAGGGTCTGATGAGAGGATCCCGGAGCCCACCAGGGTGGGGGGTTCTGGAGAGGCTGGAGAACTGAGGGGAGACCGCCAGGAGGATTCAAAGAAAAGGCTCTCCAATCGAAAGGCCAGGCTAGAAATCCCCAGACAATGGACAATGCACGGGCTGCAGGATGTCGCGGAGGTGAAGCTGTGTGGGCAAACAAAAGAAGCCCCCAAGTGTGGGCCGGGCGGCGGCGATTACCTGAGAGAGCTGCCGGGGATTGGGGCAGCCGAAGAGCGCGGAGCTGGAGCTGAAGCTGATGGCTCCTCGGCGGCTGAGGACGTGCTGGGGGACCGGCCTGTCCAGGGGCAGTACCGGCAGCTGGTAACATACTTCCATTGAATACACCCGCCCTGCCTCCGCTCGGCGCCCGCCCTGCCGCGGCCGCCGGCCCCTGGGCTGGGAGGGGGCCGCGGCTCGGGGGCTCCGGGCCAAGGCGGGGGCAGGGCGGGCGGGCGCCGACCCCGGGCCGGGAAGCCGCGCTCACGCCTCCCCAACCCCAGCCCTCCGCTCGGGCCGCCGGTGGTAAGGCTCTGCGGCAGCCGCGGCGCCAGTTACCAAGACCAGCGCGCGCCTCGCTCCAGGCGAGGGGGACGGGGTGCAAGCCGGGCCAGCAAAGGCAAAGTCGCAAAGGGAACCCCGCCGCCCCTGGGCTCCTCGGCTGAGAGGAGCAGGTACGCGGACTGCAGAGTTCCAGCGGAGCACGGACAGCGCAAAGCGGTGCAAGACGGCTGGAGCCAGCAGCCGGACCCTGGGCGCGCGGGACTCAGGAGCCGCGTCCAGCTCGGGCCGCCGCCACCACCGCCGGAGTCCTGCCCCTCCCCTCCCCGACAGCCTGACTTCACTCCGCCGCCGGCGCGAGCCCGGCGTAATTCACACTTTACAGCCGCGGACCTTGCGCCAACCAGGGCGGCCGCCACTGTGACGTCACGACGCTGCGCCACAGGCCCAGCGCCCCGCGCCGCCGCAGCGCCCAGGGAGACGGCCAGCGGCCGAGGGCAACAGTAGCCTTACTTGTGTTCCGCACCCTGGAACTCTGTCTGGGTCCCCACCCGACAAACGTTTTCCTCCATCTATCTCATCGGCAGCTCCCCTCACTCCCAGCCGTAACTCTCTCCCCTAGCTCCTCGCAACCCAAGGCGCGTGCGCACGAGGCCCCACCGTTTCGGGGCATCCACTTGAGCGCTAAACTCTTGCGTTCCAGTGCGCTGAGGGTATGGGGTGGGCTCATCCTGCGCAGGAGGCGCGGTTCTGGCCTGCCGACCCCAGAAACCCATAGTACGCGGCGCACTCGCTGTTCTCAGCCCACCGCGGGGTCACCGCCGGCTTTTCCCTCCTTGAATTCCCAGTCATGGGCTTCGCTAGGGACTGCTGCGGCAGTGACGTCAGCGGGCCGCGCGGGCACCATGCTCCCCGCTACGTCACTGCCAGTCCCTCGGTGGAGCAGGGCTGGAGCGCTACCCTGGCAGGTGCGGCCCCGGGGCCATCCTGAGCCGGAGGGGAAGAGAGAAGAGCCAAGAATTCCTAAGTGTGGAGGGGGCCTGGAGACAGGGAAAAAAGACTGAGAAAGAAGTGAGAGTATGGGTGAAAAGAGTGAGAAAGGATGGTATTGAGAAGACAAAGGAAAAAAGTAGACTGCATGCCCCCTACCAAAAGCGTTGTTTGTTGGTTTTTGATTTTTCCAAAGCCAGAAAAAGTAAAGAGCTCTTGACCTGTTTTGTAAGCTAGATATGTAATTTGAGTGTTCCTATTGTCGTATTTCTCACTAAACTGTCAAGCCTTTCGCCATCAACTGATTGTTTCTAATTCATTCTGGCCTTTGGTACTTAAGCCTGAAAAAGCTCTCCGCTGCTGGCAAAATTGTTGCTTTGGCCCAGTTCTTAGGGCACCCACCCTTCTACTTATTTGAGATGACTAGCCACTGGCAAGGTGGCAGGCCTGTGAAAGCACTTCACAGCTTCCACTGATGATGAGATCACATACCAAATGCACATAATCCGGTAAATAAGCAAAAATAGACCTTTTATCATCTTCCCATGACATCTGTTTCTTTTCTCTAGCTAACACTTTATACGTCCTATGTGGATATTTTTCTACCTGTCTGCTTTCTACTATTAAAAGAACTGTAACTCCCAACGTGGTCTTGTGGATTTTGTCATCATTAGATGATGTAAGCTCCTCTTTAGTACAACAACTGATCCAACTCACCTTTGAAATCCTCGTTACTCCGACAACATCTAGTAGATATATTGAGCATCTACTATATGCTTGGGATTATACTGAGCACGTTTTCTCATGTTATCACATTTATTTCTCACGAAAGCCTCACAAGATAATTATTAGTATCTGAATTGAGAGTAGACTCATGGAAACAAATTTGCCCTAGACCTTACACAGATAAGTGGCAAGAACTAACCTCAAATAATGTTTGAATTCTGTATAAATCTAACTACCCAGGAGGTGATACTGGTGTGATGTTACTGTGTGTCAAATAAAATAACTATATTACATTTAATAGCATCCAAGAGACCCAGGTTGATTAAATAATTTAATGACACTGAGAGCACTAAGTAGATGACTGAACAATGCATCCCCCTTCAACATAGTTGATTACTACTGTGCACCCGTGAACCAAGAACCATAACTGGCACTCTACATACAATGTTTAACTTTACCCAACACAATAGCCATGTAAGTCAGGTAATTTTATCCTGGTTCTACAGATGAGGAATCAGGTTACAAGACCCTAAGTTATTTGCTCCAGTGAACTCTACTCTGTGATTTCAGAACCATGCATTTTCCGTCATACCACACAGCATCTCAAGACCAGAGTTTTTCAGCTGTTTACTGTGTTCTTTACTGTGTTGAGAAGCATATTAATCAGGTTCTTCAGAGAAACACAACCCATAGGATGTATATACAGAGAGAATGGGGGAGAGAGTTATTTTAAGGAATTGGCTTATGTTTTTGTGGAGGCTGGCAAGTCTGAAATCTGTAGGGCAGGCCAGCAGTCTGGAAATTTAAGAGCTGAAATTGCAGTCTTGAGTCTGAAATCTGCACAGCAGACCCACAGGCTGAAAACTCACACAGGGTTTCTACATTGGAGTCTTGAGGCGGAACTGAGTCATCCTCAGGAAACCTGAGTCTTTGCTCTTAATACTTTCAACTCTTTGGATAAGATCCCACCCACCCTATGGAGAGTAATCTGCTTAAAACCAATGGATTATAAATGGCAGTCACATCCACAAATATCTTCATAGCAACATCTAGACTGGTATTTGACCAAATGACTGAACATCATAGTTTAGCCAAGTTGATACATAAAATTAATGATCACAGGGAACAAAGGTTAAACCTAAATAAAGAAATGTTATTACTTTCAGCAGCAAAAGAAAAGTACTTAAGAGAAAAATAACAAAAACTGCAAAACTCTTATAAAGGAGATTTTTACGTCATTGAAATATAAAAGCCAACTTGAATATTTAGAAAGTATTCACATGAGATGCAAATATCTTCACATTATGTGCCCATTTAATCTTTCCAACATATTTTCCTTCCCTAGACCTTTTTGTCACCAGTTTTCTAATCATATTCCTTCCAAGGTCCAAACCATCCATCCCAGCAGTCAGGTACTACTTATGAATCAGTATAGACCTCTACGTGTAACTATTCCTCTTTTCAAACAAAATGAACAATCAGGTACACTGCTCCAAGTTCTGCAGACTGGGAATATTTCTCTTTACTGCCTCTAGAACCACCGCAAAGAGGGACCACCGTGTTGTAGCTGTCTACTGTCTGCAGCATAAAATGCAGAACTCTCTGTAAATCAGTTGCAAATACTTTTCTCAACAGATTATAGGGAACCAGATGCCTTAGATGCCTTCTGGCTCCAAGGTTTCTGTTGAGAAATTGAGTAATAATCTCATTGAGGATCCCATATATATGTAGAATTGCTTTTCTTTCATTGCTCTCAAAATTCTCTCTTTTTTCTTTCTACAGTGTCATCATGTCTTGGTCTGGGTCTCTTTGAGTTTGTCGTACTTGGATTTAGCTGATCTTAGATTTCTAAACATGATTTCCATAAATTTGGGGAGTGTTCTGTCATTATTTCTTCTAATAATCTCTCTGCTTGTCTCCCTTTTCTCTTTCTGCAAATCCCATAATGCATATATTAGTCTGCTTGATGATGTCACATATGTTTCTTAACTCTGTTCACTTTTCTTTATTCCTTTTTATTTCTGTTTCTCGGAATTTATAATTTCACATGTCCTATAGTCAAGTTCACTGATTCTTTCTTCTGCCTGTTCAAATCCACTGCAGAACCCCTCTAGTACATTTTTCAACTTCATTATTGTATTTTTCAGCTTCAGAATTTGGTTCCAGTTTATAATTTCTGTCTCTTTGCTGATGATTAATTTTGTTTACATATTGTTTTCCTGATTCCCCTTAGTTCTCTGTTCACATTTTCCCTTAGCTCTTTCAGCATATTTAAGATACTTATTTTAAAGTATTTATCTAGTAAGACTAATGTCTGTATTTTTTCAGGAAAGATATCTGCTACTTCATTTTCTTCTTTGAAAGGGACATGTTTTTCTGGGTTTTTGAAATATGCATTGTGGGGGTTTTGTTGTTGTTGAAAATTGGGCAGCTGAGAAAGCAGACACCTCTTCCAGTCTTTGCAGACGGTCCCTGTGTCAGGGAAGTTTTTCACTACTTAGGTGATCTATGGTTCTAAGTCTTAGGATCAGCTTAAGGAGAAAGCTTAAGATCTTATGAGTTCTTTTGTGAGCATGCATCTTGGCTGGGCCATTGTGTGGCTTTTTAAATTTCTCCATGTACACTGCTGCTTTTTAATGTCTTATTTTCCAAATGAACCTCTCCTTGAGGCCTTTGTTGGTCTATTATATGTCTCCACCCATAATGTCTTACCCCAAGTGTCTATGGGCCAGTCTCCCAGTAACTTTCCCAAGCAGCAGCCACTGCTTCTCCCTGCTTGAGACCTGAGTTAGGCAAAGCAAAGACCAGTCCTTCAGGCATTGCCTAGGAGGTTAAAGCATTTCAAATAAAAGTCTGCTTTTTTCCTCCTCCTTCTGATTTATAGTTTTGTTTTGTACCGTTTTTATCTGACTTTGGTGTTGGGGCAATATTTGCCCATAAAATGAGCTGGAAAAGCTTCCTAACAGTTCTATTTTCTGAAAGTGTTGGTGTACAAAAGTGGGATAATTTCTTCCACAGGTGTGTGATAGGGTTCACTGGTAAAACTATCTGGACCTGCACTTTTTATTGTGGGAAGATTTTAAATGATTAATTCAACTTACTTAGCTGGTGAATCTCATAATCTAAGCTCTACCTAACCCCAAAAGTAGCCTCCAAGGTTATAGGCCAAAATGTTAGAAGTGGTGGGATTGTGGTTTTTCCTTTTCTTTTAAAATGTCTTCCTCATCAATTATATTTGCCAAATTTTCTAAGATGAGCCTATGTTATTTTATAACAAAACTTATTCATAGCCTGAGCAACATGGCGAAATCCTGTCACTACAAAGAAAATACAAGAGTAGCCAGGTGTGGTGGCACGTGCCTGGAGTTCCAGCTACTTGGGAGGCTGAGGTGGGAGCATCACTAAAGTCCTGAAAGTCGAGACTGCAGTGAGCTGTGATTGTGCCACTGAACTCCAGCTTGGGCAACAGAGCGAGCCCCTGTCTCAAAAAAAAAAGTTATTCATTAAATTTATGAACTGTGGGCAAAAATAAACTGTCTATAATGTTATGATAAACACACAATAAAATAAAAGGGTAATTGAAGAAAAATTTCACTTGAGGGTTAGTTCCCTATACTATTTAGTAGTCCAACACTACTAATCAATAAGCACTTCCATGGTAGTACACTAATGAATAATCAGTCAGGAGATTTCTAGCTAAACACAGCAGATTGTATACTTGTGTTGATCTGTTTCCTCCTCAAACTCTCCTAAATGACACTGAAAGAAGAAAATAAAGCATTAGTTCAGGACAAAGAGAAAAGAAGGAGAAATGAAAACTGATAAGAAGTTCATGTTTTGGAAGCTGAAGGTGATGAGTAAGTTATATATGTCCTAGCAAAACAGAAAGCTAAACCCTTAGCTTACAAGTGGAGAGGGCTACATCCAGCTGATTCCTGCTGCAGAGACCCAGGAACATCTTAGAAATTGGAAACCCTACCCATCTTACGAGGCAAGGATGCACATGGGCTGAAAAAGAAAAGATCAGTTGAAGTTCTTTATAACAAGTGGTCAGAACCTCAGATCTCCTCCCCAAAGCTGTGTAGACAGGTAACTTGCTGTTCTTCACCTCCGCAGAAGATTGGATGGACTGACCCAAACAGGCTCTGGTCTTGGATTCATCAGCCAGAGCTGAGGGTGAGGTAAGAGTACCATATGCAAAGAGGTGGCCTAAATGAGAGTCTGCATACTTGGTGACAGCCACATTTATATCCTCCAGGCAAGAGGCTGTAACATTCCTCTTTCAAAAAAAATGAACCTTCCCAAGGCAAAAATTTTGCTGGAGCTGTCAGTTGGGAGTCCTCTGACCAAATAAGTAGGTCCACACGTAATTCTAAGCTAAACCCCACCCATGCACAGGGAACTTATAAACAGCATAACAACATCCCACTCTTAAATATGAAAGAATAATCAAGCATTATCAGAACTTGGAAAAATCCTATAGCATGAGACATGATAGAATTGAAAAGGAAAAACAAACAAACAAACAACAACAAACAAAAAAACAAGGGGAAACAGAAACAATAGAGAAACCCCTTCAAAAAAACCCAACAATATGCTTAGAGAGATAAGAAGTTATAAAGTATAAGGGCAGAATGATATGAAACAAAGTAGTTCTTTTAAATTAAAACTATGATAGCAAAAATTTAAATATTTAATGAATGGGTTAAATGATAAAGTTAAATATATTTTCCCAAAAGTAAACAAAAAATTAAAGATATAGATAATGTGAGAAAAGATATTAAAATTAAAGTCCCAGTCCAGGGGGTTTAACATCCAAATAATAATGATTTCAGAAAGAGAGAATTGAGAAAAGTGTGGTTAGAAAATAATTTAAGAAAATTTAGCAGAACTGGAGGGCATGTTTCCAGATGGAAATCGCCAAGTCTGTGCTTAGAATAATGGACAGAGAAAAGATCTACACCAAGGCATAGCACTGTGAAATTTTAGAATAATGGGGACAAAATTAAGAATTTAAATGTCTTCCAGGGTATAAACATAAAAACAGGCCACGTGCAAAGAACCATGAATCAGCATAGCAGAGGCCATCTCAACAGAAAATTTGAAGCTAAAAGGTAATGAAAGCCCTCAAAATTCTGAAAACATGGTTTTCCATCTAGGAGTCTGTAGACCTGGCCATAATATCAATTTAATGTGAAAGTAGAATAAAGATAATTTTCAGACATTGAAGAACTCAATTATGTAGTTCCCACGACATCTTTTCTCAGGAAGCTATTAGGTAATGTACTCTAGAAAGAGGAGGGAGGATAGATACCAGGAAAGGGAAATAGCAAACAGGAGCCTCAACACAGGGGAGAGGGGAAGGGAGCCCCAAGTGATAGTCCCTGGGTCACAGCACCAGAGAGGACTGAGATAGCAACAAGGCCACATGTGAGCAGGAAGATGGAAGCTCTGGGAAGAAAATAGAACTAACAGGGGACCTGTGGTAGCTAAACACAGTGAGAGAAGCTCTGGCAGAGTTTGGGAATACATTTATTATGACGACATAGAAAATTAAACCAATAAATTATTAATTCAAATTTATTGGTTTAATTTTCTATGTCGTCATAATAAATGAATTAATAACACTGAGAAAAACAAGTTGTAAAAGAAATTTAATCATACATTATATGCCTATTTTATAAATAATAGTTACATATTCACAACAATATAATTGCTGAGTATTGATTTAGGAAAAATATGGTGTTACAGCTAAATATATTGAGAAGTGGAAGGGAATGAAAAGCGTGTGTTTCCTTGGGTGGTATTAGACAGCCAAATTTTCATCTTACACAGTAGAATATTAATAGACAACATCAAAAATTGAGATGTGATTTTTATTTTTATTTTTTTGTTTTTTATTTTTTTCTTTTCCTACATGAGCAAGGATTTCAGAAATCGAGAGATGTGATTTTTAAATTTACTTATTTTTATTTTTATTTTAAATGAAGTTTTGCTCTTTTTGCCAAGGCTGGCGTGCAATGGCATAGTCTTAGTTCACTGCAACCTCTGCCTCCTGGGTTCAAGGGATTCTCCTGCCTCAGCCTCCTGAGTAGATGGGATTACAAGCGCCCGCCACCACGCCCAGCTAATGTTTTGTATTTTTAGTAGAGACGGGGTTTCACCATATTAGCCAGTCTGGTCTCAAACTCCTGACCTCAGGTGATCTGCCAACCTCAGTCTCCCAAAGTGCTGGGATTACAGGTGTGAGCCACCATGCACGACTGACATATGGTTTGATAATATGAAACTAAATCCTTGTAAGAAACAACTAAAAGCAGTAAATATTCTTGCTATAGAAGAGCAAAAATTTATAGTGCATAGGGATGGGACATGATGCTGCTAGGTTTCTTATGACATCATCAACTGTTAAACTCTAAAAGCTATGTACATACATTATGCTTTTCATTCAAAAAATTAAAACAATCATATTATGTACAGGTATGTCCCACAAAAGACATGAAGAAGTCCTAATTCCTGGTATGGCATTATTTGGAAATAGGTTCTTTGCAGATGCAGTCATGTTAAGATAAGGTCATACAGGATAAAGGTGGGTCCTATATCCAATAATGGTGCCCTTATAAGAGGAGGGAGATTTGGAGGCACCCATACCTGCAGGGAAGAATCATGTAAAAACAGAAATGGAGGCCGGGAGCTGTGGCTCATGCCTATAATCCCAGCACTTTGGGAGGCTAAGGTGGGCGGATCATGAGGTCAGGAGATTGAGACCATCTTGACCATGATGAAACCCCAGCTCTACTAAAACAAAAAAATTAGCTGGGCATGGTGGTATGTGTCTGTAGTCCCAGTTACTCAGGAGGCTGAGGCGGGAGAATCGCTTGAACCCAGGAGATGGAGGTTGCAGTGAGCCAAGATCACCCCACTGCACTCCAGCCTGGGCGACAGAGGAAGACTCTCTCTCAAAAAACAAAACAAAACAAAAAAAACCACACAAAAAAAACAGAGATGGAAACTCAAGTGGTAATTATACAAGCCAAGGAACACCACGAACTGCCAGCAACCACCAGAAGCTAAGACAGAAGTGTGATCAGATTCTCTTCTAGAGCATTCAGAGGGAGCCTGGCCTCGCCAACACCTCTGTTTTAAACTTCTGGCTTCCAGAACTGTAAGAGAATACATTTCTGTTGTTTTAATCTACCCAGTTGATGGTCATTTGTTACAGCAGCCTTAGGACACTAATATAATCATGTTAATTCTCTGTATCAGAATTGGAGCAGGAGATGTTTCACAAAGGGCCAGTACTTCTAAGTTCATTTCTACACTTGAAGTTAAACAACACTATAACAACAACAACAACTAATCAATTTAGTTTTTTTTTAAAGGCACAGTAGAAAATTCATCTGTTCAATTAAGGGATATGGGAGGACTAGTGATATGGAATCACAAATTTTAGTTGCTGGTTATAAATATTGAAGTGAATACCTATCTGAAGTTGACTTTCTGTTTTTAAAAACACCCTTCAGCTTCCCTGTTATTTTATTTTATTTTATTTTGAGATAGATAGAGTCTTGCTCTGTAGCCCAGCCTGGAGCGCAGTGGTGTGATCTCTGCTTGCTGCAACCTCTGCCTCCCGGGTCCCGATTCAAGCAATTCTCCTACCTCAGCCTCCCAAGTAGCTGGGATTACAGTCATGAGTCACCATGCCTAGCTAATTTTTTTGTACTTTTTAGTAGAGACATGGTTTCACCATGTTGATCAGTCTGGTCTTGAACTCCTGACCTCATGATCCACCTGCCTTGGCCTCCCAAAGAGCTGGGATTACAGGCATGAGCCACCATGCCTGGCTGCTTCCCTGCTATTTTTGAAGAAGAATGTAAAGAGCAAAGGGCTCTTTCCCTCACACCCCATACAATAACAACATAAAACATTGAACAGAATAAATCTTACTCAAAATAGCAAAATTTTTTACGGTGAAGCTAAAAATCAATTATTAAGCAATTTTTTACACTAATAAATATCTCTGAACTTAACTATAATTTTTATATAAAATAGTGACAGATTTAAAGAAAGCACCTATATTATTTACATTTTCTAGTGCCCTCTCTGTCTTAGGGCCAAATATGTGCCTAAAAGTTGTTTAAATAATGAAATATTTAAGATCATAAGGCAGCCAGGTGTGGTGGCTCACTCCTGTAATCCCAGCACTTTGGGAGGCCAAGGCAAGTAGATCACCTGAGGTCAGGAGTTTCAGAGCAGTCTGACTAATATGATGAAACCCCGTCTCTACTAAAAATACAAAAATTAGCTGGGCATGGTGGTGGGCGCCTGTAATCCCTGCTACTCGGGACAGGAGAGAGATGCAGGAGAATCACTTGAACCCGGAGGTGGAGGTTGCAGTGAATGGAGATCGCGCCACTGCGCTCCAGCCTGGGCAACAAAGAAGGAAGCTCTGTCTCAAAAAAATAATAATAATAATCTTAAGGCAATTGGTTATCATGTATTTTAATGACGATGTAGGAGGCGGGATTCAACTCTGGAGGTGGGGCGCAGGTACGAGACCACACTGAAGACTAACTAAAAAAGGGCTGGGATGAAGCAGCTTTCCATGAAACATGCCCACCAGTGTGCCATGTTAGTTTACCATTGCCACATCAACACTTGGAAGTTACTGCCCCTTTCCATGGCAATGGCCTGATGAACTGGTATTATTCCTTTCCTAGAAATTTCTGCAAAAAACACTCCTTAATTTGCATGTAATTAAAAGTGGGTATAAACATGACTGCAAAATTGCCTCTGAGCTGCATCTCTGAGCACACTATCTATGGGGTAGCCCTGCTCTGCAGAGAGTAGAGCTGCTTCTGTACACCGCCACTTCAATAAAAGTTGCACCACTGGCTTACCCTTGTATTCTTTCCTGGGTGAAGCCAACAGTCCTCCCAGTCTAAGCCTCAATTTTGAAGTTCACCTGTCTTGCATCAATGGGTTGAATTATGGTTGCCTCACCACCCCGCCAAAAATATATATATGTTGAGATCCTAAACTCCAGTTCCTTAGAATGTGAACTTATTTGGAAATAGGGTCATTACTTAGTTAAATTAAGATAAGGTCACAGGATTAGAATGCACTATGCAGATATCCTTATAAGAAGACAACAATGTCTTATATCCTTATAGAAAGACAACAGCATAATTCCCTAATGCATTGTGACAGATGTCCTTATGAGAAGACAGCATTGTGAAGGCACAGACACAGGGAGGATGCCATGTGAAGATGACACCGGAGGCTGGACTGATGCATTTACAAGCCAAGGGATAACAAGTATTGTCTGCCATAACCAGCAGCAGGGAAAGAGGCATGGAACAGACTCTCCCTCAGAGGTGCTGGCAAGAATCAACCTTGTTGACACCTTGATTTTGGACTTCTGACCTCCATAACTGTGAGATAATAAATTTCTCTTGTTTTAAACCAATGAATTTGTAGTACTTTGTTACAGAAGCCCTAGGAAATTAATACAAAGGGTTTTAATCAAAATTTTTGAAAACTCATTAATTTTTTAAAATTTCAAATCAATTTTTCATTCGTTTATTCACCAAATATTTGTTGAATGGCTACCATCTGTTAGGTGCTCTCATAGGCACTAAAGATGAGATAGAGATTGGTCCCTGCCCTAAATGAAGTTAAAATTTTAATGGAGGAGAGTGGAAATAAACATATAAATACAGTCATGCATTGTTTAATGACAGGAATACATTATCAGACGTGTCCTTAGGTGATTTTGTCATTGTGTGAATATCCTAGGGTATATTTATGCTAACCTAGAAACTCTAGCCTACCACATGCCTAGGCTAGATAGAATAGCCCGTTGCAGCTAGGCTCCAAACACGTACAGCATATTATTATACTGAAGACTGTCGGCAATTGTAACACAATGGTATTTATGTATCTAAATATATCTAAACATAGAAAAGGAAGTAAAAATATGGTATAAAATATTTTTAAAATAATTCTCCTGTATAGGACACTTACCACAAATGGAACTTGCAGGACTGGAAGTTGCTCTGGGTGAGTCAGTGAGTGAGTGGTGAGTGAATGTGAAGGCCTAGGACATACTATACACTACCGTAGACTTTATAAGTACTGTACACTTAGGCTACACTCAATTTGTTTAAAATATTATTTCTTCAGGCCGGGCACGGTGGCTTATGCCTGTAATCCCAGCACTATGGAAGACTGTGGATCACCCAGGGTCAGGAGTTCAAGATAAGCCTGACCAAAATGGTGAAACCCCGTCTCTACTTAAAATACAAAAATTAGCTAGGTGTGGTGGCACATACCTGTAATCCCAGTTACTCAGGAGGCTGAGGCAGGAGAATCACTTGAACCTTTGAGGTGAAGGTTGTGGTGAGCCACGATATTGCCACTGTACTCCAGCCTGGGCAACAGGAGTGAAACTCTGTCTCAAAAAAAAAACCAATTCTTCATCCTGAATATTTGTTTAAAATATTATTTCTTCAGACCGGGCATTGTGGCTTATGCCTATAATCCCAGCACTATGGGAGGCTGTGGATCACCCGGGGTCAGGAGTTCAAGATGAGCCTGACCAGAATGGTGAAACCCCATCTCTACATAAAATACAAAAATTAGCTAGGTGAAGATGAAGGATGAAGAATTGTTTTTCTTTGAGACAGAGTTTCACTCTTGTTGCCCAGGCTGGAGTATAGTGGCAATATCTCGGCTCACCACAACCTTCGCCTCAAAGGTTCAAGTGATTCTCCTGCAGGGGAGGGGTGGTGGGGGTTGGGGAGTTGTACCTCTTTTGCTTTATAGACAAATTTTTAAAAATGTTTTGACTCTTTCATTATAAGTCTCAGCTTAAAACATACATTATACAGCTTTACAAAAACATTCTTTATATTTATTCTATAAAGCTTTTTTCTATTAAAATATATGTATATTTTTAACCTTTTATACATTTTTGTTAAAATCTAAGATACAAACACACACATTACCCTAGGCCTGCACAGAGCTGGGATTATCAGTATCACTGTCTTCCACCTCCACATCTTGTCCCACTGGAAGGTCTTCAGGGGCAATAATACGCATGGAGCTGTTAACACCGATGATAACAATGCCTTCTTCTGGAATACCTCCTCACCTACCAAAGGACTGGCCTGAGGCTGTTTCACAGTTGGCTTTTTTTTTAATAAATACAAGAAATATGCCCTAAGATAATGGTAAAAAGTATAGTATAGTAAATACATAGAGCAGTAACACAGTCGTTTATGTAAATATAAAATACATACTGTACCTAATTGTATGTGCTGTACTATAATATGATTGACAGCACAGTAGATTTACACTGGTGTCATCATAAACATATGAATAATGTGTTGCACTATGATGCCAAGATGGCTACAACATCACTAGGAGATAGAAATTTTTCAGCTCCGTTAAATCTTATGGGACCACTATGGTATATGTGGTCCATTGTTGGCTGGAACGTGTTTATGTGGCACATGACTGTACATGACATGACATATGACATAACAAGCTAGTGTTAGGTGCCATGAAGAAAAATAAAACAGCGAAGCGTTTTAGAAAGTGGGATATAGAGGTCAGGGACGCCCACTTTAAGAAGATGGCATTGGGCTGGGCACGGTGGCTCACGCCTGTAATCCCAGCACTTTAGGAGGCCGAGGCCAGTAGATTGAGCCCAGGAGTTTGAGACCAGCCTGGGCAACATGGTGAAACTCCATCTCTATGAAAAGTACAAAACTCAGCTGGTTGTAGTGGCACGCCGGTGGACCCAGCTACTCTGGAGGATGAGGATCAACTTGAGCCCAAGTCAAACTCATAGAAACAGAAAATAGATAGAGATTACTAGAGGTTAGGGAAAGAGACAAAGGGAGTTAGTGTTTAATGGGTGTAAAGTTTCCGTGTGAAATGATGAAAAAGTGCTGGAAATAATGGTGAAGGTTGCACACACCGTGATTGTACTAATTCCATTGAATTGAACACTTACAAAGGACTGAAATGGTAAATTTCATGTTAGGCATATTTTACCACAAACCAGTCCCCTGGCCCACCTCAGGAGATGTTGAAAGGATTGGGCCAAGATATGCTCTTTGAGAGTTCATTGCTTTAGCCCACCACTCTTATCTGAGCTCTAGAATGAGACCCCCGCAGAGGCAGGTCCCCACACAGGCTCGGAAGGCACAGCCCCTCTGGTCTCCCAGTGCTCACATTCTCAAAGCATGACCATGATTTTCCTTTGCTACAGGTACCAGAGACTGTGCTACATCTCATCACAGCCCTTATCACACTTTTGTCCTCTATTGTCTTTCCAGAAAGCCTTGAAGAAGCTTTTCAGATATTCTGACACCTACTTTCTCTTTTCATTTCAAGTATTTTGAGTTGACCAAGAAAAAAGCAGTCATTCACCAAGTTGAAGTTTGTTCACTTGTGATTTTTCTTGACACTTTCTATACATGGATTCTTTAATTCAGATTGGGCCTATTTTGAGTGACGTGAATGTTACCAATCGTGCCTATACACTTTGTTGGCAACAATATGCCTTGACAACTCAACTCTTGGTATCTGTTTCCTTGATTAAAGCAATCTATCCAAGCCCAGCAGACAAAATAAAATAACTGTAATGTGTCTGCTGGCAATTATGATAAACCACACAGACTACAAGTAAAACTGTAGTACACACAGAGGAACACATAAACCATAAGGCAAACAAAAAATAATATAATTTAAATGAAAGGAATACTTTACAAGTAGAAGACTTATTTTTTTCATAAAATATCTTTTAAAAATTCTATAACAAAGCCACAAGAAAGAAATTACTTTTGACAAGGTCCAGTGGCATAAATCAGATAACTGGAAGAATTATTTTTCATAATCTATGGAGCATTTCACCTGCCAAAGAATCCTCAGTTGACCCTCCTTCATTCCATCCGTGAGATCACACTGTTCAGACCTATAATAAATGTAGCAGGGATGAAAGTTCATAAAGAAATAGAAATAAAAAGTTTGCACATACATGAATAAAAGTTTGACCTAGTTTAATTTTTTTTTTTTTTTTTTTTTTGAGATGGAGTCCTGCTCTGTCGCCTAGGCTAGAGTGCTGTGGCGCGATCTCGCTCACTGCAACTTTCACCTTCCAGGTTCAAGCAATTCTCCTGCCTCAGCCTCCCAAGTAGCTGGGATTATAGATGCCCGCCACCACACACAGCTAATTTTTGTATTTTTAGTAGAGACAGGGTTTCACCATGTTGACCAGACTGATCTTGAACTCCAGAACTCGTGATCAACCTGCCTCAGCCTCCCAAAGTGCTGGGATACAGCATGAGCCACCGTGCCTGGCCTTACCCGGTTTAAATGTCATATCCTTAGTGAAGCCTTTCCTGAACTCCTCAGGTGGAAGAAATCTCTCTCTTATGAAGTCGTACAGGAACATCTGTACTTCTCTTAAGGTGCCTTCCTTCCTGGATATTGTATTATATTTCTTTGTATACACATTTGGATCTCTCTGGATCCCTAAATTCAGATGTTCTCCAAAGATCAGTACCCCCTGTTTTGTCAGTCTACATTACATCCAGGCACACAGAGGGACACGCACATATTCCCCCACCATGACCATCCTCCCGCTGCTTCACAATCGCTTACCTCTGTGAACATGATTCCAAAATCTCTATTCCTTCTCTCAAAATTCAGTCACTAATTTCCGACTGCCTGCTAGATTTCTGCACCACACTGCCCCTTTAAATCTCAAATTCAGTAAGTCTACAATGAAAATGATTACCCTCCCTGCCTAACTTTCTTCCTCTGATCTCCAGTACCATCCTGTTCAGTTGGGTGCAAAACTCCTCACCCACCCTCACTGCCTATATCTAATAAGTTACAATGCCTTGCTAATTTTATTTCTGTAATATTATTGTAATTTGAACCCTTTCTACTTACCCCATCTCTCCCTGCTCCATGCTTCAACTACTACTGGATCTTGTCCATCACTGTATCCACAGTATCTAAAATAGTACTTTATCTAGAGTGGAAAATAAAAAAATACAAAATAAAATAATGAATGAATGAATAAATAAATTTCCCACCTCAATGCCTTTGCTCAGGCAATTCTCTTATCTTGGAATGTTCTTGTACCATACTACCAGTATTTACAGTATTCTTCAAGGTACAGCTCAAATGTTTGCCCTCTATGAGATCTTCTCACAGAGACAAATTTCATATGTCTATATTAGCCAAGGTTATTGGTTGCAAACAATAATAGCCAACTCTGATAATTTTAAAGAAAAGAATAGCAAAAATGATTCATTGAATAAATGTGATGGAGACTCACAGAATGGATGGCTGAGAAGCAGGCAGGGTTATCTGTAGGCCAGACAGAAGCATCTGGCAAGGATGCCACCATCTTTATTATTGCTATATCCCACTGCTGCTGCTAGGTCTAGGAGCCAATATGATCTCTCCTTCCTGCCCTTCATCTTTCACCACTTGCTTAAGATTTGAAGTCCAGGGTGGACACATACATTTGCTAATCCTAGGTTAAGTGCCCACAGTTAAAGTGGTAGGGTTCAAGGACACGGAATATCTGACTCCTTGAGTTTCACAGTAGATGGCAAGACTCTACCTTTCCCAAAGACCCATACAATGGGAGGGTCCCTACATTTACAAGAGAATTCAGTTACTGGAAGCCAAAATAAAGCAACAAATGTCCGCTGCCCTCCAGCATGCACGTCTTCACTCTTCTGCAAGATCATAAGTCCTGTGAAGGCGGAATTTGTCTGAATCATTTTTGTATTCACTGAAGTTCCTAGAAAAGCACCTTGCACTTCTAGTTGAGAGAGTTCCTTTCTGATTACATCATCATACACATCTCATTAAAAAAATTCTGGCTTAAGCTACTCCATGCCACTTTAAAGCTTTCAGATTTTCAAAATATTGGGCATCTTCTTTAAACGTTTAATACATGTTAAGTTGGTGCAAAAGTAATTGCGTTTTGGGCCATGCCTTTTATGACAAAATCCACAATTACTTGTGTACCAACTTGGTATTTGTCAAATAAGAGAATGAATGATGCTCCTTGTAAGCAAAGAAGCCACAGTGTTTTACATACATTAATTTTCTCACTCACTTTTGATTGTATTGTTAGCTGTGTTTTGCTGTAGCACTTAATACAATTATGAACACATTTGAAACGAATAAAACACTCAAATTCTGTTACTGAAAGGTAGATCGTCAATTTCCCACTTAACCACACACCTTTATTATCTGTTCTCAGTTCCTGGGGCTAAGAAACCCTACTTTATAATTTTTCTCAATCAAATTTTCATTCAATTACCCAAAATAGCTAAGAATAAAAACATCAATCTATTTCTTAAACTATACTATGCTTCATTTAATTTCTCACTTCTTGCTAAAAGCATTTCTTCTTGCTGAAAGTTCATGCACCGCGTTGCCCCTTTAAACCTCAAACTCACTAAGACTAAAATGGAAATGATGTCATATCACATCTATTTTGTTTGAAAGTTATTTAGTTTAAGCGATTCCATAACATCTTAAAATTTTCAGACTGATCACTTTTCTGATGTCTGCTTTACATTTTTGTCTTCTCTAACACCTTCTATGATCTTTATGGGCAGCAATCATTTCTGGGGTTTACTGAGTACCCAACACACAAACAATATTTGTCAAACAAACTGGTTAATAAGAAATGAGAAGTAGTTCAGTTTAAGGAATTACAGGGATGTCTGACGCAAGCACAATAATAGTAGCATCACATTCATACTATCATTATTAACTTAATGTGGTTCAGGGGTTCTCAAAGTGTGGTTCATAGACTCCAGCATTTCCTAGGGACCCTTTCAGAGGGTCTACAAGATCAAAACTACTTTCCTAAGAATACGAAAACATTATTTGTCCTTTACACTGTGGTGACATTTGCAATGAGGTTATGAAAGAAAGGGTAAAACTGCTGGTGTCTTAGCACAGAGCAAACTGTGCTACTAGCCATTTCATTCTTCACTGCTATGTACTCATATTTCAAAAATGCCAGTTTTAATTTACACATGTCCTTGAAGTAAAAATTATTAGTTTTGTTATATGTCAACCCTTGAGTCAACGTCTTGTTAATATACTGTGGGATGAAATGAGAAGTGTGTGTACAGCACTTAGGCTGTTTGATGCATGTCTCAAGAAAAACATTTGTGCCATTATTTGTACTGGGAACTGAAGCAGCTGCTTTTTTCATGAAATACCATTTTACCTGAAGCAATGACTGACAGACAAACTAGGGTTATTAAGAATTTGGTGTTTGACAGGCGTTTTCTCTAACATGAAGGATACAACTTTACTCCAAGGTAAGCAACTGACAGTATTTGTCATTAATGACAAAGTCCAAACTTTCAAGTGAATATTAGAATTTTAGAAAATATTATCTACTACTATGAGCTTAATTCTTAATATATTTCTGATGAGATCAGTGGCGATTTTAATGAATTTATTTACATTGTGTAACACACTGTGCCAACATTTGGAAAATCTGCATAACAAAATGAAACAGTATTTTTTAAATGATGAATGTATAATTTGCAAAAGCATGCATTGGTAAAAAGATACATTCAGAACTCAAGAGAGCCCAGTGAATTTTAATGTAACAGAATAAGAAAAAAATTTACAATAAAGTTTCAGATTTTACATTGCAGCAAACCTTTAAGAAACTACCATTTGTCAAGTTTGGGTTGTTGTATCAAAGAATATCCACAATTGTATGAAAAGCCTATTAAAATACTACCCCTTTTTCCAACTGCATATGTATATGAGGTTAGATTTTCTTCACATAATTCAACCAAAACAATATATTGCAACAATTTGAATGCAGAAATAAATATATGCATTAAGCTGTCTTCTGTTAAGTCAGATATTAAAGAGGTTCACAAAAATGTAAAACGTTGCAGTTCCTTTCGCTATTTTTTAATGGAAAATACAATTTTTTTAAACAAAAGTGTTATTTATGTTAACATGTAATAGATTTATTATGGTTATTTTAAAATAAATATTTAAAAAATTTAAATTTCTAATATGATAAATATTGATAGCTATAACTCACCTAAGCAAGAGTTCTTTGAGATCCACAATATTTTTTGTTATTCAATATGATCTTTTTATTACTCTTTTAAAAATTTATAGACTTTATTTTTTTAGAGCACTTTTAGGTATATAGAAAAATTAAACATGAAGTAGAGTTTCCATAAAGCTCCTCATCCCTACACACACACACACACACACACACACGCACACAAACACGCACACACACCAATGTGATCTCTCCCAACAATTTCCTTATTATTAACATGTTGCATTAGTGTAGTATGTTTGTTATAATTGATAAGTCAATATTGATACAATATTATTAACCAAAGTCCATAGTTTACATTAAGGTTCACTCTTTCCATTGTATATTCTATGGTTTTTGACAAATATGTAAAGACATGTGGCCACCATTGTAATATTATACAGAGTAGCGTTACTGGCCTAAACATTTCCTGTCTTCTACTTACTCATTCTTCCCTCCCTCCCCTGAAACTCCTGGCAACCACTGGTCCTTTTACTGTCTTACCTAGTTTTGCCTTCTCTAGAATATCATGTTGGAATCATATAGTATCACATAGATATCATATAGCCTTTTTAGATTGGCTTCTTCTGCTTAGCAATATGCATTTAAGGTTTCTCCCAGCTTAATGACTCATTTCTTTTTAGCAATGAATTCTATGCCATTGTATGAATGTTCCATGTTTGTTTATCCATTCACCTATTGATGGACATTGTGGGTGATTTCAAGTTTTGGCAATTATGAATAAAGCTGCTATAAACATTCATGTGCAAGTTTTTTTGTGGACATATGTTTTCAACTCATTAGGGTGAATTCCAAGGAGCATCAATGTTGGATTGTATGGTAAGAGTGTGTTTAGTTTTTAAGAAACTGCCAAATTATCTACCAAAGTTGCTGTACCATTTTGCATTTCCATTCACAATGAATGAAAGTTCTTGTTGCTTCACATTCTTGCCAGCATTTGGTGGTGTCAGTGTTTTGGAGTTTAGCCACTCTAATAGGTATGCAATGGTATCTCATTGTTGTTTTAATTTGCAATTTCCTTATGACATATTATATGGAATATCTTTTCATATATGCTCATTTGCCATCTGCATATTTTGTTTGGTGTCTAGGTCTTTTGCCCATTTTTAATTGGGTTGGTTGTTTTCTCATTGTTGAGTTTTAAGAGTACTTTTATATTTTTTGCATGCCAATCTTATAAAGGAATGTGTTGTATAAAGTCTGCGTCCTGTCTTTTTCATTCTCTGAACATTGGCTTTTACAGAGCAGAAGGTTTCTTTCATTTTAATGAAGTCCAGCTTATCTGTTTTGCTTTCATCAGCCATGTATTTGGGGTTGTGTCTAAAAAGTGATTACCAGCTCAAAGTAACTTAGATTTTCTTCTTTGTCATCTTCTAGGAGTTTTATAATTTTACATTTTACATTTCTGTCTACAATCAATGTTAATTTTTACAAAGGGTGTAAGGTCTGTATCTAGATTCTTTTTTTTTTCCATGTGGATGTCCAGTTCTAGCATCATTTGCTCAAAAGACTGTATTTTCACCACTATATTGCCTTTGCTCTTTTGTTAAAGATCAGTTGACTATATTTGCATGAGTTTATTTCCAGACTCTATATTCTATTCCACTGATATATTTGTCTGCTTTTTTTTTTTTTTTACCAATACCATACTGTCTTGATTACTGTAGCTTTGTAATAAGTCTTAATGTCTGATAGTGTCAGTTCCCTGACTTTATTCTTCATCTTCAATGTATTTACTATTTTGTATCTTTTGCCTTTCTTTATCAATCATCTTAAAATAAGTGTGTCAATATTCACCAACTAAACTTGCTGAGCTTTTGAGTAGCATTGCATTGAGGCTATAGATCAAGTTGAGAAGAAATGACATCTTAACAATATTGAGTCTTCTTATCCATGCACATAGAATATCTCTCAATTTATCTAGGTCTTCTTGGATTTCTTATCCAAGTTTTATAGCTTTTGACATATAAATCTTGAACATATATTGTTTAGATTTATACCAAAGTATTTTGTTGTTTTTGGTGCTAATATAAATGGTATTGTTATTATTTTCAAATTCCAATTGTTCATTACCACTAATTAAACATAACCTTTTAATTTGACTTTTATTTATTTTTCTCTAGAATTTATTCTTTTTCCTCTTAAATAATTTTAAGGTCTTTTTTTTTTCTTGAGATGGAGTCTCACTCTGTCACCCAGACTGGAGTGCAGTGGAGCTATCTCAGCTCACTGCAACCTCCATCACCCAAGTTCAAGTGATTCTCATGCCTCAGCCTCCTGAGTAGCTGGGACTACAGGTGCCCACCACCACACCTGGCTAATTTTTGAATTTTCAGTGGAGACAGGTTTTCACCATTGTTGGCCAGGCTGGTCTCTGACTCCTGACCTCAAGTGATTGACCCACCCCCACCTCCCAAAGTTCTGGGATTATAGGCATAAGCCACCACACCTGGCCCCCTTACATAATTTTTAAGACTGCAAAGGAGTCTTGAAGTCACAATGTTTGTGAACTACTAGTGTTTTGGATTGAGCATGGTCTTTGGAGCCATGTGGAAGAAACTAGGTTTCAATACTATCTTTAACACTTATTTTCTCTATTGCTCTAGGGACCTTGTTCAGCTTTTCTTTGTCTCAGTTTGCCTATAGGCAAAATATGATAATAAAAAATAACTACTGTATGGGGCTGTCTTTAGGATAACAGTGATAATATCTAGAGTGTGTCTGACACATAAAAGGAACACAATTAATAGTAGCTATTGTTATATTGTTTTGACCCAGTCATTTTACACTGGACAATAAACCTCGAGAAAATAACTTCAAAGGTGGTATTAGGCTGAAAGATATCTTCTAAAAAATGTTTATATCAGCATTCTAAATAATAGTAGCAATATGTCTGGCTACCATATTTTGACATTTTAGAATTGAATTATGACCATAAGAAACCTATTAGCCTGTGTTATGAACCAAACTTTTTTTTTCATCAAGGAAAGAATTGCTGTATTACTGATAAGAGTCATTAACATGATTAGGGCAGATCACTACCTTTAACCTTAAATTCCAGCAAAGCAATGAAGATTGGTATGCTGTAGACACTGCCTTTCAAAATGGAACCTTGTAGAAATGGCACAGCAAAATTCTCAAGAGAAATGCCTTCTCTATCTGTGGGAGTTCATTCCAACTGCTGACTTGCCAGACCCAGGTTTTAGTGGCTTTCAACATAAAGTTTTCCTCAAAAAGGATTATGTTTTGGTAAGAAATTATTGTTTCTGTTCTCTGCTTCTAAAATGCACTTTGTTTTGATTTTTGTGAATTTTGCTTTTCCAATTTCATTGACATTTTGTTCGGGTAAGATATTTCTGGCTGATGTTTCATTTAAAAATTACCAATTCGAAGGAGTATTTTCCATGGAGTAGGAGGACACCTACTTCCTGGACCTTGACCAGAGACTTTTCTAGGTGCAGGGAAATTTGAATCATGTCTGTCAGACCCATGACTGCCACAAGAAGATATCTCAAGACCTGACCCAGGAATTGAAAAAAGACACTTCCAGTTTTCAGAGGGAGATACTATTCCAAGAGAAATGGCCCTGGAGGGCTGATGGCTGCCACATCCACTGAGAGAATGCTCTGGGTGCTCTAGAAAAAAATTACAGCAACAGGCAGAAGCTGGCTGACTGCAGGGCTAACTTCTAGTCTTCCCTGAGAAGTCCTTTGGCTTCTGGGCCTCTGCTCGCAGCCCACAGGGTCCTGGAAACACCAGGGGGACTGTGGATCACCAGGGCCCCCAGGAGGGAGGCAGATCACAATGTGAGGGCTTGGGTCCAGAGCACCTGCTGGTTTGATTTTGTTTTCCCTGTAGCCAGGTCCTGAATGCCCAGAGACTCTGCAGAACATCAGTCAGTGCCGCTACCTTTAAAGCATTTTTGATTGATCTCTTGTTTAGCTACAATTCATTAGTTGATGCTAAAATTGCTCTTATTGAAGTTTGATAGGTAGCATTAGAATTGTAAAGTACAGTTTTTCATGTAATTTACAATTTAATATAAAAACAAAAACCAAAGGCTGCTAAAAGACATTCTAATCTTTTATTTGTGTAATTCTTTTCTCATGTGAGACTCAAAACTCTTTTATGTATTTTCCCTTATGTGTGGTTTTGTAAAGAAATCCTGGCCCAGCATCCTGGCTTAGGAGATCTGGTATCTGACAAAGTCTATACAGGGTAGGGTAAAGTCACAGCTGAGAAGTCTCAGCTTTAATTACAGTTTCTCCCTGTCACAGATCTTAACCACTAACATACACATACTGATTCTGCTCTCTCAGAGAAGAGATAACATGGAAGAAATTATGGACAGATAGATAGGAAAAAAGGAAGGAAGGAAGAAAAACAGGAGGACAGAAAGAGAAAGAAAAGACAGAAAGAATAAGAGAAAGAGAAGAACTCCAACGGTATTGCTGCTGTAAGTCTATCATCTTAACAAGATAAAAAATCATCAGAAGTATTCCAGAAACAGGCAAGACTTGAGAGGCAAACTACAAATACAACTTTGAATCTTTTGTGATGTCAAATTTCTACTAATTCATGAAGTATGTTTTAAATTCCTTAATAGTTTCCTCGTCCCAAGTCTTTACTCTTTTCTTTTTTTTTTTTTTTTGAGACGGAGTCTTACTCTGTCGCCCAGGCTGGAGTGCAATGGCGTGGTCTCTATTCACTGCAACCTCCGCCTCCCGGGTTCAAGCAATTCTGCAGCCTTAGCCTTCTGAGTAGCTGGAATTACAGGCGCATGCCATGACTCCCAGCTAATTTTTGTATTTTTCAGTAGAGACAGGGAAGTCTTTACTCTTGATTAATACGATTATGCATTTAGATGAAATTACACTATATTTTTTCTTAAATTCAAAATTAGACAAATGCTTTAGTGAAATGGCATGATGCCATTTTTACTTCTTCAGTACTGTTCTCTCTTTCCAACCTTTAAAGAATGTAATTGATTATTTACTGTTTTACCAAAGTCTCACAAAGTCCCCAAGTTTGTAGATGGTTCTCTAGACCTTGGCATTAAGGCCCCTGTAGCCTCTGTTGTAGGTGGCTGTGGCTGGGAAGAGACTCAGTCTTCTACTACTCGTAGTTTGCTACTACCCAGCAAAAAGGAACCTCTGGGGCAGTTTGGGAGAGGTGTTAAACTTGTAAAATTATTTCTGTGGCTGCTTCCCTCCTAGTGAACTACTGAAATAAATTCTCAGATTTAATTCTTCCGTTGAGAGTACAGTCACTGTCCTGAAGGTTTCAAAGGCGCAGGGCCCAGAGGTTGCAGTCAAGGGCACACTCCCTGCGAGCAAACAGACTACCTGCCTCTCCTTCTAGCCCGATGATGCACCCATTTTCAAAGAACTGTTATTGAGATGCCAACTAAACAAAATTAAAAACTTTTTTGAAAAAAAAAATCACTCACCCCTGAAGCACTCCAACTCTTTTTCACTTTCGCATATTACTTTCCAGTCTTGTTGGTACGTAAATCTATTTTACGTAGTTGTAATTTCACATCCTCATTCTTAAAATAATGCTATTTTGAATCTGTTCCTTTCAAAAGCCACAGTTGCTGTTTACCTCTGTAGGTGACTTTTCACGAAGCCTGTGTTCATATGCCCCAAGCGCGAAGGGCCAGAAGAGAGAGCATTATCATTACATAATCTTAGCATTGATTTCTAAAACCTCTAGCGTGTTATTTGGCCTTCCCAGATTGACCTAAATTTCATTCCATACTCACGCGTTAAAGTGTCCCCTTCTGCAGTATTTCATTCAATGTTGCGTGAAAATAAATATATATCTAACATTTTAAATAGGTAGGTAATCTTTTTTTTGAAAGCTACCAAGAATTACTTTAGCTTATTTACAATAAACTGGCAAAGTGTTGCCATGGAAGATGTGACGTCACTAGGACAATCGTCGTAAGAACCTTGTCTGGAGAATGATATTCACAGAGGTGAATGAAAGGGAAAGGAAGGCTTTAATTTGCCAACAAATTGAATAGCCCAGCAACAGCAAGTATTAGGCACCATTGAAGTTCCATGGCTTTTCTCATGTGTGTTCTAAGGATCATTAAATCCATAATTTTTATCGAGAGACTTACTGTAAAAGATGTATTGGTTTTCCTGGCTTAATTGGCTGTTATGAATTTAGATTTTACAAATTACTCAAGCATAATTGCAAAATTCTGTTTTATTCCTATTCACATGAAAATGAAATGTTTACTTTAAAGGAATATATCAGGAAATAAAAGAAAATAATATTTTGGTGATTTTTCTATGGTTTTTTTCAAGGTACATTTAAAATTTTTATGGCTTTTTTTCCTGTTTGAGTGGAAAAATGATATCTTAAATATTGAAAGGCTTAGCTTATATGATTTATAAAGAGCATTTAATAAGTTGTCCTCAAATCTACAATATTTGTAATTCACCTTTCTTTGAAAATATATTTTCATCCTTCTCTCCTATTATATCATAGATCAATGAATAACAGCTTAAGAAGTTATCCAGTCATTCCTCTGCCATATTAGTCTGTTCTCACACTGCTAATAAAGACATACCCAAGACTGGGTAATTTATAAAGGAAAGAGGTTTAATGGACTCATAGTTCCACATGGCTGAGGAGGCCTCACAATCATGGTGAAAGGCAAAGGAGAAGAAAAGGCACATGCTACATGGCAGCAGGTAAGACAATATGTGCAGGGGATCTCTCCTTTATAAAACCATCATATAGGCTGAGATTCACTATCAGAGAACAGCACAAGAAAGACCCGCCCCCGTAATTTGATTACCTCCCACTGGGTTCCTCCCATAATACAAGGGGATTATTATACTTCAAGGTGAGATTTGGGTGGGTACACAGAGCCAAACCATATTATCTGCCTTTAGGCACAAATAAGTCTTGATCTAATAGAAGGACAACTTTTTTCTAGGGAGCTAAAATACTTTTCTCTCTGTCTGTCTGTCTGTCTCTCTCTCTCTCTCTCTCTCTCTCTCTCTCTCTCTTTTTGACAGGTCTGGACTCCATGTTGGAGTGCAGTGGTACAATCTCAGCTCACTGCAGCCTCCTCTTCCTGGGCTCAAGCAATCCTTTCAAGTCAGCCTCTTGAGTAGCTGGCACTACAGGCACATGTCACCATGCTTGGCTAAATTTTTTTGTATTTTTTGTAGAGACAGGGCTTCGCCATGTTGGTCAGGCTGGTCTCAAACTCCTGGGCTCAAAAAATTCATCTGCCTTGGCCTCTCAAAGTGCTGGGATTACGGGCATGAGCCACCATGCCCTGCTAACACTTTTGTAATACTGCCTTTTTTCTTTCTAGTTGTATTCAGGTGTATCACTCCAAACTGCTGGTCTGGCCTCAGATTCTACATCTAGATTTATTTCAGGGAACCTGGTAAGATCTGTTCCAGGCATAAACTGTCAAGATAGCACAGTGAATGTTTGGCGTTTTTCGTTTCCCCTTTTGAGGTCTCTTTTCCTTTAGAGGTGAGCCGCTACCCTGCCTGCCACACACCCATGATAGCAGCCCTGGGCCAACAGCGCTGGGCGGCCACTCAGGTCATTGTCCTAATTCATTGGCCCTGGGTTTCATATCCATGGTATTTTTTGCTTTTTATCTTGAATAGGTAGTTTCCCTTTATTGTCCCAAGGCCACTCTATTGAGCATTCCTGAAGGCTCAAAGGAATATAGCTCTAATTGTACAGCAAAGTTTATTTACCATAACCGAAAGTGAACTTTTTCTTTTCTTTTTTTTTTTCCCCATTTTTTATTTTATTGCATTTAGGTTTTGGGGTACATGTGAAGAACATGCAAAATTGTTGCATAGGTACACACGTGGCAGTGTGATTTGCTGCCTTCCTCCCCATCACCTACATCTGGCATTTCTCCCTTTGCTATCTCTCCCCAGCTCCCCACCCCCCACCTTCCCTCCCCTATTTCCCCCCAACTGACCCCAGTGTGTAGTGCTCCCCTCCCTGTGTCCATGTGTTCTCATTGTTCAACACCTGCCTATGAGTGAGAACAGTCGGTGTTTGATCTTCTGCTCTTCTGTCAGTTTGCTGAGAATGATGGTTTCCAGGTTCATCCATGTCCCTACAAAGGACCCAAACTCATTGTTTTTGATGGCTGCATAATATTCCATAGTGTATATTTGCCACATTTTCCCTATCCAGTCTGTCATCGATGGACATTTGGGTTGGTTCCAGGTCTTTGCTATTGTAAACAGTGCTGCAATGAACATTCGTGTGCACGCGTCCTTATAGTAGAACGATTTGTAATCCTTTGGATATATACCCAGTAATGGGATTGCTGGGTCAAATGGAATTTCTATTTCTAGGTCCTTGAGGAATCGCCACACTGTCTTCCACAATGGTTGAACTAATTTACACTCCCACCAACAGTGCAAAAGTGTTCCTATGGTGAAGCAGCCCTATCTCCTTTCAGATCCTGTGATTTCTTTCTGTGTGAAGATGTACGTGCCTCTCTGTGTGCTGCTCATATAGTAGGTGCTCCCTAAGTGGGGCAAGATGAGTTCAGGAGCAGATGGACTGAAGCTGCTAAGGCTGAAGCATCAGGCTTCCTTTTACAAACAGCTCCTTTGAAGGCTTTGGGACAGATCTTAGCAATGTGTTCACGTGTCAGGTGCTTTTATAAAATTTACACACAAAAAATGATATTTTAGCCACCCTCAGTCAACGGTGCTCTCTTACTTCACTGACTTCCCTTGTGTTTGGTGGTGATGGAGAGGGAATAGTGTGTATTTTAGGGTACCGATAAGAGAAAATTAAGTTGGTGATATACTTAGTTTACATTTCATGGGATATATTTATGTGGTTTGTGATCATTTCTGTTATTAGTTGTTATAGCTCTGTGTCCTGGCAAATGAATAGTTTTCAGAAATATTTCTAGCCACCCACTATGCTGAGCCACCCAGTGCCATGACATAAAGGTACCAAGTCAGTGTTCGCACATCATGAATGTATCATATTGCAGGGCCCCCCAACACCTGGCTGCTGACTGGCACCAGCACATGACCTGTGAGGAACTGAGTTGTGCTGCAGGAGGTGAGTGGCAGGCAAGCAACACCTGCCTGAGCTCTGTCTCCTGTCAGATCAGTGGCAGCATTGTTCGAACCCTACTGTGAACTGCACATGCAGGGGATCTAGGTTGTGGGCTCCTTATGAGACTCTAACTAATGCCTGATGATTTGAGGATGAAGCCATTTCATCTGTCTCCTCCACCCCATGGAAAAATTGTCTTTCATGAAACTGGTTCCTGGTGCCAAAAAGGTTGGGGACTGCTGTCCTATTACACCTCTGGTTACCTTATCCTCTAGATAAGGAGTGGAGAAGCATGTTTGAAATGTCATAAGCTAGTGTATAAAAATTTCCTCCTATCCTCAGATGTAGAAAATTGTAAGCAGAGGATTCAGTTTGCATTGAAACCTATGCATAACTGTAGCATTCTAGTCGGAGTATATAAGATGATGCAACATCTACAATGATCAGCACACCAATATACATATTTTTGGGTAGGGATAGGAATTGTGTAAAATAGAATCAATCGGAATATTTTGATTTTTAGGACACACACCTGTAGCTGTACTAAAAACAAGTATGTCTGTGTATGAGGTTGAATGACTTATATATCCCAAACCTCAATATGGAAAACAAATTTTGATCAACTATACTGCAAAAAAGACTGAAGTATTTTTCCAGTCACATTGAAGATGATATTAATAGCTATTGTATACAGAAGCTACCAAAGAGCATCAAACCAAAAAATATAATAGAAAACTACTATAAACTTACCTTAGGCAGTTAATTAATGAAATCATGTAAGTTTACTAGAGTTTGTAATATTTATGGTATTTGTCAGCATTTACTTTTAAAAAATTTATTGTGATTTCTATTATCATACTAATTTTCCATATTCTTGCATTTTGTAATTTTGTATTATTTTCCTTAAAGAGAACCCCCAAATTGTATAAACTTTTGTCTTTACAAAACTTGGATCTGCCTTTGAGTGAGATGAAATGAGCTAAGTCAAGCTGATACCTGGCATCTGACATAATAAATTAACCAAATAAGAAATGAAGTTAGTAAGAAAAGGAAAAAATAGTCAAAGTACTATAGGCTAGATAAGGTTTTCTTCTAGAGTTTTTATGGTGTTAGGCCTCATGTTTAAATCTTCAATACATCTAGAATTAATTTCTGTATAAGGCGTAAAGAAAGGATCCAGTTTCAGCTTTCTGCATATGGCTAGCCAGTTTTCCCAACACCATTTATTAAATAGGGAATCCTTTCCCCATTGCTTGTTTTTGTCAGATTTGTGAAAGAGCAGATGGTTGTAGTTGTGTGGCATTCCTTCTGAGGCCTTTGTTCTGTTCCATTGGTCTATATCTCTGCAATACTATCCAGGACATAGGCATGGCCAAGGACTTCATGACTAAAACACCAAAAGCAATGGCAACAAAAGCCAAAATAGACAAGTGCGATCTAATTAAATGTAAAGCTTCTGCACAGCAAAAGAAACTATCATTAGGGTGAACCAGCAACCAACAGAATGGGAAAAAAGTTTTGCAATATACCCATCAAAGGGCTAATATCCAGAATCTATGGAGAACTTATGCAAATTTACAAGAAAAAGCCAAACAACCCCGTCAAAAAGTGGGCAAAGGATATGAAGAGACACTTTTCAAAAGAAGACATTTATGCAGCCAACAAACATATGAAAAAAAGCTCATCATCACTGGTCATTAGAGAAATGCAAATCAAAACCACATTGAGATACCACCTCATGCTAGTTAGAATGGCGATCATTAAAAAACCAGGACACAACAGATGCTGGAGAGGATGTGGAGAAATAGGAACACTTTTACACTGTTGGTGGGAGTGTAAATTAATTCAACCATTGTGGAAGACAGTGTGGCGACTCCACAAGGATCTAGAAATAGAAATTCCATTTGACCCAGCAATCCCATTACTGGGTGTATACCCAATGGATTATAAATCATTCTATTATAAAGACGCATGCACACGTATGTTTATTGAGGCACTATTCACAATAGCAAAGACTTGGAATCAAGCCAAATGCCCATCAATGATAAACTAGTTAAAGAAAATGTGGCACATGTACACCATAGAATATTATGCAGCCATAAAAAAGGATGAGTTCATGTCCTTTGCAGAGACATGGATGAAACTGGAAACCATCATTCTCAGCAAACTGACACAAGAACAGAAAACCAAACACTGCATGTTCTCACTCATAACTGGATGTTGAACAATTAGAACACAGGGACACAGGGAGGGGAACATCACATTCTAGGTCCTTTGGGGTGGGGAACTAGGGGAGGAATTGCACGAGGTGGGGGATTGGGGAGGGATAGCATTAGGAGAAATACCTAATGTAGATGTCAGAGTGATGGATGCAGCAAACCACTACCATGGCACGTGTATACCAATGTGACAAACCTGCACTATCTGCGCATGTACCCCAGAACTTAAAAATTAGTAACAATTTAAAAAGAGCTAGACAAGGAACAGAATGTGTATTTTAAAAATAACAACATATTTTCTGATGGTGCATATGATATGCATAGGTGTAAACAGGATTATAAGGGAAAGTATGTGGATTGGTTGTATATTTCAATTTTTACTATGTTTATTTGGCTCCACTTCCTTTCTCTCATTCTGAAAGATCCTATTAGTTGCTTAGGAATGGAAGAATATTAATGCTAAGCATTTTTTTAAGCCTAGCTGTGGATTTGCGTTTTGTTTTGTTGCCAGCTAGATTTTAAATATAGACTTTTTAATTTATATTAGAGAAATTTTCTCCCATCTAGATAATCCCAAAACATATATAGTAAGATACTCAATTGAATTGTTTTTCCTGTATACGTATCCAGGGATTTGTCCAGGGGAGCACACTTTTCATATCAAGTATATTTACAAATTTTGCTCCTTAGAAAGTATCGCTCGTGTCAGGGACATGTCAAGCTACGGATTATTACATTGTCCTAGAACCAATTTGTTTTTGGTGCTGCCTGTATAAATTCTGTTATGATGTTTAGTTAATTCTTAATCTTCATTCCAAAGGTCTGAAATTCTGCAGCGAGCAAAGGCACATTGCTGGTGGTAGATTCTTGTCTCTGGAATTTGCTTTCCTTGTTAGCCTTTTGAAATGGGAAGTCTCTGATCCTTTCTATCCCAAACACATACTCAAAGCCCTCATAAAGTGCTGTTCACTCTTGTTGGTTTCCTATTGCCTGACTTTCATGTTGTAGGTTATTGCAGGAAAAGCAGGGAGACACTCTTCTACTTCCACTGCTGCTTGAATTTTGTTTTGTTTTGCTTTTTTTGAAACAGGGTCTTGCTGTTGTGCCCAGACTGAAGTGCAGCAAGGCAAACACAGCTCACCTCCGCCTCAGCCTCACACATATGTAAAATATTATAAATGTGTTATCTAATATCAATATTATATATACATATCTGTGAGTTTATACATTTATATAATTTTTATGAACAAAAAGACTTTAACTCAAACTCTCAAAAGAATTAACAACAGCAAAAAAACCCCTGGAAATCAGAAAACAGCTAGCCAGGCATGGTTGTGCATGTATGTAATCCCAGCTCCTCCATAGACTGAGGCAGGAGGATAGCTCGAGTCCAGGAGTTTGAGGCTGCAGTGTATCATGATAGCACCTGTGAATAGCTATTGTATTGCAATAGCTGGACAACACAGCAAGAACCTGTTCTCATTTTGTTGTTTGACATTTTGCTTTATTAATGTAATACATGTTCATATAATGTTCCTTTTAACAATAGCTGAATATAAAGATAATAGTGTTTTTCCTTTTCCTTCCTTCTCTACTTTCAGTAACAAAGAGTAACAATTAGTCAGATATCCTTCCATATCTTTCTCTAAAACAATACATCTCAGCAGATCAGATTTTGTCTCTGACTAGCTGGGACATAGAGCATGAGACTCAAGTCTTCAGTTTGCTCTTGCCAAATCATAGTTAAATACCTTTACACTTACTAGGATGGTTAAAATAAAAAAGACAATAGCAAGTGTTGTCAAGGATGTGGAGAAACTGAAACTCTTGTATATTGCTGATGGGAATGTAAAATGGTGCAGTCACTGTGGAGATGGTTTGGCAGTTCATCAAAATATTCAACATAGAGTTACCATTTGAGCCAGCAGTTCGATTTCTAGGTATGCAGGCAAGAGAACTGAAAACATATTTCCATGTTGAAATGAGTGTTCACAGCAGTGTTATTCATGATTGCCAAGAAGTAGATACAACACAAATGTTCATCAATTGATTAACAGATAAACAAAATATGGCATATCCACACAATGAAGTATTATTCAGCCATAAACAGGAATGAAGAACTGATACATGGTACAACATGGATGAACCTTGAAAATATACTGAATGAGAGAACCCAGTCACAAAAGACCACATCTCATATGACTCCATGTATGTGAAATGCCCCAAAATAGGTAAATCCATAGAGACAGAAAGCAGATTAATGATTGCCTGTGGCTGGGGGTTGACTGCTAATGATTTTATTTTTGGGGTGAGAAAAACGTTCTATAATTCGATTCTGGTTATAGTTGTACTACTCTGAATAAACTCAAAATCACTGAACTGAGCATTTTACATAAGTGAATTTTATGGTATGTGAAATGTATCTCAATAAAGCTATAAAAAATAAAAATAAGCATGCTTAACTTAGATGTTCTTCACATTTTTTTTAGATTATAGAAATGTGGAGACACTCCATTTTCTTTTCTTACTTTCGTTGACAATGTATTTCAAGTTCTTAACCTTAAATCCTATTAATTCCATTATATATTCCCCATTCTTTTAAAATAGTTCATTGTATTTATGCTACATCTTAATATTTATTCTATGACATGAATGTCAACTTTTAGCTATGACAGTATAGAATCCTAAACATCTTAGTAAAGAGAAAAAAATGTAAATTTCCAGTTGTCATAACCAGTGTCTTTCTGGCTTTATATTTATCCTAACCATTGCTAAAACAATCAAGAAAGGAAACTGTTGGGCCAATCTTGTATATGTGGAATATTAAGCTTTGGTTTCTAACATTTTAGTGTGATTACCATATGTTATAGCCTCAAAGTGAAATACGTCAAGAAAGAAAACTAAATTGGCTGTAATTTTGGCCATGGCCAATATTTAGTGAATGTACCATTCCTGTACAGACATTCAGTGGCCCCTCCAGGATATCTCAGAAGGCAGAAGGCTTACAGGCTGCAGCCTGCCTGGAAGTGGGAGGAGGCTATATTTGCCTAAATTTGAGAGAACTCCAAGTGTCACTATGTTCTATGTACTTTAAGAAAGAGGTTAATTATTGTGGGTCGGAGGCATAGCCAAAGACGGTCTACCACCCTTTTCCTAGAGCTACCATTGACTTAGCATTTTCTTAGTACCAGAAATAATTTTCTCCTTGCCTATACGTCTTACATAGAAAAACTGCCCTATTAGTACTCGGAAAAGGCAAACCTCTGTATAACCATGACTCCCAGGTTGTGTCCAACTAAACCAGGAATAGGCCTTTCATTCAAAATAATCTTAGTAAGGCTCTCTCTTCTTGGAATTTCTACTTCTTGGAACTGAGACAAGAGATGGAATCAGTTGTCTATGAAGTTACACATTAGACTGAAGTTAAGCAATGATTTAAAAGAAGGGAGACTTGGAAAATAAGTTTGGAAAAGTAATGCCAGAAGACTTCAGCAATTGTCCTATTAAAGGTCTTTGGCTAGTATGTTAGTGGAAGAAGTGAACAAGGAGGAAAAGATTTCAGAGGCATTAGGTGAAAAAAATCAACACCAGTTTGTGGCTGATCAGATATGGGAGTAGTGAAGTGAGGACAAAGGATCAGACAAGTATAGGGGCAAGGCCAAATCTCAGTGCTACTGGTTTGTTGATGCCATAACATAAACAGGAAGTCTGGAGGGAGAAGGAGTTTGGGGACTAGATTAACGATTTCATTTCTCGATATCAATGCTTGTCAGACATCTGAAATGAAGTGTCCAGCAGGCAATTGAAGTTACGGTACTGGAGCCGAAGGCAGGTCCTAGTTGCACAGTGAATTTTCAAAGTGTGACAGCAGGTGTTCTGAAACTGAACCAAATTTCGGAGGGAGAGATAAGGAAGTATAAAGAGGGAAAGGGGAAGATGTCTGGGAACCTGGACACTCACCACTATTCTGGAACAAGAAAAGTCAAGGAAGCGATAGCTGGAGGAGGAGGTATACCTGAATCTTATCATTTTTTTCTGAAAACTAGGGACACAAAGGCTTCAAAGAGGAAAGAGGAGAGTAAACTGTTTCAGAAGCTACTGAGAAAATGGGAATGGAATTTAGTGAGAAGATGACTTAAAGTACATAGTTACAATGAAGACCTGAGGCCAGAATTCAGGTAATAAGGGACTAAAAGGAGAACTGTAGAAAGAAAATAGCAGCAGAAGGTGGCATAATTCCTAGGGAATTTAGCAGTGGGAAAAAAATCAGCCAGATGTGGTGGCATGTGCCTGAAGTCACAGCAACTCAGAAGGCTGAGGTAGGAGGATCACCTGAGCCCAGGAGTTTGAGGCTGTAGTGAGCTGTGATAGTGCAACTGCACTCCATCTTGGGTGACAGAATGAGACCCTGTCTCTAAAAAACAAACAACAAAAAAAGAATTTAGCAATGAAAGGAAGTAGAAAAATTGTAGGTTATCTGGGTGGTTCAGGAGGAGATAAAATTTTGAATATTACCAACACAAAGAAATGATAAAGGCTAGAAGTGAAATGCAAGTTACCCTGATTTGATCATTATGCATTGTATACATGTATCAAAAATTCACACTGTAAATATGTACAGTTATTATGTGTCAATTAAAAATTTTTTTAAAAAAGAAAAGTTGCCTTGTTTCACCTTCCCTTCCTTTAGAGAGGAGACCCTCATGTATGAAGAGCGCTAGAAGAGAGCAAGAGAAGTTGACATTACTTCAAAAGAAAAAAAATGAGAGAGGAAGTAAGGTCCACATATTTCAGTAGTTTTCAGCTTGTGTTATCCATAAAGCTGTTTCTTTAAACCAATCTTACTGGGAAGCCTAATATATGAAACTAATACAAGTAGAGTCACTCTACTAATAGTCACCATGTGTACGCATGTGCATATGTGTGTGTGTGTACATGTATGTTCATGCACGTGTGTTTGTATTAGCAGTTGGGAGGTGCTTCCCTAGGAGTTCTCTGTTTCTTCTATGAAAACCAATGGCCTATATTATCCTATTTGCTCCACATCAGTGATGAAGCTATTTCTATCATTTCTAGCTGATTCTTGAAGAAACTGACTTAGAGTTTAGTGACTTATTCAAAGTCACACAACTAATTTGAGACAGAGTCAGGACTAGCACCGGGATTTTATGGCCCCAAATCGCATCTTCTTTCTAACACATCACTTCAAAGGCCTTCCTCTTCTGCTGCAGCACAATCACATCTTCACTTTTTACAGGAAAGTGTTTGAAGAGACTATGAGCAACAAAAAGAAAGATTTAGGGGAAGCGTGGTATTCAACAGCTCAGTAAGACCAACACATTTATCTGCTCAGTCTGATAAACTGATAAAGAAAATGAAACTTCTAAGATAGAGGTCCCAAAGGGTAGTCTAGGATCTCACTGTGTCACCCCAGACTGGAGTGCAGTGACATAATCATAGTTCACTGCAGCCTCAACCTCCCAGCCTCAAACAATCACTCCACCTCCACCTTATGAGTAGCTCGGACCACAGGCACATGCCACCATGCCTGGCTAATTATTTTCTTTTTGTAGAGATGGGGTGTCACCATGTTGCCCAGACTAGTCTTGAAACTCCTGGGCTCAAGCAATCCCCTTGCCTCTACCTCCCAAAATGCTGGGATTACTGGCATGAACCACCACACCTGGCCTTCATACCATCTTATAAAAATGACTCTTTATTGCAAAACATAAGTTTTCTTCTTTTAGGAAGAGAAGAGCATTACTGATAGGAATGTAAAATGGTGTAGCTAGATAGAGAATTAAGATGGCAGATAGGAAGAAAAACTAGCTTGCAGCTCCTGCTCAGATGGACAGAGCAGCATGTGGAGACTCACATCATGAACTTTTGCTCCAAGAACTACCACAGGAACATACCAGGAAAGCCAAGAGAATTCACAGACTCTTTGAAGGAACTGGATCACCACTGCAGGCTCCCTGAGACACTGAAAAACTGCTGGTAACCATGGCTGAAAGAACTAAAGATGGATGATTACATCATAGGACTTGTTGCAGAGACTCGCTAATACCAGCCTGGAGCCCAGTAGCTTCAATAGGTGGCTAGACATAGAAGTGCAAGACAATCACTGTCATGTGGCTTTCAGAAAGCCCCATCCCTAGGGGAAGGGATAGAACACCACATCAAGGGAGCACCCTGTGGGTTAAAAGAATCTGAGCAGCACCCCTTGGGTCTCAGATCTTCCCTCTAACATAGTCTACCAAAATGAGAAGGAAATAGAAAAAGAATTCTGGTAATATGACAAAACAATGTTCTTTAATACCCCCAAAAGATCACAACAGCTCACCAGCAATGGATCCAAACCAGGATGAAATCTCTGAATTGCCACAAAAAGAATTAAGAAGATTGATTATTAAGCTAATCAAAGAGCACCAGAGAAAGGTGAAGTCCAACTTAAAGAAATCAAAAACATGGTGCAGGATATTAAAAAAATCTTCAGTGAAAGAGCATAAATAAAAAACAATCACAAGTTCTGGAAATCAAGGACGTACTTAGAGAACTGCAACATGCAGTGGAAAGTCTCAGCAATTGAACAAGCAGAAGAAAGAACTTCAGAGCTTGAAGACAAGGCTTTTGAATTAACCCAATCTGTCAAAAACAAAGAAAAAAGAATTTTTGAAAATGAACAAAGTTTCCAAGAAGGTTGAAAATGTGTTAAATGTCAAAACCTAAGAATAATTGGTCTTCCCGAGGAAGAAGAGAAATCTAAAAGTTTGGAAAACATATTTGAGGCAATAATCAAGGAAAACTTCCTCAGCCTTGCTAGAGATCTAGACATCCAAATACAAGAAACTCAAAGAACACCTGGGAAATTCATTGCAAAAAGATCATTGCCTAGGCACATAATCATTGGGTTATCTAAAGTGAAGATGAAGGAGAGAATTTTAAGAGCTATGAGGCAAAAGCACCAAGTAACCTGTGGAAAAAAAACAATCAGATAAACAGCAGGTTCTCAGCAGAAACCCTACAAGTTAGAAGGGATTTGGGTCCTATTTTAGCCTCCTTAAACAAAACAACTGTCAGCCAAGAATTTTGTACCCAGTGAAACTAATCTTCATAAATGAATGAAAGATACAGTCTTTCCCAGACAAATGCTGAGAGAATTTGCCACTACCAAGCCATTACTACAAGAACTGCTATGAGGAGCTCTAAATCTTGAAACAAATTTTCAAAATACACAAAAATAGAACTGCCTTAAAGCATAAATCTCACAGGTACTGTATAACAATAACACAATTAAAAAAAAAACAACAAAACAAGGTTCAGGCAACAAATAGCATGATGAATAGAATAGTACCTTATCTCAATACTAATGTTGAATGTAAATGGCCTAAATGCTCCACTTAAAAGATGCAGAATGGCAGAATGAATAAGAATTCACAAATCAAGTATCTACTGTCTTCAGGAGACTCACCTGACACATTGGATTCACAAAAACTTGAGGTAAAGGGGTGGAAAAAGATATTCCATGCAAATGGACACCAAAAGTGAGCAGGAGTAGCTATTCTTATACCAGACAAAACAAACTTTAAAGCAACAAAGTTAAAAAAGACAAAGAAGGACATTATATAATAATAAAAGGACTATTCCAACAGGAAAATATCACAATCCTAAATGTGTATGCACCTAATGCTGGAGCTCCTGAATTTTTGAAACAATTACTCCTAGATGTAAGAAATGAGATGGATGGCAACGCAATAATAGTGGAGGACTTTAATGTAACACTGATAGCACTAGACAGGTCATCAAGACAGAAAGTCCACAAAGAAACAACAGACTTAAACTATACCCTAGAACAACTAAATGTAACAGATATTTACAGAACATTCTACCCAACAACTGCAGAATATACATTCTATTTATCAGCACATGGAACTTCTCCAAGATAGATCATGTGACTGGCCACAAAACAAGTCTCAGTAAATTTAAGAAAATGGAAATTGTATCAAGTGCTTTCTCAGACCACTGTGGAATAAAATTGGAAATCAACTCCAAAAGAAGCCCTCAAAACCATGCAAATGCACAGAAATTAAATAACATGCTCCTATATGGTCATTGAGTCAACAATGAAATCAAGATGAAAATTTAAAAATTCTTTGAACTGAATGATAATAGTGACACAACCTATCAAAATTTATGGAATACAGCAAAAGTGGTGCTAAGAGGAAAGTTCATAGCATCAAATGTCTACATCAAAAAATCTAAAAGAGCATAAATAAACAATCTAAAGTCATATCTCATGGAACTGGAGAAACAAGTACAAACCAAACCCAAGCCCAGCACAAGAAAAGATAACAAGATCAGACCAGAACTAAATGAAACTGAAACAAATAAACAAAAAATACAAAACATAAATGAAATATAAATATGGTTCCTTGAAAAGATACATAAAATTGATAGACCATTAGTGAGATTAACCAAGAAGACAGAAGATCCAAATAAGCTCAATCAGAAATGAAACGGGAGATAATACAACTGATACCACAGAAACACAAAAGATTATTCAAGGCTACTATGAACACCTCTGCACGTATAAGCTAGAAAAACTAGAGAACATGGATACATTCCTGGAAATCCATAACCCTCCTAGATTAAACCAGGGAGATATAGAATCTCTCAACAGACAAATAACAAGCAATGAGATTGAAATGGTAATTAAAAAATTGTCAAAAAAAAAATGTCAGGACCAGAGAGATTCACAGCTGAATTCTATCAGACATTCAAAGAAGAATTGGTACCAATCCTACTGACACTATTCCAAAAGACAGAGAAAGAAGGAATCCTCCCCAAATTATTCTATGAAACCAGTATCAGCCTAATACCGAAACCAGTATCAGCCTAATACCAAAACCAGGGAAGGACATTACAAAAAAAGAAAACTACAGAACAATATCCCTGATGAACACAGATGCAAAAACCCTCAACAAAATACTAGTGAACTGAATCCAACAACATATCAAAAAGATAATCCACCACGATGAAGTGGGCTTCATACCAGGGATTCAGGGATGGTTTAACATATGTAAGTTGATAAATGTGATATGCCATATAAACAGAATTAAAAACAAAAATCACATGATCATCTCAATAGATTAAGAAAAAGCATTTGACAAAATCCAGCATCACTTTATGATTAAAACCCTCAGCAAAATCAGCATAGAAGGGACATACCTCAAGGTAATAAAAGCCATCTATGACAAATCCATGGCCAACATTATACTAAATGGGTAAAAGTTGAAAGCCCTCCCCCTATGAACTGAAACGAGACAAGGATGCCCACTCTCACCACTTCTATTCAACATAGTACTGGAAGTCTTAGCCAGAGCAATCAGAGAAGAGAAAGAAAGAAATGATATCAAAATGAGTAAAGAGGAAGTCAAACTGCCACTATTTATTGATGACATGATTGTATACCTAGAAAACTCTGGACTCATCCAAAAAGCTCCTAGAACTGGCAAATGAATTCAGCAAAGTTTCAGTATACAAAATTAATGTTCTAAAATCAGTAGCTCTGCTATCCACCAACAGTGACCAAGCTGAGAATCAAATCAAGACTCAACCCCTTTTACAATAGTTGCAAAAAATAAATAAAATACTTAGGAATATACCTAACCAAGGAGGTGAAATATCTCTACAAGGAAAACTACAAACAATGCTGAAAGAAACCATAGAAAACAGAAAAAAATGGAAGCAGAGCCCATGCTCATGGATGGGTAGAATCAATATTGTGAAAATGACCATACTGCAAAAAGCAGTCTACTAATTCAATGCAATTCCCATCAAAATACCACCATCATTCTTCACAGAACTAGAAAGAACAATCCTAAAATTCATGCAGAACTCAAAAAGAGCCCTCATAGCCAAAGCAAGACTAAACAAAAAGAACAAATCTGGAGCATCACATTACCTGACTTCAAACTATACTATAAGGCTGTAGTCACCAAAACAGCATGGTACTAGTGTAAAAATAGGCACATAGGCCAATGGAACAGAATAGAGAACCCAGAAATAAAGCCAAATACTTGCAGCCGACAGATCTTTGATAAAGCAAACAAAAACATAAAGTAGGAAAAGGACACCTTATTCAACAAATGGTGCTGAAATTATTGGCAAGCCACAGCAGAAAAATGAAACCGGACCCTCATCTCTCGCCTTATACAAAAGTCAACTCAAGATGGACCAAGGACTTAAATCTAAGATCTGAAACCATAAATATTCTAGAAAATAACACTGAAAAAACCCATCTAGATATTGGCTTAGGCAAAGACTTCATGATCAAGAACCCAAAAGCAAATGCAACAAAAACAAAGATAAATAGATGAGACCTAATTAAACTAACAAGCTTCTGCACAGCAAAGAAATAATCAGCAGAGTTAACAGACAACCCACAGAGTGGAGAAAATCTTCACAATCTATACATCCGACAAAGAACTAATATCTAGAATCTACAAAGAACTCAAACAAATCAGCAGAAAAAAACAATCCCATCAGAAAGTGGGCTAAGGACATGGATAGACAATTCTCAAAAGAAGATATACAAATGACTGACAAGCATGTAAAAAAATGCTCAACATCACTAAGTATAAGGAAAATGCAAATCAAAACCCCAATGTGATACCACCTTACTCCTGCAAGAATGGCCATAACAACAACAACAAAAAGATGTTGGTGTGGATGTGGTAAAAAGAGACCACTTTTACACTGTTGGTGGGAATGTAAACTAGTACAACCACTATGGAAAACAGTGTGGAAATTCCTTAAAGAACTTAAAGTATATCTACAATTTGATCCAGCAATACCACTACTGGGTATCTACCCAGAAGAAAAAAAGTCATTATAGGAAAAAGGTAATTGCTCATGCATCACATTGTCTATAGCAGCACAGTTCACAATTGCAAAAATATAAAACCAGCCCAAATGCCCATCAACCAACTAATAAAGAAAATGCCATATATATATATATATATATATATATATATATATATATATATATATATAAAATTGGGTATGGTGTACACTGCTTGAGTGATGAGTGCACCATAAATAAAACAACTTAAAAAGGAATGGGGCAGCCAATGTGGAAAACAGTGTGTCAGTTCCTCAAAAAAATTAAGCATATAATTATGATATAATACAGCAATTCTATTTTGGATGTTTACCCCCTAATAATTGAAAGCAGGCACCCAAGCAGATACTTATACACTGATGTTCATAGTAGTCTTATTCGCAATAGCCAAAAGGTGGAAACATCCCAAATGTCCATCAACAGATGAATGGCTAAACTAAATTAGAATATACATACAATATTATTCAGATTTGGAAAGAAACAAGGTTCTGACCACATGGATGAACCTTGAAAACATTATACTAAATAAAATAAGCCAAACACAAAGGTAACAAATATTGTTTGATTCCACTTATATGAAGAAACTAGAATAGGCAAATTCACAAATGCAGAAGTAGAATATTGATTAGCAGGGGCTGCTGGAAGTGAGGAATGGAGAGCTAGTGTTTGGTGGGTACAAAGTTTCAGTTTGGGGTAATGAATGTAAGAGTTCTCAAGATGAATTGTGGTGCTGGTTGCACAACAATGTGAATATAATTAATGACAAATTGCACACTTAAAATGGTTAAAATGATGAATTTTAAGTTATGTAGATATGACCAAAATAAAAAAAAAAAAGAGAGAAGGCATTTTGTCCTCATTGCCTTTTGTGCCACATTTAAAGTAACTTCTTGGCTTCCATAATTACTGTTCTGGTTGAAAAGCAAAAGAAATTTTGTTTTTCCTTGTGATAGGCATGTTTTTGTTCTCATTCATTTTTATTTTTATTTTTATTTTCTTTAGCATTCCTGAGAGATCCTTGAATGTGTGATTATTAAAACATCTATACTAGGAATGATTCTTTCTAGATTTTTCTGGGGCAGAAATATGCCCCTCATTTTGGGATCAAGAAATTTAGGCTAGGCATGGTGGATCACCTGAGGTCAGGAGTTTGAGACCAGCCTGACCAACACGGTGAAACCTCGTCTCTACTAAAAATACAAAACAGCTGAGTGTGGTGGCACATGCCTGTAATCCCACTTACTTCGGAGGCTGAGGAAGAAGAATTGTTTGAACCCAGAAGACGGAGGTTGCAGTGAGCTGAGACTGTGCCACTATACTCCAGCCTGGGTGACAGAGTGAGAAAAAAAAAAAAAAAAAAAGAAACGTAAATTAAATCAAACATTAATAAGTCCTAGACTTTACATCCTTCTAGGAAGCATGGAGGTACATCCTAATATTAGCTAACTCTCATTCTGACATTGACAGCACGTTGACAACATTAATACACTAGCCAGATCACCTATATCTTTGCCACTTAAAGTGAGGTCTATGGACTAGTGGTGACAGCATCCCTGGATCAATTTATTAGAAATGCTTAGTCTTGGGCACAATCTCAGACCTACTGACTTGGAATTTGCATTTTGCCAAAACCTCAGGTGTTGAACATTGAAGTCTGTGAAGTACTGATCTACACTACTTTCTTAAATGCAACACAATTTTTTTTCTTTTTTTAAATTATTTTTTACCTTTTTTTCTTTTTTTTTTTGAGTTGGGGTCTCACACTCTGTCACCCAGGCTAGAGTTCAATAGCACCATCATGGCCCACTGCAGCCTTGAACTCCTGAGCTCAAGCCATCTGCCCCAAAGCAATGGGGCATTTTGGCCTCCCAAAGTGCTGGGACTACAGGCATGAGCTATCATGACCAGCTAGAAGTTTCTTTCTTTTTGAAGAAAGAGTTAAAAGTAGAGAACAAACATTTTGCTGAAGATTTTCTGGAAAATAGATTCTGACATATGAACCAATGTTATCTCATTTAATTCTTAAAAAAACAATAGCAGTGTAGATTATTGCTTCCATTTAACAGATGAAGAAACTGAGGCTTAATCATCCCATTGTCATCCAGCTAGGAAGTGCCAGGACTGGCATTTGACTCTGGGTGTTTTTAAATCCAAAGTTTTTTCATTACACCAAAATATCTTTTAAGCATATGAAAGAAGGCATTCTAAAACCGTTTGGAATAAAAAATTACTTAAGAATTTCACTAAGAAAAACATGGTATGACTCAGAACCATAAAACTATCAACACTGAGCATTTATTTTATCTTGCACTGTGCTTTCCTTTGTTAATCTTCACAATAACCAGGTGAGGAAAACGTTATCTTCATTCTGCAAATAAAAAACCCTGCAGCTCAGAGTAGCTAAAGGTTTGCCCATAGTCATAAAACAGTGAGTCAGAACTGGAATTAAGGTGAGAAGGCTCAACTGTTAACTGCCAATACACTGACAGTCTACTCTCTGAAGCCATTTAGACGCATATAAAGCCAAGGTAACTCCTTTGCAGATGTTAGCTGTTGTTTGGAGCCAGCTGGATTAATATTTGAGGCATTTGACTTTCCTTAATGTGTCTAAATGAAACCATGTGGGTCCCACCCATTGTATTATGTCTGGCTTTGCCCAACATTACTGACCAATACTTATTTTTATTACCATTATTTTAGAGACAAGGTTTCACTCTGTTGCCCAGGCTGGTGCAGTGGTGCAAACACAGCTCACTGTAGCCTTGGATGTCTGGACTTAAGTGATTCTCCTGCCTTAGCCTCCCATGTGACTAGGACTACAGGTGGCACGTAATGCCACCATGCTTGGCTATTTATTTGTTTGTTTGTTTTTTGTAGACATAGAGTCTCATGATGTTGCCCAGATTGGTCTCAAACCAGTAGCCTCAAGCGATCCTTCAGTCTAGGCCTTCCAAAGAGCTGGGATTACAGGTGTGAGTCACTGTGCCTGGCCCTCAATGCTTATGAATGTGTGAGGTCTTGTGGTCAAATCCTTAGAAGAGTGTGGTCTACTTAACGTGATGTGGCCCTGTGCCTCCTGGCCCATTCTCTCTCCTTTTATGTGACTTGTCTCATGGCTCTGGATGCCCAGTCATCCTGCCATGCTCTCATCATTTCCTAGAGTAGTCTGCCCTTCCCCACTCAGCTCCTTTGTACAGGCTGTTTCCTGGGTCTCTAAGGTTCACTCTCCTTTGTTATCTAAAGTTTGCTCATTCACTCTTCAGGTCTCAACCTGCATCTCACTTCCTCAGGGAAGCTTTCCCTAACCCTCTTGTTTAGGTCAGACTCCCCTGTTAGTCACTCTTATAATCCCCTGTATTTCTCTATTAAAGCACCCAACACAAGTGTAACATTAATTATTTCTTTAATAATTTCTTCAAGGTATAACTTCCCCTACTAAGTTCTAAGAAGCCAAGAACCATATTTTATTTTATGCTGCTGTCTCCTAGCCTACATATCTGGCATATAATCAAGGTCTAATAAATATTTGTTGAGTAAGGCCAGGTGTAGTGGCTCGCCCCTGTAATCCCAACACTTGTGGGAGGCCAAGGCAGGAGGATTTCTTGAGCCCAAGAGTTCCAGGCCAGCCTGAGCAACATAGCGAGAACTCTTCTTTACAAAAAAATTTAAAAATTAGCCAAGTGTGGTGATACATGCCTGTAGTGCCAACTTCTTGGGAGACTGAGGTAGGAGGATCACTTGAGCCCAGGTGTTAGAGGTTACAGTGAACTGTGACTGCACCACTCTAGTCTGGGTGACAGAGTGAGACCCTGTTCCTAAAAAATATATATATACATAAATATATGTATATGTCTGTATGTATGCATATAATATATACACATATATAATACATATATACATACACCCTTGTATTACATACATATTATTTATACATATATAATATAAAATGTGCATATAATATACATATATTATATGTGTACATGTATGCATGTATATATATAAAATTATATATATTTGTTGAACAAACCAATGCATTTCAATGTTTATGAAATATTTTTTGTGAACTACAAAGTTTTTTGTTTTTTGAGACAGAGTCTTGCTCTGTTGCCCAGGCTGGAATGCTGCGGTGTGATCTCGGCTCACTGCAAACTCTGCCCCCAGGTTCAACTGATTCTCCTATACAAATGATATTACCATTATCATTATTTGTACTCTGATTACTTGAAGTTTATTTTTTATGTTAATGATGTTGGTAATAAATAATGAATTTGTATTTGTTAAGCAAATTGTAATAACTTTTTATTATAATAGCTGAGCCTAACTTTGGCCTGCAGTGTAGCTTTAGGTGACATGTATGGGAAGGGCCTGAGTTAACCGGGCACAGGCAGGATGATTTTCATTTGATCAACTGAATTGTGCCAGGAATCTGAGCTAGGTGAAAAATATCTGAATTCCTCATTTGACCTCTTTCCGATAAGGTGGATGAGTTAATCCTAAGAGATTCATAATCAAACCAGAAGAGTTTTGGCAATCTTTCTGGTTCTACTTGTTCACAGGAGAAAGTATGTGTTTGCAGACAAATGTGTTTGCTTTATTTTTGGTCAGAAAACATAGACCAAGTTATGCAAGGTGCTTTTAATTTCTGCCGGAGTTGCCAAAACATGAAAATAAATTCAGTGCTGAAATTTATAAAATAGTTTTAAAAATGCCCTGAAACCTGGTATCTGCTACTCTTCTGCTTTTTAAGAGATTTTTGTTGTTTATATTCCTAATCTCCTGTTTTACAGCATATTAAGCAGACTTTAATCGTTTTGGGCAGTAGGCATGATTTACATTTAAAAAAATATTGCATGCCTTTTGCCTGACCTATCAGCAGTTCAAGAAGTAATCACATTTAAAAGAGGAGTTGGCAAAAACAAAGCTATTATCCTTACTACAGCAATGGATTGCATACACTATGGCATTTGGGTAGAGAAATATATTGTACATTAAGCTTTCTTTAGTGTTTCTCAAATTTAAAATCATATATAACTTCCTTTTTGACTAAAATGAAGCTATCTTAACTACAGAGTCTCTAAGGACTAACCACTTTTTTTAAGTTCATGGTATATTCAATGATGTGTGGGAAAGCACTTGGTAAACATGTTAAGGTACTCAGTAAAGAGTCTATCCAAGAGTAATTACTGTGGTTATAAGTATTTTTTTAAATTGATGCATAATAGATATACATTGTTTCAGAGGGTCATAAGTTTTCTTACTCTAATTTCATGGAAATCATTTTAGCTTTTAAGTGTATTGAATCTTGAATTTGGGCATTTTGAGTGTCTTAAATAGGTGTGTATATTCTAAATCCACATTATGAGTTTAAGCAAATAGGGTTAGGATTAGGGTTCGGGTTTAACTGCTGAACTGCCATGTTTGTGTTTGATTAACTGCTGTAGAGCCCGTAAGTTACCCAGACAAAGCCAGAGTCTGTCATTAGCTTGGATGGAGACTATGGTTGTTTGGTCACTTATCCAATGAGTATAATGAGCGTATAATATGTTCAAGCCACTATCCTAGGCCTTTGGGATGTTTGGTACAGTGATGTGCAAAACCAACTCCATCACTCAGAAACTTATTGTCTAGCAAAATAGTGATGATATTAGTAGTAATAATAATAGATTAACATTCACTGAGAGCTTATTATATGGTAGATACTGCTTTAATCTCATGCAGATTATCTCATACAATCCTCACAACCCTATGAATAGGAACAATTATTATTTTGATTCTCATTTTAAGATTAGAAGAGGGGTTAGGTAACTTACTGAAAGTTGAGTTTGAAGTTTTTTAGCTATAAACCAAAGGGATGTTCAAAGACTTAACAGCAGATATGACACGAACATCCAACAATGGAAAAGGACCACCATCATAGCCCTGTAGCAGGGTCCAGGTGACCAATAAATTTTCTTTACTTCCTGAATTACAAGTACATCCCAGTGTTTGGGAGAGGATCAAATAGACTGAGAAATTAGCCTGTAGGCTGAATATCAGGTCTAAACATAAAACAAGATGTTTGCAAGAACTTGGTAAATAAAATATTAAGCTGAGAATTCAATTCAGTAGATACTTATTCTGTGCCAGACATCATGTAAGACTCTCTGCGTAGTGAACAGAAATGAGGAAGAGGTGAACTCTCACCTCAAGTAGTTCGGAATGGAGAGAGATCCAAGTGTTAGTCTTGATTCCTATTTGAGGTTTGGTGACCCTTAGAGAGTCACTAGCTGCCTGGAGCTTCTTGGAAAACATTAATTTTCTAATCTGTGGAACTCAGGGAGGGAGCAGGGCAATTATTTTTTAAGGGACCTCAAGTCATCAGTGACCACTTCCAAAAGATGTGCAACTTCCTTCACATACATATTGTATTCCATTTAGCTGATACTGTTTTCTTTTTGGTGATACTGTACTAGTCTGACATTTGAAACTCTACAAGGCAGTAAAATGGATTGAACTGTTAAATAATTTGGTCTAAGTAAGCTCTGTACATAAAGATGCAATTATGTGAATTGCTGTTATTGATGTTGAAATGTAACTGTCTACCCAATGAAAGTTAAAGGTCTTCCCTAATATAAAGTATTTTAAATTTATGCTGATATTTGTACAGTTTGAGACTCCATAATTATGTTCAAATGAATTCTTGGTGCTTCAGGGAATATATGGCTATAGAAAATAATAATGTTGCTATAATTGTTTTGTGTTTATTTAATGATATGATGGTTTATGCACTGTTAGTGTTCAGATACAACGGGTTGTTAATGATATGAGTTTTAAAACAGTAAACTGTTATAAAAAGAATCTTCTGGGACTAGGCAATTTATTTTTTGTTGTATTATGCTAAAGCACAATTTTTTTACATGTTGGATGATAAATACCATGTATTGCTTTAATATTTGGTTCATGTGTAAATCTGCTGGGATATGATTTTCAAAGGTTCATGCTTAGTGGGTACTTAGAATGTAAACACTCTGGTTTTTATCCATCTTCATAGATGATACATACTTCTGAATACTCTCAGCAATTGGCATACTGGTAAGTGGAGAGATGGGTAAACAGAAAGGAAAAACTGACATAAACATCTCATCTTTCACCTAGTTCCTTAACTACCTGTAACTCTAAGAGAGCATGCTACTCCACACAATTGGGTTTGTGTTTTTTTGTTTGTTTGTTTGTTTCTCTCTAGGGCCTGAGTGAACCCTATTCAATGAAATCTTCTTTGAAACAACTACTGAACAAGACTGCTTTGTCCTAATCACCAAAGCACAGTTCTCTGGGACTTGGGTATTGAATCTTCAGAATAAAGAGGCCAAAGAAGTCATCATTTAGTTCTGCATTAATATACTCACGGAAAAGGACATTAGGTTTTACTTGTCATGGGAAAAGTATGCAGTTTGGCAGAGTTAGAAAGTGTCCAGAATCTAAAGTCAGGTGGACCTGAGTTCAAATCATGGCTCTGAAAACTATTAGCTGTGATTGTGGTCAAGATACTTACTGATATGGCTTGGCTCTGTGTCCCCACCCAAATCTCATCTAAAATTATAATCACCATAATCCCCAGTGTCAAGGGAGGGGCCTGGTGGGAGGTGACTAGATTATGGGGACAGTTTCCCCCAGGCTGTTCTCATGATAGTGAGTTCTCATGATATCTGATGGTTTTGTAAGTGTTTGATAGTTCCTCCTTAACACTTGCTCTCTCTCGCCTGCCGCCATGTAAGATGTGCCTGCTTTCCCTTCCACCATGATTGTAAGTTGCCCATGGCCTCCCCAGCCATGCAAAATTGTGAGTCAATTAAACCTCTTTCCTTTATAAATCACTCAGCCTCAGGGAAGTTCTTTATAGCAGTGTGAACATGGACTAATACAGGAAATTAGTACCAGGAGTTTGGGGGCACTGCTATAAAGATACTTGAAAATGTGGAAGTGACTTTGGAACTACGGAAGCAACTTTGGAACTGGATAATGGACAGAGGTTGGAACAGTTTGGAGGGCTCAGAAGTAGACAGGAAGATATGGGAACATTTGAAACTTCCTAGAGACTTGTTGAATGGTTTTGACTAAAATCTTGATAGTGATGTGGAGAATGAAGTCCAGGCTGAGGTGGTCTCAGATGAAGATGAAGAATGTACTGGTAACTGGAGTTAAGGTCACTCTTGCTGTGCTTTAGCAAAGAGACTGGTGGCATTTTGCTCCTGCCCTAGAGATCTGTGGAACTTTGACCTTGAGAGGTATTTAAGGTATCTGGTGGAAGAAATTTATAAGCAGCAAAGCATTCAAGAGGTAACAGCATAAAAGTTTTAAAAAATTGCAGCCTGACCACGTGGTAGAAAAGAAAACCCCATTTTCTGTGGAGAAATTAAAACCAGCTGAAGAAATTTACATAAGTAATGAGGAATTTAAGGTTAATCAGCAAGACAAAGGGGAAAATGTCTGCAGGGCAAGTCAGAGTCCTTCATGGCATCCCCTCTGATATGATATGGCTGTGTCTCCACCCAAAACCTCATCTTGAATTGTAATCTGAATTATAATCCCCACCTTGGAGGAGGGGCAGTTTCCCCATGCTGTTATTGTGATAGTGAGTGAATTCTCATGAGATCTGTTGGTTTCATAAGGGGCCTTTCTGCTCTTCACTCTGCAGTTCTCTCTCCTGCCACTATGTGAAGGGAATGTTTGCTCCCCCTGCCACCATGATTGTAAGTTTCCTGAGGCCTCCCCAGCCATCTGCAACTGTGAGTCAATTAAACCTCTTTCATTTATAAATTAAGCAGTCTCAGGCAGTTCTTTATGGCAGCATAAACATGGACTAATCCATACTCCATCACAGGCCCAGAGGCCTAGGAGGGAAAAATGGTTTCCTGGGCCAGATCCACGGCCCTGCTGCTTTGTGCAGCTTCAGGACTTGGCATCCTGCATCCCAGCCACTCTAGCTCCAGCTGTGGCTAAAAAAGGCCAAGGTACAGCTTGGCCTTTTTTAGGCCTGTTGCTTCAGAGGGTGCAAGCCCCAAGTCTTGGCATATTCCACATGGTGTTGGGCCTATGGGTGCACAGAATTCAAGAGTTGAGCTTTGGAAGCTTCTTCCTTGATTTTAGAGGATGTATGAAAACACCTGAATGTCCAGGCAGAAGTCTGCTGCAAAGGCAGACCCCTCATGGAGACTCTCTTCTAGGGCAATATGGAATAGAAATGTGGGGTTGGAGCCCCTACACAGAGTCCCCACTGGGGCACTGCCTAATGGAGCTGTGAGAAGAGGGCCACCATCCTTCAGACTCCAGAAAGGCAGATCCACCAAGAGCTTGCACTGTGAGCCTAGAAAATCCACAGTCACTCAGCATCAGTCTACAAGGGCTGAACACTGCAAAGCCACAGGGGTAGAGCTTCCCAAGGCTGTGGGAGGCCACCTCTTGAATCAGCATGCCTGGATGAAAGACATGGAGTTGAAAGAGATTATTTTGGAGTTTTAAGATTTAATGACTGCTGCACTAGATTTCAGACTTGCATGGGGCCTGTAGTCCCTTTGTTTTGGCTAATTTCTCCCATTTGGAATGGGAGTATTTATCTAATGCCAGTACCCCCATTGCACCTTGAAAGTAACTAACTTGTTTTGATTTTATGGGCTCATAGGTGGAGGGGACTTCCCTTGCCTCAGATGAGACTTTGGACTTCGACTTTTGGGTTAATGCTAGAATTAGTTAAAATTTTGGAGGGCTGTTGGGAAGACATGATTGGTTGTGAAATGTAAAAAGACATGAGATTTGACAGGGGCCAGGGGCAGAATGATATGGTTTAGCTCTATACCCCCACCCAAGTCTCATCTCAAATTGTAATTGCTATAATTCCCACATGTTGAGGGATGAACCTGGCAGGAGGTGATTGGATCATGGGGGTGGTTTCTCCCATGATGTTCTTGTGACAGTGAGTTATCATGAGATCTGGTGGTTTTACAAGTGCTTGACAGTTCCTCCTTCACACTTGCTCTCTCTTGCCTGCCACCACGTAAGATGTACCTGCTTCCTCTTCATCTTCCACCATGATTGTAAGTTTCCTGAGGTCTCCCCAGCCATGTGGAACTGTGAATCAATTAAACTTCTTTCCTTTATAAATCACCCAGTCCCAAGGAAGTTCTTTATAGCAGTGTGAAAATGAACTAATACACTTATCTTCTTCAAGTCCCAGGGATTTTTTTTTATAGAGGTTTTCTCAATAGCAGTACTATTGACATTTTAGACCAGATAATTTTTTTGCTGTAGGAGGCTGCCTTGTGCATTGTAGGATGTTTAGCATCTCTACCCACTAGATACCAGTAGCACTTTCTCCCAGTCATTAAAAACCAAAAATGTCTCCACCCATTTCACATTGTACTAGAATAAGTCACCCCTAGTGGGAACCACTCCTTTAGGTGTCAAATTATGGATAATAGAACTAATTTCACAGGTAGTAGGCAGAATAATAGCTCCTCAAGATGTTGACATCCTAATCCCTGGGACCTGTGAATGTGTTACCTTTCATAGGAAAGGGAAATTAAGGTTACATTGGTGACCCTAAAATTGAAGATTATTCCAGAATATTTGGATAGATGCAATGTAATCACAACAGTCCTTAAAACTGAAAGGGTGAGGCAGAAGAGGTTGGAGTGATGTGAAAGAGACTTAAATTGTTTTTTCTGGATTTGAAGATGGATGAAGGGGTCCATGAGCCATAGACTGTGAACAGCCTCTAAAGCTGGAAAAGAGAAGGAAACAGATCCTACCAAGGAAAAAACACAGCCTTGTTGACCCCTTTATTTTAGCTCAGCGATACTCTTGTCAAACTTCTGACTTACATAACTGTAAGATAATAAATGTGGATAATAAATGTGTTTTAAGCCATCAAGGTTGTGGTAGCTTGTTATAGCAACAAAAGAAAACTAATACAATATGGCTACCAGGGAAATTGTGAGATAATGCACATAAGTTATTGTCATCTGGAAATAGTAACTACTTAATAAATGCTAGTGATTTTGAAAACTATTTTAGTAAAAAGACTGGGTCATAATGCATTAATCTACAAGTTTTAATGGTTTTCTAGGGCTTTTAAATGGATTCATGAATTTTATGCAATATGCTGTCTAAAAATGCCACTTGTTCAATTGTAACAAGAAATTCCTTACTCTACCTTGGTATTCATGCTCCTGCTGGTGTGTTTCACCTCACAGTTCTGCACTGTATGTTCCCAGCTCTCTGAGTCCTTGACTCCACTCTCCTCTTTGGCCCGTCTTCTTGTGGACATTGCTCTAGGCATGCACATTTGGTTCTGGTCCCTGGAGCCCTCTCTCGAATGTGATTTTTTTTTTTTTGGTCTTCTGGCTTCTTGCAAAGCAGCTGTGATAGAACATGCAAGTCTTACCACAAACCCACTGTATCCACACAAGTTGTTACCAAACCCATTGTATCCACACAAGTTGTTCTACCCACTGAATACTGGTAGCACTTTCTCCCAATCATAGAAAAATAAAACTATCTGTACACAGTGCATGTTTTAGGATAAATCACCCCTAGCTGAGAACCAGTCCCTACCAGCCAATCTCATTCCTGGGGCGAAGATAGGACAACTGGGGTAGATTTGTTTCAGGAATTTTGATGCTGTTGTTAGGTGCCATTACATTTAGGATCCTTATGTCTATCTGGTGATTGATCCTTTTGCTGTTACAAAATATTCCTATTTGTTGCCAGTAATTTTCTTTTCACTAAAGACTAATTTATCTGATATTAATATAATCACTGCTGCTTTTTAAAATGAATTTTTGCATGATAGATCTTTTTTCATCCTTTTTCCTTCAACCTACCTGTATCATTGTATTCGAAGTGGCTTTAAGAAAGTTTATGGTTGGATCTTTTTTTCATCTACTCTGCCAATTTCTGTCCATTTTGATGTAATTAAACTATTTACATTTAAAGTAATTATTGATACATTAGGGTTAAAATGTACAATTTTATTATTATTCTTAGTTTTGTTTTCCTATTACTCATTTATCTGTTTCCTTTTTTCTTATCTTTCTATGGGCTATTTCAATATTTTTAGCATCTTATTTTGATTTATATATAGTATTTGGTAGTATATCACTTTGTATAGATTTCTTAGTTGTTGTCTAGGTATTATTACAATATACACATGTAATTTATCATAATCTATTAATATCAACTTTTTACCATTTTGAATGAAGTATAGAAAATGTACTTCCTTTTAGGCACATTTACCCTCCATTTAAATATAATTGTTCTGAGTGCTACAATTCATTGATTGCCACATCAGATGATGCTATACATTTTTCATCAACCATCAAATATTATTTAAGAAGTACATGAAGCATAAGGACGACATATAGATTGATGGAATAGAATTGAGAGTTCAGAAATAAACCTTGACAATTATGGTCAACTGAATTTTAAAAAGGATACCAAGACATTTCGATGGGGGAAAAATAGTCTTCTCAATATATGATATTGAGACAACTGGGTATCTGTATGCAAAAGAATGAAGCTGGAATCCTTACCTCACACCATATACAACAATTAACATTTCTCCCAAAAAGGTATACAAATGGCCAACAAGCACAGGGGAAGATACTCAACACTCTTAGTCACTAGAAAAGTACAAATGAAAACCACATGAGATACCACTGTAGGCCTACTAGAATGGCTATAATAAAAAAGCCAGATAATATCATTGTTGGTAAGGATATAAAAAAGTTGGAACTCTTGTACACTGCTATGGGAATGTACAGTAATTTGGCCACTTTCAAAAATATCTAGAGTTACCAAACAAACCAGCAATTCCATTTCTAGGTATCTACTCCAGAGAATTAAAAACGTATGTCCCTACAAATACTTGTACATGAATGTTCATAACTGCACTATTCATGAGATCCCCAAAGTGGAAATACTGAAATATCCATCAACGGAAGAATGAATAAAGATGGGGGCTAGATATAATCTCTAGAAAGAAAAAGTTTTATAATGGAATGGTCAGTAGAACAAGCCATAGTTCCTGTTCCTATAGCTGTTCCAAAGACCTTAACTGATATACTTCCTCCTCCTCTTCCATACCCATTTTCTATTTTCTCCACCCTTGGTTAGTGTCTCAGTCTCTCTGGATTCCTTGCTTGGTGGAATGACTTACACTCTCACCTCTGGACTGAGGCGTTGGTTGCCTTCCCCTCATCAGGCCATTCACCTGTTTGTTTTTATGTACTGGGAATAGTAGCACGAAGGGATGTTTCAATGAGTCCTTTGAGTTGCAGGCTCTTTCCTGACCCATAAAGTAGTAGCAACCTGATTTCTTCCTTATAATCAGAGCCAGTTGGCCCTGCCTATAGAGTAACTCTTTTCATTGCCTGTTGGTTCATGACTATGAGGAATGGCCAGGCATTAGCTGTAGTTTTGAGATTAGTGAAACATCATATCCCTAGTGAAAGTTTATCTCCTTCCTGAGAATCAGAACTTTGAATCCAGTAGACCACAGAGTTGCAGGGATGGAAAATATAAATTCTGCAAGTTAGATCATAGGACTCACACAGAGTGGATCCAGTCTTATTTCTACCCCTTGGTTCCTGAATCCGTTCAGTGAGCTTGTCAGGTATAAGACCAAATGTCATGCAACTATTGAATGCATATATAACATTCTGAGTGACCGTGCAGCACCACCGCAGGATGTTGTCTACAAATGTGCATCTTAATAGAACCTTTCCAAAGTTCTATCAGGCTGGTGCTCTGGGGAACATAGTATGTGATAGGACCTAGGTCCCATGGACCTGTGCCCACTATCCCATCCCGTTTTGCTGTAAAATGACTCTTTTGGCCTGTGGCCTGTGTAATCCTTGTACAACAGGATGCCATGTTGGCAAACTGCATTATAATCCCCTGTAGACTGGTGTCATCAAAGTTACTTCAGGGAGAGAGGTCACATCCTTATTCAAAGTTAGCATCAAAGATGAATTATATCCTTTCAGGATTGAAAAGATGCAAAATATTCCATTTATCCAAGATGCTAGCTGGCCTCCTTAAGGGGTACTGTATTGAGAACACATTTGGTCCCCAGTGCTTCCCAGTTTGGTATTCAGCAATAGAAATAACTGGGTTAGCCATGGTGAAAAAGAACCTGTGATACTGAACCCATGCACAACCTCCAAGCCCACCACCATGGTGACCCTGTACGTAGCATGCTATGCAAGCACTGGAATGGCTAAGAAGAGTTACTCAGTCTACCTTGTTTTTGAATATCTCCTCTGCAGTTGGTGTTTTCTGATGGATATTACAGTGAAACACAAAGATCTACACTCCTTGTGCCCACTCTGTAAAACCCATCCACATGTATCTTCCCCAGACTGTCTTCTTTCTGATTTTCCATTTTCACTATTTCCAGGCCTTGAGTAACCTACCAGGCCATTCACCACCACCCACTCCCCTACTGGGGCTGGAGACAACAAATATAGAAAACATGTAGAGGGATTTTCTATAAAGAGAAACAGGGACTTGGGGGATGATTGAGAGAGAAAAGGGGTCCAGATAGTTTTTTTTAAGATAAGAAGAAATCAGAGTGAAATATGACAGTATGCTGATGGAAATAATCCCAATGAAACAGAAACTATGATGTAGTAGATAGAGAATTCCTGGAAATGGATTTCAGTAGTTTTAAAATGCACTGTAAATGGTAATATGTTATTTGAAGCCAAATTATGTCATATTTTAATTATTTCTATACAAATTTAATGGGATTGTATAAATTAATTATTCAAGAAACATATAAGCATCATCTGGGAGCTAAGGGTGTGCTGTTTTTAGAGGTATAAATATAAATAAGAACTTCTTAAGGGATTCACAATGAGAGAGATGATTGTGGAAAAAGTTAATTGCAATTCAATGTGAGAAAAGCTGTAATAGAAGCCAGGGTAGAAGGATCTTCATTTTGATACCATATACCCCCAATACTCAAATAACTGCTTACATATATAGAATGTAAGTGCAAAAGATACACAACTTGTTCTTTCAGGATTTTAAAATATCTTTTATCTGTTGTTCTTGTACTCACAGGAAAAAATCAAAAGAGAAGTTATTTCTTTATAATTTGCCCTCTTTTTTTCTCACTGCAAAATGGATAGAGAGATGATGTAAATGTAAATGTGGTTCTAAAAAGTTACAATTATGAATAATTGGCACTGCCAGTTACAGATTCTGATGAATTGCTGATATGTAGAATCACTAAGATAATTGGCAGAGGAATGTTATACAATCAGATAATGCTTCCCTAGGAAATTATTAGGGAAAATAGCATTAAAATAGAGAAAATGAATCTGATATTTTTGGGCTTTACTGTCTTTTACCAAGCATGCATTATGCATAAAATTGCATGGCATGAGTCAATTTCTAAAAGGTTCACCTTGAAAAGACAGTGTGCAATTCTAAGAAGAACAGTGTAAGTCCAAAGTCAGAAAACACCTTTACATTTTAAAAAGTTGCATTACATCTCTTACACCTATACCACGGAGATATAACGTCTTCAGAGGAAAACATGGATGAGGACCAAATGGAGTTGACTCTTGGCAATAGACAACAATGGCATTTACCAGTGACCAGAGCTGCTCAGAGCCAAACCAAGAGCTGTTTCCTCTCCCACATCCAATTATCCTCATTAAGCTGCCCCCACATCTTACACAAAATATACTTTTTTGCCTTAAGAAATGAAGATAATTTTTCTAATTTTTCAAACATTAAATATAAAGTATTTTTATTTTCATGATATATATTATATTATATTAATATATAATTAAAGTATTGAGCCAAATTAGAACTCATTGACATATTTTTTAAATGTTTTACTAAATGTTTAAAAAATTTGGAGGTGGCCAAGCAAGCTGGCTGAATAGGCACATCTGCCAATCATTTCCACCATGGGAACAACAAATTTTAACAACTATCTGCAAACAGAAAATCACCTTCATAAGAACCAAAAATCAGGTAAGCAATCACAGTACCTGGTTTTAACTTCATACTGCTACAAGGGGCACTGAAGGGAGTAGGACAGATGGTCTTGAATTGCCAATGCACTCCCTTCCCCATACCCCAGCAGTGGTGACATGGCACAAAGAGAAAATCTGCCTGCTTAGAGGAGGGAGAGCACAATGACTGGGGCAGTTTACATTGAACTCAGTGCTGTCCTGTGGCAGAGGATAGCAAAACTGCTGAACTTAGCTGGCACCCACCCATGGAGGGAGCATTTTGGCAAGACCTAACCAGAGGAAAAGTGGCCATTCCAGAAGTCAGAACTTGTGTTTCTGGGCAAGTCTTGCCACCATGGGCTAAAGAGCTCTGGGTTTTTTAGTGAATGTGAAAGAGTCTAGAACACAATGACTCAAAGTCTTTAGGCAACTGCAAGTGCTAGGCTGGGCTTAGAGCCAGTGGACTGGGGTGGTACATGATCTAGTGAGATACCACACAGTTTGGTTAGGGAGTGCTTGTACCACGCCTCCCTGAATACCAGGCAGTGCAGTTTGTAACCATGAAAGTGACTCCTTTCTTTTGCTTGTAGAGAGGAGACAGAAGAGCAAAGAGGATTTTGCCTTGAATCTTGGATACTGGCTCAGCCACAGTAGAATAGGGCACCAGGCAGGTCTGGAAGCCCCCATCCCAGGCCCTAGCTCCTGGATGACATTTCTAGACACACCCTGGGAAAGAAGGGAGCCACTGCCTTGAAGGGAAGGAACCAGTCCTGGCAGGATCCATTAACTACTTACTAAAGTGCCCTTAGGCCCTGAATAACCACCACCAACACCCAGGTAGTACACTGTGAACCTTGGATGAGACCCTGAGACATGCTGGCTTCAACTAATAGCTTGGCCACAGAGTGGTAGAGCACCAAGTGGGCTCTTGGGGTCCCTGAGTCCAGGCCTAGGCTCTTGGGCAGCATTTCTGGGCCTGCCTGGGGCAAGAAGGGAGTCCACTGTCTTGTAGGGTAAGTCCCAGGCCTGGCATCATTCACCAAAAGCTGACTGAAGAGCCCTCGGGCCTTAAGTGAACATTGGCAGTGGCCTGGCAGAACGCCCCATGAACTGGTGGTGGTGGTGGCCATAGGGAGAGGATCCTCTGCCTGTGGAAAGGGGAGGGAAGAGTGAGAATGACTTTGTCTTGTGGCTTGAATGCCGCATTAGCCATAGTAGAATAAAACACCAGGTAGATTTTTAAGGTTTTCAACTCCAATCCCTGGCTTCCAGACAATATCTCTGGACCCACCTGGGGCCTAGGGGAACTTGCCACCCTGAAAAGGACACAGACCTGGCTGGCTTTGTTATATGCTGATTGCCAAGCCATAGGGCCTTGAGTGAACATAGGTAGTAGCCAGGTAGTTGTTACAGTGGGCCTTGGGTGAAATTCAGTGTTGTGCTGGCTTCAGGTCTGACCCAGGACAGTCTTAGTAGTGGCCACAGGAGTGCTTGTGTCACATCATCCCCAGCTCCAAGTGGCTCAGCACACAGAGAGAGAATCTGTTTGTTGGGAGAAAGTAAGTGAAGAGAACATGCGCCTCCACCTGGTAATCCAGAGACTTCTTCTGCATCTTATTCAAGACCACCAAGGTAGTACCTCTATGAGTCTGCAAGAACCATAGCATTACTGGGCTTGGGGCCCAAGTACCTTCAAATACCTGGAAAGCCTTCCAAAGAAGAATGGGCACAAACAAGCCCAGATTGCAAAGACTATAATATCTAACTCTTTAATGCCCAGACACTGACAAACATCCACAAGCATCAAATCCATCCAGAAAAACATGACCTCACCAAATGAACTGAACAAGGTACCAGGGACGAATCCTGGAGAAACAGAGGTATGTGATCTTTCAAATAGAGAACTCAAAATAGCTGTTTTGAGGAAACTGAAAGAAAAGAAAGATAACATAGAGAAGGAATTCAGAATTCTATCAGATTTCTGTAATCTCAGCAATTTGAGAAACCAAAGTAAGAGAATCACTTAAGGTCGAGAGTTCAAGACCAGCCTAAGCAACATGGTGAAACCCCACTTGTACTAAAAATACAAACATTAGCTGGGCATGGTAGTGCACACCTGTAGTCCCAGCCACTCAGGAGGCTGAGGCACAAGAATCACTTAAACCCAGGTGGCAGAGGTTGCAGTGAGCCGAGATCATGCTACTGTACTCCAGCCTGAGTGGTACAGTGAGACTCCATCTCGAAAAAAAAAAAAAAGGAATCGTACCAGATAAATTTAACAGAGATTGAAATAACTAAAAAGAATCAAGCAGAAACCCTAGAGTTGAAAATGCAATTGATATACTGAAGAATACATGAGTCTCTTATTAGCAGAACTGACCAAGGTGAAGAAAGAATTAGTGAGCTTGAAGACAGGCTGTTTGAAAATATACTCAAAGGAGATGAAAGCAAAAAGAATAAAGAAGAATGAAGCGTGCCTATAACATCTAGAAAGTAGCCTCAAAAGGGCAAAATCTAAGAATTATTGATCTTCCTTTTTTTTCATCCTCTTCCCTGGTTGCTGCTCGCTGTCCCAGTTCACGCCCACTCCCAGCATGTCTCATCACCATGCCTCAGAAAATTAAGGAAATTAGGGACTTTCTGCTCATAGCCCAATGAAAGGATGCCAAATCTGTCAAGATCAAGAAAAATAAGTACAATGTGAAGTTTAAAGTTTGATGCAGCAGATACCTTTACACCCTGGTCATCACTGACAAGGAGAAGGCAGAGAAACTGAAGGAGTCCCTGCCCCCTGGTTTGGCAGTGAAGGAACTGAAATGAACCACACACACTGATGTGAACTGTATTAAAATACTAAAAATAAAAAAAACATTGATCTTAAAGAAGAGATGGAGGTAGAAAGTTTATTCAAAAGGGTAAAACTCCCCCAAATCAAGGATAACAAAAGGGGCTGGGTATGGTGGCTCATGCCTGTAATCCAGCACCTTGGGAGGCTGAGGCAGGTGGATCACTTGAGGCCAGGAGTTTGAGATCAGCCTGGCCAACATAGCAAAACCCTGCCTCTACTAAAAATACAAAAAAAATAGCTGGGCATCATAGCATGTGCCTGTAATTGCAGCTACTTGGGGGGGCTGAGGTATGAGAATCACTTAAGCCCGTGAGGCGGAGATTGCAGTGAGCCAAGATCACATCACTGCACTTCAGCCTGGACAGCAGAGCAAGACTCTTTCTCAAAACAAAACAAAACAAAACAAGAATTAAAAAAGGATCCCAAAAGCAGCAAAAGGAAAGAAACAAATGAACAAATGATACACAATAGAGCTCCAATAAGTCTGATGGCAGACTTCAGGGGAAGTCTTACAGCTAAGAGAGAGTGGCATGACATACTTAAAGTGCTGAAGGAAGAAAACTTCTACCCTGAAATAGTATATCTAGTGAAAATATCCCTCAAACATGAAAGAGAAAAATAAAGACTTTTCCAGACAAACAAAAGCTGAGGGATTTCGTCAACACTAGACCTGTCATACAGGAAATGCTAAAGGGAGTTCCTCTGTCTGAAAGAAAGGAACATTAGTGAGCAGTAAAAAAATCATCTGAAGGCACAAAACTCACGAGAAATAGTAAGCACACAGAAAAACAAAGAATATCATGACACTGTAATTGTGGTGTGTAAACAACTCTTTTTGGTTTTTTTATTTTTTTATTTTTATTTTTTGAGATGGAGTGTCACTCTGTCACCCAGGCTGGAGTGTAGTGGTGTGATCTTGGCTCACTGCAACCTCCACCTCCCAGGTTCAAGCAAGTCTCCTGCCTCAGTCTCCACAAAAACTACTCTTAAGTAGAAGAACTAAACCATAAACCAATCACAAATAATAACTACAACAACTTTTCAAGACATAGACAGTACAATAAGATATAAGAACAAACAACAAAAAGTTAAAAAGCAGGGGAACAAAGTGTAGAGTTTTTATTAGTTTTCTCTTTGCTTGTTTATGCAATCAGTGTTAAGTTTTCATGAGTTAAAAATAATGGGTTATAAGATCGTATTCGCAAGCCTCATGGTAAACTTAAATTAAAAAACATACAATGGATACATAAAAAATAAAAAGCAAGAAATTAAATCACATTGCCAGAGAAAATCACCGTCACTAAAAGGAAGACAAGAAAGAAGAGATGACTACAAAACAACCAGAAAACAAATATCAAGTAAGTCCTTACTTACCAATAATTGGCACGACTAAGTCCTTACCGATAATTACATTGAATATAAATGGGCTAAACTCTACAATCAGAAGACATAAGGCAGCTGAATGAATAAAAAACAAGAAACATCTGTTCTCTACAAGAAACACACTTTACCTACAAAGTTACACATAGGCTGAAAATAAAGGGATGGAAAAAGATATTCCATGCTAATGGAAACCAAAAAAGAGCAGGATATTTATATCAGACAAAATAGACTTCAAGACAAAAGCTGTAAGAAGAGACAAAAATCATTATATAATGATAAAGGGGTTAATTCAGTAAGAGGATATAACAATTATAAATTATCTGCACCCAACACTGGAGCTGCCAGATATACAAAGAGCTAAAGAGAGAAATAGGCCCTAATACAATAGTAGCTGGAAACTTCAACATCCCACTTGCAGCATTGGGCAGATCATCCAGACAGAAAATCAACAAAGAAACATTAGACTTAATCTATACCATAGAACAAATGGATCTAATAGATATTTACACAACATTTTACCCAATGGCTACTGAATACGTATTCTTCTCCTCAGCACATGGATCATTCTCAAGGATAGACCATATATGTTAGGTCGCAAAACCAGCCGTAAAACATTAAAAAAAAAACCCAATTAGTATCAAGCATCTTTTCTTTTTCTTTTTTTTTTTTTTTCTTATTTGGGCCATTTTGTTAAGAATGTTTATGTTTTTACTTATCTCTTTAATTTGCATTTTGGAAATCCAATAAAAGTAGTTTGAAAATTATTGAAAGTGAGATTTCTTTTTTTTTTTCCCATTTATTTATTTTATTGCATTTTAGGTTTGGGGGTACATGTGAAGAACATGCAAAATTGTTGCATAGGTACACACGTGGCAGTGTGATTTGCTGCCTTCCTCCCCATCACCTACATCTGGCATTTCTCCCCTTGCTATCTCTCCCCAGCTCCCCACCCCCCACCGTCCCTCCCCTACTTCCCCCCAACTGACCCCAGTGTGTAGTGCTCCCCTCCCTGTGTCCATGTGTTCTCATTGTTCAACACCCACCTATGAGTGAGAACATGTGGTGTTTGATCTTCTGCTCTTCTGTCAGTTTGCTGAGAATGATGGTTTCCAGGTTCACAAATCATTCTTTATAAGGACACGTGCACACGAATGTTCATTGCAGCACTGTTTACAATAGCAAAGACCTGGAACCAACCCAAATGCCCATCGACGATAGACTGGATAGGGAAAATGTGGCACATATACACCATGGAATATTATGCAGCCATCAAAAACGACGAGTTTGGGTCCTTTGTCAAGCATCTTTTCTAACCACAACTGAATAAAACTAGAAATCAATAACAAGAAGAATCTGGAAAACTACAGAAACACATGGAAATTAATACACTCCTGAATAACCAGTGGGTCAATAAAGAAATTAAGAAGAAAATTGAAAAATGTCTTGAAACAAAAGGTAGTGAAAACATAACATACCAAATCTATGTGATACAGCGAAGGCAGTACTAAGAGGGCAGTTTGTAGCTATAAGTGCTTATTTCAAAAAAGAAGAAAAATTTCAAATAAGTAATCTGATGATGCATCTTCAAGAACTAGAAAAGCAAGAGCAAACCAAACCCAAAATTAGTAGAAGAAAAGAAATAATAAAGATCAGAGCATAAATAAATAAAATTGAAATGAAGAAGACAATGCAAAAGATCAAGGAAACAAAAAACTGGTTCTTTGAAAAGATAAACAAAATTGACAAAATGTTAGTCAGACTAAATAAAAAAGAGAGAAGACTCAAATAGATAATATCAGAGATGAAAAATGAAACATTATAACAGATACTGCAAAAATTCAAAGGATCATTAATAGTTATTATGACCAACTATGTGCCAATAAATCGAAAAATCTAGAGGAAATGAATACATTTCTAGACACATACAACCTACCAAAATTGAACCATGAAGAAATCAAAAATCTGATCAGATTAATAACGAGTAATAAGATTAAAGCTATAACAAAAATATCCTAGTAAAGAAAAATTCTGGGACCCAATGGCATCATTTCTGAATTCTACAAAACACTTAAAGAATACCAATTCTACTCAAATTATTTTTTTCCATTTATTTATTTTATTGCATTTTAGGTTTTGGGGTACATGTGAAGAACATGCAAGATTGTTGCATAGGTACACATGTGGCAGTGTGATTTGCTGCCTTCCTCCCCATCACCTACATCTGGCATCTCTCCCCTTGCTATCTCTCCCCAACTCCCCAACCCCCACCGTCACTCCCCTATTTCCCCCCAACTGACCCCAGTGTGTAGTGCTCCCCTCCCTGTGTCCATGTTCTCATTGTTCAACACCCGCCATGATTTTTTTAAAAAATGAGGATGAGGGAATACTTTTAAACTCATTATGTGAGGCCAGTATTATGCTGATATGAAAACCAGACAAAACACATCTAAAAAAGAAAATTATAGTCCAGTATCTCTGATGAATATTGATACAAAAATCCTCAGCAAAATACTAGCAAACTGAATTCAACAATACATTAAAAAGATTGTTCATCATGATCAAGTGAGATTTATCCCAGAGATGCAAGGATGGTTCAACATACACAAATTAATAAATGTGATATATCATATCAATAGAATGAAGGACAAAAAAAACATATGATCATTTTAATTGATACTGAATAGACATTTGATGAAATTCAACATTGCTTCTCAATAAAAAACTCTTATAAACCTCGGTTTAGAAGGAACATACCTCAACATAATCATAGTCATATATAACAGACACAGCTAGTATCATACTGAATGGAGAAAAATTGAAAGCTTTTTCTCTAAGATCTGGAACATGAAAAGGAAACCCACTTTTACCACTGTTATTCAACATAGTACTGAAGGTCCTAGCTGGAGTGATCAACCAAGAGAAAGAAATAAGGAGCATCCAAATTTGAAAAGAAGAAGTCAAATTATCTTTGTTTGCAGATGATACAACTTATTTTTTTGAGACAGAGTCTTGTTCTGTTGCCAGGCTGGAGGACAGTGGCATGATCTCAGCTCACTGAAACCTCCTCCTCCCAGATTCAAGCGATTTCACTGCCTCAGCCTCCAGAGCAGCTGGGATTATAGGCACACACCACCACGCCCGGCTAACTTATTGTATTTTAGTAAAGACGAGGTTTCACCATGTTGGTCAGGATGGTCTCGATCACTTGACCTTGTGATCCACCCACCTGGGCCCCCCAAAGTGTTAGGATTACAGGCATGTGCCATCGCGCCCAGCTAATGATACAATCTTATACTGGAAAAACCTAAAGATGTCATCAAAAAACTGCTAGAACTGAAAAACAAATTCAGTAAAGTTGTAGGATACAAAATCAACATACAAAAATCAGTAGTGTTTATATATGCTAACAGTGAACTATCTGAAAAAAAAAGTAGTCCCATTTACAATATCCACAGGTAAAATTAAACACCTAGGAATTAAACAAAGAAGTGAAAGATCTCTATAATGAAAGCTATAAAACACTGAAGAATGGTATTGAAGAGGACACCAAAAATGGAAAGCTATTCCATCTTTGTGGATTGGAAGAATCAATATTGTTAAAATTTGACCCAAATCAATCTACAGGTTCAATGCAATCCCTATCAAAATAGTAATGACATTCTTCACAGAAATGGAAAAAACAATCCTAAAATTTATATAGAGCCACAAATGTGCAGAAAAGCTAAAGCTATCTTGACAAAAAAGAACACAGATAGAGAAACCACATTACCTGACTTCAAATTACACTACAGAGTTGTAGTAACCAAAACAGTATGGTACTGACATAAAAACAGACACATAGATCAATGGAACAGAACAGAGAACCCAGAAACAAATATATATCTATCTACAGTGAACTCATTTTTGACAAAAGTGCCAAGAACACATATTGGGAGAAAGGCAGCCTCTTCATTACACTGTGCTGGGAAAACTGGGTATCCATATGCAGAAGAATGAATCTAGACCCCTATCTCTCATCACATACAAAAATCAAATCAAAATGGATTAAGGTTTTGAATTGAAGACCTCAAACTATGAAACTACTGTAAGAAAATATACGGCAAACTCTCTGGGACATTGGTCTGGGCAAAGATGTCTTAAGTAATACAGGTATTGATCGACTTACGACCTATGCAACTTGCGACCATTCTACTTTATGACCACAATCGCTAGCCACCACTGCTCCGCGTCTGGCAGCGCAAACGTTGCCCAGCTGGGCGTAAGGCAGTGTGGACCAGCTTCTGGCAGCACTACCATTGCCGCGTGCACCATTTCAACTGTTATCCCAGACTGGGTACAGCAATTTGTGTTTTGTGTCTTGGATATTTTTCATCAAACCCCTCTCAATAAACTTCTTATACATTTCAAAGCAATGAACCCAAACATCGAACGATTTGCAAGGATTGAACGGATGGCGCACGATGTGTTTCGTCCATATCGTGAAATTTATGAAGAAAAAAAGAAACAAAAAAGAAACAATTCAGACAAAGCCCACACCATGTTTATGAAAAAACCAACTCTGGTAACCCCAACTGCTGCCTCAGATGACGACATCAACGATCTGCAGCCAAGCACCAGCGGCCAATAAAATGTTTCATACATATTTATATATTTTGATATGTTTTGCAATTGGGAAAATGTTTCCTATGGTATTTTTTACACCTGTATTTTGTATTTTTGTATGCACCTGTATTTTGTAATTTTGTATGTTTTGCAAATACTAAACCAGTTGTACTGGTAATGAATGCAGTGTTTTACTTAAAACTGACAAATGTAAAAATAAGAAAAAAAATGGTGTACAGATGATACAAATGGCATAAAATGAACAAAGAAAATTATGATATATGACAATAATGAAAGAAAATTATGATTAAACATGACTTAAAGATTTTTATAACATCATTTCACAGTACTGTACATATAGCCTACTCAACTTATGACCAAATCTTGTTATGACCAGCCTGTCAGAACCAATCATGGTCGTAAGTCGAGCACTAGCTGTACTCTACAAGCACAGGCAACCAAAGCAAAAGTGGACAAAAGGATCACATCAAGTTAGAAAGCTTCTGCGCAGCAAAGAAACAGTCAACAAACTAAAGAGACAATCCACAGAATGGAAGAAGGTATTTGAAACTACTCATCTGATAAGAGATTAACAACCAGAATATATAAGAAACTCAAAGAACTCAATAGGAAATATATCTAATAATCCAATTAAAAATGGGCAATAGAGGCCAGGCATGGTGGCTCACGCCTGTAATCCCAGAACGTTGGGAGGCTGAGGTGGGCAGATCACTTGAGGCCAGCAGTTAAAGACCAGCCTGGCCAACATGGCGAAACCCCATCTCTACTAAAAATACAAAAATTGCTGGGCATGGCGGTGTGCACCTGTAATCCCAGCTACTCAGGATGCTGAGACATCAGAATTGCCAGAACCTGGGATAGGGAGGTTGCAGTGAGACGATATCATACCCCTGCACTACTCCAGTCTGGGTGACAGAACAAGACTCTGTCTCAAAAAAAAAAACAAAAAACAAAAAACAAACAAACAAAAAATGACAAAAGATTTGAATAAAGAATATCAGAGAAATGCAAATCAAAACTACACTGAGATATTATCTCACCCCACTTAAAATGACCTATATCCAAAAGACAGGCAATAACAAATGCTGGTGAGAATGTGGAGAACAGAGAATCCTCGTACAGTGTTAGTGGGAAGATAAATTAGTAAAATCACTTCAAAGAACAGTTTGGAGGTTCCTCGAAAAATTAAAAATAGAGCTACCATAGGACCCAGAATATCACTGCTGGGCCTGTACTCAAAAGAAAGGAAATCAGTATATCAAAGAGATACCTGCACTCCCATGTTTGTTTCAGCACTGTTCGCAATAGCCAAGATTTGGAAGCAACCTAAATGTCAGCAACCTAAATCAACAGATGAATGGAAAAGAAAATATGGTATATGTACACAATAGAGTGCTATTCAGCATTAAAAAGAGTGCAATCCTATCATTTGCAACAACATGGATGGAACTGGAGGTCATTATGTTAAGTGAAATAAGCCAGGCACAGCAAAACAAACATTGCATGTTCTCATGTATTTTTGGGAGCTAAAAATGAAAACAGTTGAACTCATGGAGATAGAGTAGAAGAATGGTTACCAGAGGCTAGGAAAGGTATTGGAGGTAGGGGTGAGGAGGAAGTAGGGATGGTTGATGGCTACAGAAAACTAGAAAGAATGATAAGATCGATTTTTTTTTCTTTGAGAGAGTCTCACTCTATTGCTTAGGCTGGAGTTCACTGGCGTGATCTCAGCTCACTGCAACCTCTACCTCCTAAGTTCAAGTTATTCTCCTGGTTCAGCCTCCCAAGTAGCTGAATTACAGGCACCTGCCACCACTCTCAGCTAATTTTTGTATTTTTGATAAAGACAGGCTTTCTCCATGTTGACCAGGCTGGTCTTGAACTACTGACCTCAGGTGATCAGCTCGGCTTGGCCTCCCAAAGTGCTGGGATTCTGGCTGTGAGCCACCTGCCTGGTGAGGACCTAGTATTTGATGGCACAAGAGGGTAAATATAGTCAATAATAATTTAATTGTAAGTTTAAAAATAACAAAGAATATAATCAGATTGTTTGTAACAGAAAGGATAAATGCTTGAGGGGATGGATATTCCATTTTTACCATGATGTAATTATTACATATTGTATGCATATATCAAAGTATCTCATGTGTCCTATAAATATATATGCCCATTATGTACCCACGATAATTAAAAAATTAAAAAAAAATTGGAGGCAGTATTAATTACATTTTTATGTTTGAAACAGCTCATAGGCCCTTAGAAATGTCCCAGCCCCTTCGAGAACAGCCTGGCCAATATGGGGAAACCCCACCTCTACTAAAAAGACAAAAATTAGCCAGGCGTGGTGGTGCTTGCCTGTAGTTCCAACTATTCAGGAGGCTGGGGCAGGAGAATTGCTTGAACCCGGGAGGCAGAGGTTGCAGTGAGCTGAGATTGCACCATTGCACCCCAGCCTGGGCATTGCAGCGAGATTCCGTCTCAAAAAACAAAAAAACGGAAAGAAAAGAGAAATGTCTCAACCCCAGGCACTTTGCCAATAGCGCCTGGTAGATAAAATTTACATGGCACATGACAAAAAAACAAAACAAACAAACAAACAAAAAAAAACAAGAAAAAACAGGGATTCTGGTTCCCCCCTTATTAGGAATACTTCTCCCATTTTAGGATTATGAAGTTATTCTATGTTCATTTAATTTATCTGGAATTCATTTGTGTAGGGTGTACAAACCCAACTTCATTTTTAGAAATGCAAATATCAAATTGCCTTATGTATTTAATTATTAGAGGAACACTTGTTACCAGGACTTGTTTACGTTTGGTAAGCCAGTTGGCTGTCAGAACCACAGAGAGCGTCCAGGTTAGGAAAAAAGACGAGACACATAAAATACAGGTAAAAAGTGGAGGAAATGATCCTCCTTTGCCCTGAGTGGAAAAAATATCAATTGTTCAAGATAGCTTCAGAAGACTTTATATATTGTATATTATAAAGGTATAGTGGTTATAACTAATGGCTATTTTTAATGAGATAACTGCCTAGTGGTGCATGAGCAAAGAAATTCTAGGTAAGAGGACAAATCTGAAAACCAGAGTGGATCAATTATTAGTTTCAAGATATCAATGATCTTTTCTCTACAAAACAAAACAGCTGCGTGTTAGAAGCATGTCTCAAATAGGAACTTCCTATAGAAAATAATAAAATTTGAAGTCAAGTGTGTACTGAATCTGATATGGACCCAGGAAGCAGCAGCCTTCAACGAAGCCTTCTGTATGGGGGCTTCTTGGCTGTGTATGAGAATTGGCTCCCATGCAGGTTCAGAGTAGTAGGTCTTTACCTAGCTTCACCCAAGATCGGATCCTGCTTTCAAGAGTACGCATTGTAGAAGCCTCAGGACTGGACAGAGAGATATCTACAGGACATGAGAGGGCAGGAAGAGTGGAGCCCCCCGCTTTCTCTTTGATGGGTAGCTGTAGATTGGCTCCGCTCTCAGGCAGCCCTCTTCAAATAGATTGCTTTCTCTGGAGTCTGGCAACCATGCGTTTACACACAGAGGTGGTAACAGCTCCTTGCAATTGCCAGCACCAGGATTCTTCCCCATCTTTTGTTGGATTCCCTAAAACCTGACGATACCTTTATAAATAGGGTTATTTTTAAACTCTGTTCAATTCCCTTGTGAGTTGTGCAGTTTCCTGCTGGGATCTAAGAAATACACTCATTCTGTTCATTGTCAACATTCAAAATAGATGATTCTCTTCGCAGTCCCTGGGAAAAAAGAATGCAGATTTATTTATACTTTACTCTTATTCTGAGGGTAGAGCTTTTTGAAGTCCCAGCCTTATGGAGAAGGAATGCCAATTGGACTTACTTTGGCTAGAACCTGGGCTTTATCTCTTCATCCCTACACTCTAAGTCCTTGAAAACTGAAGGTCAAGCTCATCAAATTCAGCAAAGACCCTCACAGCAAAAGTGAGCAGCTACACTTGCCTCTTGAGTTCCAGCCTCACTGCAGACTTGGCCTGAGAACTTTTTGTTGTTGTTGTTGTTGTTGAGACAGAGTCTTGCTCTGTCACCCAGGCTGGAGTGCAGTGGTGCCATCTCGGCTCACTGCTACCTCTGCCTCCCAGGTTCAAGAGATTCTCCTGCCTCAGCCTCCTACGTAACTGGGATTACAGGTGCATGCCACTATGCCTAGCTAATTTTTGTACTTTTAGTAGAGATAGCATTTCACCATGTTGGCCAGGCTGGTGTTGAACTCCTGACCTCAGGTGATCCACCTGCTTCGGCCTCCCAAAGTGCTGGGATTACAGGTGTGAGTTATCGCGCCTGACCTAAGTCTTTTCTTCCTTATGCGTTCGTTAATGTTTTAAGAAGATGTTTTATCTTTTATTCAGGACTTTCCACTGTTTTCAGCATACAGCCACCATATGGTCAGAAACAGAATTTCTCTGTCATTTTTTTTTATGACAAATGAGGATTTTTGTCTCTCTTACACTTTTTTTCTGCTTCCTTTATCCTCTTGATATTATATAGCAATTTTTGCCTGTTCTATATTCAGTGTTTCCTGTTTTGACTATGAAAATATTATTCAATGTAGAACCAAAAAATGTACTGTGATTACCTTTCCTTTTCTATTTTTCCTGCAGTTGTTAGAACTTTTCTTAATTTTCTTAGTTTTCTTTGAATACACGGTGTTAAAGAAGCTAAATTTGGCCTGAGGATGCCACCATACTCTAGTCCTTATGTAATAAACTGCAGCCTAGTTTAGTACGTACACTAACTGAAAGTCTAACTTAGGAGTATACCCTTATAACAAAGAGCTATCTCAGTCAATTACAGTAGCTGAGCTTCAGTCAATCACTGGTGGTTGAATAAGGCCAATCGCGGCTGGGGTTGGTGGCTCATGCCTGTAATCCTAGCACTTTGAGAGGCCGAGGCGGGTGGGTCACCTGAGACCAGGAGTTTGAGACCAGCCTGGCCAACATGGTAGAACCCCATCTCTACTAAAAATACAAAAATTAGCTGGGCATGGTGGTGTGTGCTGTAGTCCCAGCTACTCAGGTGCTGAAGCACAAGAATTGCCTGAACCCCGGGAGGTGGAGTTTGCAGTGAGGCAAGATCGCACCACTGCACTCCAGCCTGGGTGACAGAGCAAGATGCTGTTTCAAAAAAGAAAAAAAATTAAAAACTTGTCCTAAGGTTTTCCTTTTAACAATGGCCTCTTCATGGTCAATTTACCACTCCGTACTTATCTTAAATATCTTGATTGACAATTTGGCTGGTTATAGAAATGATGGATACAAATTATTTACCTAAAGAGTTTTGAACACATTCATCTATCCTCTCCTTGGTTTTAATGTTGCTATGGAAAAGCTTAATGTCATTCTGATTCCCAATCTTTTGTGTATTTCTGTTTTTACTCTCTGGATGCTTTTAGAATATTTTCTTCCTCCTAAAGTTTGATAAAATGAACTTGGTATTTGCTTTTTTTTTTTTTTTTTTTTTTTCAAAAATCTATTTTACTAGGCATGTAGTCACTAATATCTAGAAATTCCTGTTCTTCAGTTTCGGACAATTTTTTTGAAGTATTTGATAACTTTTCCCCTTTACTTTTCCTCTTTTCCTCCTGGAAACCTTATTAGTTAGATGTCAGTCTTTTAGGGCTGGTACTCTAATACTTTTATCTTTTATGTTCAGTCTTTGTCTTGTTTTACTTTTGGTGAGATTTATTTTTTCCTACTCTTCTGTTGAATTTTTAAAATTATTTTAATATTTTTATTTTTAAGAGTATTTTTGGGATGAGCACGGTGGCTCTCGCCTGTAATCTCAGCACCTGGGAGGCCGAGGCTGACAGATTACCTGAGGTTAGGAGTTTGAGACCAGCCTGGCCAACATGGTAAAACCTCATGTCTACTAAAAATACAAAAATCAGCTGGGTGTGGTGACAGGTGCCTGTTAACCCAGCTACTTGGGAGGCTGTAGCAAGAGAATCACTTGAACTAGGAGGCAGAGGTTGCAGTGAGCTGAGATGGCACCACTGCACTCTATCCTGGGTGACAGAGTGAGACTGTATCTTAAAAAAATAAAATAAAATAAAGAGTATTTTCTTTTTCTCTGTTTTTATTACATAGAATACAATTTTTGTTTCAATATGCAAAGTATTTTTTTAATCTGTCTGAAGATATTAATTACAATTTATTTTTGTTTTGGTCTGTCTTTTGTGTCAGAGACTATGCTCAAATAACTGGTAATATATTAGAAAGCTATTAGAAGCTCCCTGTGTAGGGCTGGCATACTGATTAACTTTATGGTAGGATGGTAGTTCTCAACTGAAGGTAATTTTGTGCCTAATGTTCACCCCCCAGACATCTTTGATTGTCATTAATGGGCAAAGAATACTACCAGTATCTAATGGGCAGAGGTCAAGGATGCTAGTAAACATCCTGCGAGGCACAGGACGGCCCCCAACAACAAAGAATTATCTGGTCCGGAACATCAACAGTGCTCAGGCTGAGAAATCCTGCTGCAGAGAGGTGGCCAGTCTGCTTTCTCACTGTGGATCTCATATGCCAATAGCTGAAAGACTTCTGTGTGTGTGGTCAGTTTTGAATCTTCCAGTCTCCCGCTGGAAAATGTAAACCTGGCCACTCATGTTTTGATCTGGGCACAGGGAGGAGGCTGGCAGGGTTCTTGGGCTTTAGTATGCAGAATTTTGCCTGAAATCCTGTTTTCACTCTAGCACTTCATGCCTCCATTCTCTTTGTTAATATCCACCCTGGTTCAAATTTTTCCAGAGGGGTGGTCATCAGGCTAAGAGAAATGGGAATGACAATATGAGACTCGATTTTTTTTTTTTTTACAGATTTTGAGATAATCTCCTGGTTATTGATATCTACTCACCCTTACTTTTTACAGAGCTGGTGTCTCCACTTTCTGAACCATTCTGGGATCCTGTAGGTTGATCATCTTGCTTCTGGCTGCCATCACCTCTGCAGGCACTTAGATTTGATCTACCTCTGTTCTGCTAAGTCATTTACTAACCCTTCATCTGATTTCTCCCCAATACGGTGTGGTTTTGAGGTTACAGATGTTTCCTAGATTCATCAGAGATGGAATGTAAGTTTCTGTTTCTTGTTCTTCTTGCGCGAAGGAATTGGAAATATCCTTAAACGGAAGCAATTGTGACTTTTATGCCAAATTGCAGAAAACCCTTGTTCTCTCTGTCTTTAGTTGCTCCAAGTTTCCAACTTAAGCATAGTGCGTGCTCCTTTGCAATATGCAGATAGAAGCTATTTGAGCCTCTTCTTCTAAGCCCTTGTGCCTCCATCACAGCTGTGAGACAGCCATTTTTTATGCAAAGAGGACAAAAGTAATAAATAAATACTTTGGAGTTCCAGAAGAAAAATGAATAACTTTAGGAGAATTGAGGAGCGTTGGAGAGAAGTGAATCCTTTGTTGAGGTTAAGTAGGCATTTGGCTGTCATAGAAGTACAAGATGGAGATTCCAATTCTCTTTCCCCGCCCTACCCTAGCTAAGCAATGACTAATCTATTTCTGTCTCTATAGATTTCCCTGTTCTGGATATTTCACATAAATGGAATTATACATTGAGTGAACTTGTGTGACTGGATTCTCTCACTGAGCATGTTTCCAAAGTTCCTGTATGTTGTAGCACATATCTGTACTTCATTCCTTTTCAACTGAATAATATTTCACTGTATACATAGACCGCTTTAAGTTTATCCATTTATCAGCTGATGAACATTTGGATTGTTTCCACTTGTTGGGCTAGAATCAATAATGCCGCTATGAACATTCATGTCAGAGTTTTATGTTTCAGTTTTCTTGGGTATGTATGTAGAAGCTGAACAGATGGGCCATATGGTAATTCTGTTTAAACATTAGGGAATTGTCAGACTGTTTTCCAAAGTGGTTGCACCATTTTACATTCCTACTACCAGTGAACAGAGATTTCAGTTTTTCCACTACCTTGCCAATACTTGCTACCTGTATTTTTTTTTATTATACATCCTAGTAACTATGAAATGGTATCATATTGTGACTCTGATTTGCATTTCCCTGATGGCTAAGAATATAGAGAATCTTTTCAAGTGAGCATGTTCGAAACAACAACTGACATGAAAGAATGGTCATATAACAACTGACAAAAGTACAATTGAAACATATTTCAGTTTGTCATAATTTTGTATATGTATGAGCTTTTGAATACTTTATATATTAAAAGAGAAAAAACAGAAAGAAGAAGTCTTAACAATTAATCTTTTATTTATTTTCCACATTTTCCTTACTGTATGTGTATTAATATAATGAAAAATAATATGAAAAGGAAACACACTCCTTTAGTATGTGTAAACTTCCAGCATGTGTTTACTGACACACCCTCCCAGAAGACTACAGCAGTATTGGGAAAATAGCAATGTTTTAGCAATGTTTACACAATTCACTTACGTTCTGGTAGAAGTACCAATACATTATAATTATACTAGTTACAATAACCAGTACATTTGTATGAATTAAATGTCAGAGATCCATATTTGGCTTACTTTTGGCGCTAGGTCAGCATAACTATACCAAACATCCTCCCCACACTCGTCATCCTCAGTCTCGTGCCCGTCATGGCGATGATGATCTCCATGACAACAGTAGGCATCTCTGAGTACTTACCATGTACTAGATTGTTTTTCTGTTATTATTTGATATGCATCTTTACGATCTAATGAGGTAGAGACTGTTATTATCTTTATTTCCTATATGAGGAACCGGAGGCGTCGACTAAGTAACTTGCTTGTTTAAACTAGAAAGGTGTCTAGAGGCCAGTAACAGAAAACCTGAGTCACATAGGCTTAAACATTTAGGGTTGGCATTCCTTAGGCCACACAGCTCAAGGTCACAGAGCTGGGATATGGTGCAGGTTTATGCTCTTCACCTCTCTAGTGATCTGCCTGCAGGTATTCAGAGGTTTTATTTAAGTGTACTAATGGGCTGGTGTAACATTTTGTCATAAGTATGACTTTTGGAATTGGGATCACAGAGTCCCATGGAGAACTGAGAGGAATTCCTGATCCAAGGGATGACATTCAGAGGGCTTGAGAGCTATGATCTGAGAAACATCTAAAAAGAATGCAGACTCAATCATGCAATAAGGGGATTAGTTTAATTCCACCAGGGTTGAGAAGGGAGGGGGAGAGGGTGGCTTGTAGAATTCCATCCACCCAAATCAAGCTATAGCTGAAAAAAATAAGGTGAAGGTGAAACAAACCCAGGAAACAGGTATTACAAAACCGAGCCCATCTGAAGAATGCAGTCTTAGAATTCTCTCTTCCCACAGCTGTTCTCTTTGTAATGCATCCTTAGGGCTTGCATCCTGCCTTGAATATGTAATTGATAATCAACCGTCTCGTGATCTTGTTCATCGTCAGCACAATTTCATTAATTGCCTGGGATGTTACAATGCAACCTATGTCCAGAATGCTGTCTTTTCCACTATATGGACTTTTAGAATTAAATTTAAATATAATAAAAATAACCAACCCACAAATAATACTTTTGTGTAAAGTACAAGAATAGGTAAGCATTAGGGGTACTCTGTTATACTTGTTATTTAAAGTATAATCCTTAAGGAGAATCTGACAGATTATCTTTGTGATTTTGGTTTTATCGACATCACTAATTTCAGACATAATTTTAAATTGATACACATAAGAATTTGGCTAATATTGTGAATAGTTTTTAATAATGGGGATATTTTCTTTTTTTTCTTTCTTTACTTTAAGTTCTGGGATACATGTGCAGAACGTGAAGGTGTGTAACGTGCCTTAGCCTCCCAAAGTGCTGGGATTACAGGTGTAAGCCACCATGCCCAGCCGAGGTTTTTATTTTTCTAAGCAGGAGTACACTCTAAAATAGCAGTAAAAATATGGTAAATATGTAAATTAGTAACATAGTCATTTATTATCATTATCAAGTATATGTACTGTACAGAATTGTATGTGCTAGACTTTTATATAACTGGCAACTCAGTAGGTTTGTTGACACCAGCATCACCACAAATACATGAGTAATGTGTTGCCTTAAGACATTACGATGGCTATTATATTACTAGGCAATAGGAATTTTCAAGTCCATTTTAATCTTAGGCAATAGGAATTTTTCAACTCCATTTTAATCTTATGACACAACGATTGTTGGTATATGTGGTCATTATGTGATGCATTAATGTATTTATATCAATATCTATCTATCATCTGTTTATTTATAGTCTAATTCATTAGATTATAAAATTGTTTTGCTTGTAAGGAATGTTTAGTTTACCCTTTAAGCAATTGAAGTCCTAGAAGAGAACCTTAAATATGTAAAATTTGAAAATATAGTTAAAATACTTAAGGAAACGATTAAAAACTTGAGGAATTAACTAACTTTGTAGATGGGAATGGCTATTAGGAATTTAGCCTGTTTAGCTTAAGTTAACCGAGTATTAATAAAATAATAATGAAAAGTGACTCATTTTATTAGAATTTCAAATAAAATAAAATGCCTTGTAAACTGCATAAAATTTAAGGCAGATAGGTTTTAAATTTTGTAACATTAATAAGTGAAAACCAAGGTGACTGTAAATAGTTTTTTCTCTGTACATAGGCCCCCATGGACTTGAAAAGGCTGCACATTGACACATTTCATTCTGGATGAATAGAGGCTTTATGCAGCAATTCCCTGTTTACTCAGCCTGTAGCACTTGTCTAGACAGGACAATAGGCTGGTTAGTGCCAAATATGAAGGCAGCAGCAGGTTCCAAGAACTTGTGGTGCACTGTGGTTGTTGGACGTGATCTTCCTCTACGATTCCCGCCACTCTATCCCTTGCATAACATTCTTACTTAAAACCATTTTTTTCTAATTAAAAAGACATCTGGCCTTGGGTTAGGGCAAACAAAGCATGTCTCATTCAGCAGGTTTGGTTACTCTGACCACGGAGCCCAATTTGCTTGCTCAGTGGGCTCCATTGTCCCTGCTCCCTGCATGGTGCCTGTGTTCTTCTGGTGAGAAATTTCAATACCACCCTCCAGAAAAGGGAGGATTTTATATTTTCATATTTTCTGTATGGCAAATGATTTTAGGTTGTACTGACATCCTTTCTTGTTCAGCAGAAATTCGGTTTATTTATCTTGGCTGTAGCCGAATTGTTGGATTGGGAATACACCTGCTGAAGGATCGTTCTATTCATGGTCTTCTGTTATTTCAATTTTTTAAGGTCTAAATGGATTACCGGTGGAATAATGAGCTATTTCCACCAGGGTGGGGAGGGCTCGTTGGTTCTTCCTGGCACCTCCCTGTATGAGGCTGCTAGAGGAGGTGCTCAGCACTCACTAGTAGGTTTGTGAGTTGGGGATTTGATGTAGACCTGGCTCTTGGAGCAGTCAGCAGGGGCTCCGCCTCTGATAATGTCCCACCTATTTCTCAATGATAGTTGCTTCTCAGGTAGAAAGGAACCTTCCCATGTGCTCCTTCCTATTACAAAATCTCTATTACTTCAGCACAGCTTCCTTGTCAACTGGTATTTATTTATTTATGAGACAGAGTCTTGCTCAGCCACCCAGACTGGAGTGCAATGGTGTGATCTTGGCTCACTGCAACCTCTGCCTCCCAGGTTCAAGCGATTCTCCTGCCTCAGCCTCCCAAGTAGCTGGGATTACAGGTATAAGCCATCAAGCCTGGCTAATTTTGGTATTTTTAATAGAGACGGGGTTTCGCCATGTTGGCCAGGGTGATCTCAAACTCCTGACCTCGAGTGATCCTCCCACCTTGGCCTCCCAAAGTGCTGGGATTACAGGCCTGAGCCACCACCCCCTGACCAATGGGTTTTATTTTAATTCAAAAATTTTACCTTATACTCTCAAGAGTAACTTAAGTTCCAAAGCCCTCTTGTGACAGGAAGTGATAGAATTCACACTAAAGAGGCATCCCTCATAGCCAGACAGACACACAGCGAATGTGTCACTCAGTCCTTTGACTTCCAGAGATGATTTCTAACCACACAGAGTCCTCAGAGAAGCAGAGATTTGGGATTGCTTTCCATTCAGATCACTGGGCACAGACTCAGCCCCCTGGGCTATACTTCCCGCTGTGTTTCCCAAAATACCTGGCCTGGGCCCCATCCCTGGGCCGTCTCTGGATTCTATCAGCCTCCTTATGTGGAGGGGAGTGTTATCGAATCACTGCCACTGTCTGGCCTTGGCATAGTTCTGGAAGACAGTGCTACTGGCACTTCAATGTGCTACAAACCGTCTGGGGAGCTTGTGGAAACACAGGTGCTCGAAAGTTCTCACTCATAAGTGGGTGTTGAACAATAAGAACACACAGATAAAGAGTGGGGAACATCACGCACCAGGGCCTGGTGGGTGGGGGGGGCTAGGGGGGGAAAAGAAAGGGGGGGGGGGAATTGGGGAGGGATAGCATTAGGAGAAATACCTAATGTAGATGATGGGGCGATGGATGCAGCAAACCACCACCATGGCACGTGGATACCTACATAACAAACCTGCACGTTCTGCACATGTGCCCCAGAACTTAAAGTAGAGTAAATAAATTTAAAAAAAAGGAAAATGCAGGTGCGGACTCCCCAGGTCTTGAGTGGAGGGTAGGGGATGGGGATAGCTGAGAGCCTGGGATTCTGTTGAGCTCCCAGTGATGCTATGCTGCAGTTCTTGGACGAAAATTTGAATAGTAAAGATTGAAAATGTAGTTTAGGTTCTCTCTCAGTCTCTCTCCCTCTCTCTTTCTCTCCCTCTGTCTCCCCACTTTTCTTTCCTGCCTTTCTTCCTTCACTTTCCTCTAGTAAGATTCCTATACCTAATTAAGGTCATATGATTTGACTCTTCAAACTTGAGTTATGCTTCAAAAACTCCCCCTCTACACCTATACCAGGATTTAGGAAAAAAGATGTGTGTTTGTGTTGGAGGTGGGCTGAAAAATCCCACTTTGTCATTCAAATAGCAGACTTCTAAAATGATCTTCGGTCCAAAAACTTCTTCCCATAGTCCCTGTGGATTATTTATTTATAGTGCGTCAAATAAGAATCTAATTCTCTTCACATCACTTATCTTTACTTTCTTCTGAATAATAGGTCTCAATATTTAAAAAAAAATTCTCTTCAGGAAAAAGTAATTTTCCTGTTAAACTCTGGTGGTATGACTGCAATTGGATCCCAGGATCCCTATCAGGAGCCATCATTTATAACAGAATTTAATGTTGTGAATAGCTTGCCTATTATGCTGGGATGAGAAAAAATTGTTCCCTACAACCAATGAAGATTAAAATCAAAAGGATATTAAGTTTCTAGTCAATTTTGGAACTGAAAACTGCAGTAATTATTTTGTTTGTTGTGTGCTCTGTACATTTATAACAGCTTTTTAATTCTTTCTTGTTATTCTTTTTCAACTTTTGTAGCAGTAGCTGGTCTAATGCACTTACCAAAGGCGTTCTATTTCCTTGCTGTGTTGTCATGTCAGATGTGGTCAATAATATCCTGTATCTGCGGGAAACAAGTGCAACTTCCTTCATGCTGCCGAAGCAGGAGCTGCCTCTGAGAATTAATAGGTTCCATTAAAAAAAACTATGCTAAAAATTATTATCATAACTTTACAGAGAGGAAGCCTTAAAGATTAAACACTGTTGATACTGCTCCACTTTCACTTCCAACCTCCAACATCTGCCAAGAGATCAGAGGCAGATCAAGAAGATGCTGTTCACGTCGCTGGTTCTGTGGCTCAGTACCCTTCAAGTACCTTGGCACTCAGGCGCTGTTTAGTCTAAGGGAGCATCTTAAAACAACAGCACTGACTCTATTGATGTCAAGGATGGGCAGGATGATTGATTGGGGTTGGGTGATTAGTAGAAGCCTTGAGATGGGCCTGGGTCCTCATAAAACTAATCTTCACCAAAGTGAAATTGTAGGTCTAAATGACACACTGAACTTGGTTACATACTGTCAGAATTCTCTCCTAAAATATGATTCATTTATCATGATGCCAGTTTCTAGTTCAACCATTTTTTTTTTTAAAAAACCACTTCCTTAGTTTAATTTATGTTAGGGCACCTAAAAATCATGTAAGTATGACTATAACAAAAAAATATTGCTAAGCATTTGCTATATGCCGGGGCAATAATTTAATTCTTTCAATAATTCTTTGGAGAAATTCTCTCTACTTTGCAAGTAAGGAAACTGAGACCCCAAGAAATTAGGTAACCTGATCCAAATCCAGGATAATGCCAATAGGTGGGTATGGGTTTGGACAGCCCTGAGTTCAGGCAATAAGGAGGTTCAATGTCTGTAGAGAACTTAAAAATAACAGTAAAACTAAATGTCACACAGACTTTTTAAAAAGCATTTACAAAATTTGATCAAATATACTTGACATAAAATTTTCCATCTTAACCATTTTTGAGTGTATAGGTCAGTGGATTAAGAGCATTCCTATTGTTGTGCTTCCATTACAACCATACAAGTACAGAACTCTTTATTATCCCACACTGAAAATCTGTACCCATTATACGGTAGCTTTCCATTCCCCCTCCTCTGGCCCCTGAAAACCACCATAGTTATCTCATATAATTGGTATTATATTTGCCCTTTTGTATCTGGCTTATTTCACTTAGCATAATGTTCTTAAGACTTATCCATGTCAATTTTGGAACTGGCACAAAGTTATCTGAAGTTTGTGCCAGAATTTTCTTCCTTTTTAAAGGCGAAATAATATTCTCTTATATGTATACAACACATTTTATTTATCCATTCATCCATCAATGGACACATGGGTTGCTTCCTCCCTGTGGCTGTGATGAATAGTGTGCTATGAGTGTGTGTGTGTCTTTAAATCATGATGTATTAGCTATGCTAAATGTCACTGATAAAATACTCAAAAAGTTTTTTGCCTAAGTTGCTAATTTTTAAATAATTGGGGGTACTATTGAATTTTAGTAATGTACTATATGCCTCAAAAAATTACATTTTAAGAAATACTTTTCCTTTAATAAATATTGGATTCCACATGGAAGTTAAGTCCTAGAATTCTCAGTTACAGAGTCAGAGTCAGCCCCTATTTATTTAGAGAATATGTTTATGACGGTTTGAAAACTTCTGAGCTTACTTTGGGTGCAATTCATATCTTGAACCCCTGTGGTGCTGCATATTCCTGTGTTTAAGCATTAGATTCAAAATAAACAATGACAGTGTGTGATTGTGAAGACAAAGAACAGAACTTGTGTCACTCTAATTTTATCATTCTAGATGAACAATTTGCAGGTTTTGCTCTTTAAGATTTAAAGCAGTAAAACAGCTATCAACTGTCATGTGCAATCTTTTTGCTAAGCACACACAAATTTTAATTCATTCATGAAATATTTGACTACAATTGAATATCTTTAGAGTTAAAATTTACTCTTAAAATGGTTAACTGGGAATCCCAGCACTATGGAAAACCAAGGCAGGGGGATCACTTGAGCCCAGGAGTTTGATGCTGCAGTGAGCCCTGATTATGCCATGCACTCCAGCCTGGGTGACAGAGCAAGAGCCTGTCTCTAAATAAATAAAATGGTTAATTGTTTTAAACCTAAAAATTAGTCAAGAAAATGATCATTTACCAATTACAACCTGAATGCACAGAAAATAATTTTGTTGTGTAGAGAAGATGTTTTTTAAAATGATGCTCTCTAGTTGTCAAACATTCTAGGTGCATTAAAGTCACAGCTTTATACATACCAGGAGGTGTGTTCAAATCCATCTCTGTGTAATGCTATGCTTTTCACCTCTACTCTGTACTATTTAACTATCAGCAAGTTTGTCCATTTTCTAAAGATAGTTTGTTGTCTACCAGCACAGTGTAATGTTCAAAACACGGACTATATAGCCAGTAGAACAGAGCATTCTCTCTCTCCTCAGGACACTTTACGTTTAGTAGGGAAGAAAAACAATGTAATCATTTAAGCAGTTTTACAAAATTAACCTGTGTCTTGTTATTTGTATTGCTTTTGTTTTGCTGCTTTAATTTACGGTAGATGGATAGGAGGTAGATGGATGGGGGATGTGGAGTAATGAGGGTCAAGATCTTTTTCCATTTCCCAGCCAATGGAGAGGCCTACCTAGTCTCTATAGGGCTCACTCACCTTATACCCACCCTATCCAAGGTGGTAGTAAATGCTTTTCTGCTTCTAGTAGGGTGAGGCGGAATATTATGATTTGACTCAGGACGTGGGAAAGAGACTTAAGTTGGAAAGACAGGAGTGCCTAGCTGTGTGTGCATGCATGGGGGAGGAAGGAAGAAGTAGAGGTTTCCCTAGACAGAAGGGAAACCTAGACAGAGGGAGTTTGGGGGGTTGCTGAGTATTGTGGAGTGGGGTGTGTGTAAGTGGGGTGAATCTCTGCCTTAATGGAAAGTCAGTCCAGACCGACCAATACATGCTGGGGCTTTGAGCAGCTTCGAGAGTCCTGTGGTCTTTCTGTAACTGGTGGAGAGGATTGCTGAGGTCGGGGCAGAGTGGTCCCTGAGTTTTCCAGAGAAGCAGTACTCAGCAGGCCAGCATGCAACTGCAGCATCAATTTTCTGTAGAGAAAGTTTTTTTGGTGTTGCATAAATTCAGAATTCTTGGGTGATCTCATGAGGGTGTGGGACGGGGAGGGAGCCCACAGATTAAATTCTTATGAGTCAAGAGGCTGAGAATTAGGAGGACATTTAGTTTTAATTTTAGGAATAATGGAATGTGACATTTTTTTGCACCTGAGTAGTGAAGAGTAAAATTCCTGCTTGCTATACAAATAAACAAGCAATTGCAACACAGGGTGATGAACAATGTTGGATGAAGTATCAAGTTCACAGAGAGCACTTAGGAAGGGCAGGGTAGGCCTCCTGGGAAGAGTTGTCTAAGCCAAGACTGAAGAGCATTAGCCAGGAAAAGGGATGTTGGGATGAACCAGGAAGGGAGAGGAGGAAGAATACTCCAGACAGAGGAAATAAAAGCACAAAGGCCAATGGGAGAATGAGCAGGAATACCTGGAAATGTAGCATGACTGGACAAGAAGATACAGGGGGGAGATTGGCCTAACATGAGGTGAGCTGGGACAGACCAGGAAGATCCTACATTGGGAAGTTAGGGATTTATCCTGAAGGCAATGGGGAAGCAATTAATGTGTTTTACACAGAGGAATGACAGAATAAGATTTATGTTTTTAGAAGGATCACTCTGACTATGAAAGGGAGAACAGAGTGTAGAGGGCAAGAAGGGCAGTTCTATCTGAAGACTATAGCTGGCCAAGGGGAGGCAAGGCTCAAGGTGCTGGCAGGGCCTTGCCCTCTCTAGCACTCTAGGGGAGAATCTGTTCCATGCCTTACTCTTAGCTTCTAGGTTGCTGGCAATTCTTGGTGTTCCTTGGTTTGCAAATCCATCACTCCAATGTCTGCCTCTGTCATTGAATGGCATTCTCCTTGTGTGTTTCTGTGTCTTCACATCATCATCCCTCTGTATGCTCTGTATGTGTCTGTGTCTCTTCTCCTCTTCTTATGAAGATACCAGTTAGATTGGATTTAGGGCCCATCCTACTCCAGTATGAATTCACCTTGACTTAAGTAGTTATGTCTGTAAATACCTGATATAATATGGCTGTGTCCCCACCCAAAATCTCATCTTGAATTGCAATCCAAATTATAATCTCCATGTGTTGGAGGAGGGACCTCGTGGGGGGTGATTGGGATAATGGGGGCAGTTTCCCCATGCTGTTCTCATTATAGTGAGTTCTTATGCGATCTGATGGTTTTATAAGGGGCTTTCTTTGCTTCATTCTGCACTTCCCTTTCCTGCTGCTATGTGAGAAGGACATGTTTCCTTCCCCTTCCACCATGATTGCTAGTTTCCTGAGGCCTCCCCCAGCCCTATGGAAATGTGAGTCAATTAAACCTCTTTCATTTATAAATTACCCAGTCTTGGGTATGTCCTTATAGCGTGTGTGAATGGACTAATACAGTAAATTGGTACAGAGGGCGTAGGGTGCTGCTATGAGGATACTTGAAAATGTGGAAGTGACTTTAGGACTAGGTAACAGGCAGAGGTTGGAACAGTTTGGAGGGTTCAGAAGAAGACAGGAAAATGTGGGAAGGTTTGGAACTTCCCAGAGACTTGGAGGGCTCAGAAGATAGGAATATGTGAGAAAGTTTGAAACTTTCTGGAAACTTGTTGAATGGCTTTGACCAAAATGCTGATAGTAATATGGACAAGGAAATGCAGGCTGAGATGGTCTCAGATGGAGATGAGGAGCTTGTTGGGAACTGGAATAAAGATGACTCTTGATATGCTTTGGCAAAGATACTGACTGCCCTTTTCCCCTGTGATAGAGACCTGTGGAACTTTGAACTTAAGAGACATGATTTAAGGTATCTTGCAGAAGAAATTTCTAAGCAGCAAAGGGTTCAAGATGTGACTTGAATGTTCTTAAAAAAATCATTCCATTTTAATGCATTCATAAACATATGGCTTGGAATTAGAACTTATGTTTAAACAGGAAACAGAGCACAAAAGTTCAAAAATTTGCAGTCTGACAATGTGATAGAAAAGAAAAACCAATTTTCTGGGGAGAAATTCAAGCCAGCTACAGAAATTTGCATAAGTAACAAGGAGCCCAATGTTAATTGCCAAGACAATGGGGGAAATGTCTTCAGGGCATATCAGAGGTCTTTGGGGAAGCTCCTCCCATCACAGGCCCAGAGGCCTAGGAGAGAAAAATGGTTTTGTGGGCTAGGCCTAGGGCCTTACTGCTTCCTATAGTCTTGGGACTTGGTGGACTGTATTCCAACCATGGCTAAAAGAGGCCATGGTACAGCTTAGGTTATTGCTTCAGAAGGTATAAGCCCCAAGCCTTGGTGGCTTCCACCTGGTGTTGAGCCTGTAGATGCACAGAAGTCAAGAATTAAGGTTTGGGAACCTCTGCCTAGATTTCAGAGGATATATGGAAATGCTTGGGTGTCCAGGCAGAAGTTTGCTGCAGGGGTGGATCCCTCATGGAGAGCCTCTACTAGGGCAGTGCAGAAGGGAAATGCGGGGTTGGAGCCCCCACAAAGAGTCCCCACTGGGGCACTGCCAAGTGCAGCTGTGAGAAGAGGGTCACCATACTCCAGACCCCAGAATGGTAGATTCACCAATGATTAGTCCATCCTCACCAGTGTGAGCATGGACTAATACCAACAGCTTGCACCATGCACCTGGAAAAACCACAGACACTCAATGTCAGCTCATGAAAGTGATATGGAGGTGGTCTATACCTTATAATGCTACAGGGGCAGAGGTGCCCAAGGTCTTGGTAGCCTACCCCTTGCATCAACATGACCTGGATGTGAGACATGGAGTCAAAGGAGATAATTTTGGAACTTTAAGCTTTAATGACTGATCTATTGGATTTCAGACTTGCATGGGGCCTATAGCCCCTTTGTTTCAGCCAATTTGTCCCATCTGAAACAGGTGCATTTACCTGATGCCTGTACCCCCATTGTATCTAGGAAGTAACTAATTTGCTTTTGATTTTATAGGCTCATAGGCAGAAGGGACTTGCCTTGTCTCACACAAGACTTTGAACTTGGACTTTTGGGTTAATGCTACAATGAGTTAAGACTTTGGGAAGCTGTTGGAAAGGCATGATTGTGTTTTAAAATGTGAGGACATGAGATTTGGGAGGGCCCAGGGTTTGGGATGACATGGTTTGGCTGTGTCCTTACCCAGAATTTCATCTTGAATTGTAATCTGAATTATAATCCCCATGTATTGGGTGGCGGACCTTGTAGTAGATGATTAGATCAAGAGGGTGGTTTACCCTTGTTTTTCTCATGATAGTGAGAGAGTTCTAATGAGATCTGATGGTTTTCTAAAGGGCTTTCTCCTCATCACTCTGCACTTCTCCTTCCAGCTGCCATGTGAAGAAGGACAGATGTGTTTGCTTCATCTTCTGCCATGATTGTAAGTTTCCTGAGGCTTCCCCAGCCCTGTGGAACTAGGAATCAATTAAACCTCTTTCCTTTATAAATTACTCAGTCTTAGGCAGTTCTTTATAGCAGTGTAAGCATGGACTAATACAAGACCCTTTTTCCAAGTAAGGTCACATTCCAAGCTCTGGAAAAGAAATAAATTTGAGAGATGGGAGGACACTATTCTTCTACCCAGTACAAGTTTCAAAGGATCACCACAAAGTTGATCACTGCTGGTTCTACATTATGAGGCACTAGGCTGCTGCTTGATCAGTTATTTTCCTTTACAAAGTCAACCCCATGCAAGGAGGGACTAATGCATTCCAGAAGTATGGCCCCTTGGGTGGCCTGCACATAGATTATCATAAAGATTCACTTGGCTTTTTCAGATATGAAAAAGCTGTAATTAAAGTTCTGAGGAGTAGAAAGATTACAGTAAGCACTTGCTCACTTACGTACATGCCATGTTTGCCATTGAGACAACACACTGTATTTTTGACTTAACATAACCTATAGAAGCTCCAAGGAAACAGAAGTTAAATATATATTATGATGGCTTAACGCTATACAAACATACACATCAATTTTATAAAATGCTAAAGAAAGTTTTGAATAATCTATTGTTTCAGGAAATGAAAATTCTTTTAATTTTGAGGTCAAAATATAATTATAATGTGATAAGCTTGTAATATATAAGCTTATCAGAAAAATTAGAGAAAGCTTATATTTTGTAACCAAAAGTCAGTTTCAGCTATTTACAAAATGATAAAACTGAGACATCAAGCAACTGAGTTTAATTCGTATTATGTCATATGCATATTTAGTGTAACATAGCCACAAGCTCTATGATTTACAATGCTACATCTTTCTTTCATTTCCTTCCTTTCTTTCTTTTTCTTTCCTTCTCTCTCTCTCTCTCTTTCTTTCTTTCTTTCTTTCCTCTCTTCCTCCCTCCTTTCATTCTTCCTTCCCTTCTTTCTTTTTCTTCCTTCCTTCCCCCCCACCGCTCCCTCCATCCTTTCTTTCTTTTCTCTCTCTCACTCTTTCTTTCCTTTTTGCCTCTCACTCTCTCTCCTTTCTCTCTCTTTATTTCTTTATGTCTGTCTTCTTTCTTTTTTTTTTCTGACAATGTCTTGCTCTGTCACCCAGGCTGGAGTGCAGTGGCATGATCATAGCTCGCTGTAGCCTTGAACTCCTGGGCTAAGCTCAAATGGTCCTCTTGCCTCAGCCTCCTGAGTAGATGGGACAATAGGTGTGTACCATCACACCTGGATACTTTTTTACTTTTTGTATTTTATTTATTATTACTATTTTTTTTACAGAGTCTTGCTCTGTTGTCAGGCTGGAGTGCAGTGGCGTGATCTTGGCTAACTACAACTTCTGCCTCCTGGGTTTAAGCAATTCTTCTGCTTCAGCCTCCTAAGTAGCTGGGATTACAGGTGTGCACCACTACATCTAGCTAATTTTTATATTTTTAGTAGAGAAGAGATTTCACCATATTAGCCAGGATGGTCTTGATCTCCACCCACGTTGGCCTCACAAAGTGCTGGGATTACAGGCTTGAGCCACCATGTCCAGCTATTTTTATTTTTTAGAGAGACAGGGCCTTGCCATGTTACCCAGGCTGGTCTTGAACTCCTGGGCTCAAGTGATTATAATGCCTCAGCTTCCCAAAGTGTTGGGATTACAGTGATGAGCCACTGTGCCTTGTCTTCACTTTCTGCTGAAGGGACATATCCCTACATATATAGTTAGATGGGTAGTTTACAATTTCCTGGCTTTTAATATGGAGCAGAGCACTTACACTTTATTATATTCTCTGTGAATTCAGACAACGTAGTCTATGATAACGACATCTACTTTGAAGATTATGTTTAGAAAAAAATTCAAGGGCCCTTAAGCCATTTTTCTGGTCTGTAGAGAGAGCTCCTTTCGGTCTTCAATCCATCATGAGACAGATGACTTATTTTACCTAATGAGAAGTCATATTTTGTCAGACTGCCATCAGTGCTTGTATTAGCCCATTCTCACATTGCTATAAAGAACTACATTAGATTGGGTAATCATAAAGAAAAAAGGTTTAATTGACTCATGGTTCTGAAGGCTTTAAAGGAAGCATGGCTGGGGAGATCTCGGGAAACTGGTAATCATGGCAGAAGGTAAAGGGGAAGCAATCACATCTTCACATGGCCAGTGGGAGACAGCAAGTGACCGGGCAGATGCTACACACTTTCAAACAACCACATCTCATGAGAACTCTATGATGAGAACAGCAAGGAGGAAATCTACTCCCATGATTTAATCACCTCCCACCAGGCCTTTTCTTCAACATTGGGAATTATAATTTGATATGAAATTTGGGTGGGGACACAGAGCCAAATTAGTGCTCTTTTCTAATTTGTTCGTGAAATTTTTGACTGGAAGGCCAGCACAGTGGTCCTATCCTCTGCTCTCCAGGTTTACATCCCCCTTTGGTGAGAGCAATCAACCACATGCAGATCCACATGGCTGCTCATCACTGGCCCCTGGGTTTCCCACACACTTCATGGAGTGGTTGAAGAGATTTTGCTATGTGCCCTGCTAAACCCACTAGCACTTTGCCTACTTACCTTTTTTTCCATATGATTTGCTAGTAAGTAGGTGTGGGGGTAACTAGGTCAAAAAAGAAATGAGGTTAATTGTAGCTGATTTGTTAATGAACTCATTATAGCTGTCAGTGGTCACATGCTTTCTTTTTAGATGCTGAAAAAAGCATTATTTGACAATCAGTTTTGGAATTTTCCCCAGGATTAACATCACCAATACATGCTTTATAGATATAATAATAACTCCCAATTATTATCATTTTATTGAGTGTATCCTCTAAGCCAGGCATTGTGTTAAGTGCTTTACTTACATTATCTCACTGAGCTTCTACCACAAGCCTATGAAGTTGATTTTACTCCCAGATGGAAGATGAAGGTCACAGTAGTTTAAGTATTTTTCCAGATTCACATGGCTTGTAAATGGCAGAGCCAGTATCATCCTCTAGGCTGTCTGACTTATAAACCCATGCTTATAACAACATGGTTGTTGACTGATAATGTCCTATACAAATCAGTATCATTGCACTTTCCAGTTTTACTATATTACATGTTGGGTGTCTCCCTTTAGGAACCATGTCTAATTTCTCTTTATAGGAAGGCTCTCAATAAGTTTTTGTTGAATAAAAGTATTAACAATGTCTTTCTATTACTCAGAATCTCCCATTTGCCCACCCTCGCCCAACAATTATCTCCTTGTTCACAACAATTTTAGAGAGTGGCTCAATTATGTCAGTGTTTCTGGCAGCCAGGAGTTCTCATAAAATTCTCTCTTATCCAAGGCTTAACGAAAGCCTTTGTTTTAGCTTTTACAATCTGATAATCATCACTTAGGGAGAAAACACAAGGTGAAATAGAAAATGAGTGGTTGTTTTTTCTTTTTATCCATGAATTTTTTATCAGCTGTCAGATATGAATTTATGCCTGCCTTGTTCTTCATCTCTGAATATGAATTACTGCCCTTATTGTCCTTAATCTTTTCCTTTATGAAATGGGTGGTCATATTTAAATCAATAATACATTGGAGTAACACACTTAGAACCGAGCGCTTCTTGGTCTGGAGTCTCATTTGTTTATTCATTAATCGAATCACATCTTGGGAGGGAGAGGAAATAGGAATAATTAATGGGTACAAAAAATATAGTTAGATAGAATGAATAAAGATCAAGTATTTGCTCTTTATTCAACAAGATAACTGCAGTCAATAGTAACTTATTGTACATTTAAAAAATAACTAAAAAAGTGTAATTGGAATGCTTATAACAAAAAGATAATAAATACTTGAGTTGATAGATACCCCATTTACTCCGATGTGATTATTACACATTGTATGCCTGTATCAAAATATTTCATGTACCCCATAAAAATATACCTCTGTGCTCGTAAAAATAAATAATAATAATTTAAAAAATTAAAAACAAAAAATAAATTATATTTAAGATCTAATTTTAATAATATAAGAATACTAGGAGGAGGGTAAGTTAACAAATACTCCCTAATAGTTAAGGAATTTTGAATTATGTGCATATTTATGGCAACTTCAAAAAAAAGGAGGAAAAGCAAAAAAAATGACTGTAATCCTTAAATGGACAGATACTCTTTTGTGGCTTTGGCTAACATGTACCCATTCTGCTCTGCCTACTCTTCCTACAGCATGCATCTCCCACTGGATACATTCCCAACCAGGAAGGTTTGGTAGTTATTGCTTTCCAGCCAAAAATTCGGTGTTTTGGTCAAGAATTTGTAATGGGCTTGACATGTGACCCAATGTAAAAAAATAAATAAAAAATCCAATAATGTACTAAATATTTTTTACTCATTTGCCATACTGACAGTGCAAATACAAATCTGGTCTAAGTGTACAGACTCCCAAGCAACAATGTACAGCTTTCTTTGTCCTCCATGCTAAGAGATGTAAAAGCTTAAGGGTCAAACAATACCAAATGTATAGGCTTCAAAAACCATCTAAGTTAGGGCATTCTCTAATTTTAGCTAAGATACATCTGGAACACTGACAAGTGATCACTTACATAGAATAATGTGAAATACATTTTTTAAAAAATAAACTTTAGTGGAATAATCCTAAAGGATAACACCAGAGGAATAGCAGGCTATCACCAGTAAGGTGTCAGCCAATTTGTTCCAGGAACTTTTGAATTTATGTTCTATACTCTAAAATTTAGTTCTCTTTCCCTAAGCTTCCGATCATGCCAGTATCTATGTTATGAAGAAAAGGAGGCTTAGGTGAGATGTTTTTATTTCTCACACTTAATAGTCTGCCTTAGAGATGAAACTGGATGGTGAAGGTCAAAATTTTCACGTACTCAAGAGCTGTAACTAATGGACTTAGCAATGCCAAAAACAAGGAGTGCTCAGGAGAGTCATTTGCTGAGATCCCTTTCTAGGAAGGAATAAGACTAGAGTGTCTTCAAGTCATAAAGGAACCAGATCTAAAGTCAGATGTGAATCTGAATTAAAGAGGATACCACAGCACACAAATGGAAAGAGATGTTTCTAGATGGCGTCTGTCCAGTGGTCTCATCGGCAGATGGCCATGCTACATATCTCTTAATGTGGTGGTACTTCACTGCCCCCTTTAAGTGCTATTTATACAGCTATTCAATCCATGCAGTGAATGTGTTTGTTAATCACCTTTAGGAGGACATTGCTAGGGGTTAGGGATACAAAAAATTTCAAAGTCAATATATTTTCAGGGTAGCAAGTGAAACAATCATGTGAAACTGCACATCTGCTCTCCATCATAACAACCAACCAAGTAGAAAGCTCTACCTTTAAATCACCATTACAAGATGGAGAAAAGGGATGCATTATTAATTGTGCTGTGCATGTTTATCAAAGTGTCTCTGAATGCTGGATGTTAAGGATTATAAACATGACGTGTATGGCGCAGACCTGATTAAGATGTACCATTTGATACATGTAAATAAAGTCTACTTTCTATACTAAAGTCACACTTTTGATAATAAATTATTACACATTGAGTCCTTACTCATGAAATTATTGTTCTTTAGTGCCATATTTGCCTTTCTCTTTCTATGCGCACACACACACACACACACACACACACACACACACACGCATACACATATACAAACACACAACTGTTACTAACTTTCTGGCTAAACCATTTGAAAATAACTTTCACAAGCATGACCCTGACCTTTCACTCCTAAATACTTGATCATACTTCTAAACGCCTCCTAAGGACAAGAACTTTCTCTTACATAACCATAATTCAACAATCAAATGCAGGAAATTTAACAGCAATATGCATTTCTATTATCCAACATACACCCCATATGACAATTTCACCAATTATCCCAATAATTAAATGTTCTCTAGGGCATATATTTGATCCAAGAGCCAATCCAGGATCACACCCTTCAATTTTGTTGTCATGCTTCTCATGTCCTTGTCCCTAGAATAGTCCTCAGTCTCTCTGTTCCTTTGATGAAATGGACATTCCTAAGGGGTACCAGCCTGTTTGTAGAATGTCCTTCAGCTGGGTTTGGCAGGGTATTTAGCCAGGTTTCTCATGGAGTTCTTGGACACTGCCTCATGTGTGATCTGGAGCAGGTCTCTCTGGTTCTTCAGTCTGGCGCTGTCCCTGCTTTCCATGTGGTTGCCACTGTGCTCTTCCACTGCAAAAGAAAGCCCAGCTATCTCTGCTCAATCCTCTCATCCCTCAGAGAAAGTGCACTGCAGCCCCATAGCCATTAGATGGGTGCTTCTTCATTCACCATGGCACACCTCAGGCCAGGCTGCGGCTTTTACATAAAATTTCAGGGCTTGAGGTTAACACAAGCGTAATATAAAGAATAATGTCAAATGCTGCTAAGTGTTGCTCCTCTTCAAGCCCACATCCTAAATCACCATAGGAGAGTCTAAATAGAGTAGTTTCTGCCAAAACACTGGCCTGCCTCCATGTGGAGGGGTCGGCTCCCTCTAGCACATGGGCTCCCCTGATGTCCATGCTAGACAGTTCAGATCCAACAGATCCCCAGGCCTAGAGAGGGAGAAACATCATTCTCTACCCCAGCCAGTGGCCACCTTATTTCCTGATTTGGAAGGATTTTCTTCCCAGGAAGATTGACTCTAAGGATTCTTCTCCCTCTACCTGCTAACCCACCTCTGAAGAACCCGGCTTCTGTGATTCAGTAAGTCAAGTCCTTCCAGACCACACTGACTAAAGTTAGACTGTCCAGTCTTATGTAACAGCAATGTGGGACAACCAGAAGCAGCCTGGAAGCACTGCCCCAAGCCAGACGCAATTCCTTTACAGCCTTTTCTCCAGCATGCGGTGAAGCACAGAATTGTCTTTCACATGCACCCTACTGTAGCCCGGTTTTCATTCCTCATCTCCTATAAACAAATGCTTGGACAAGAACCTATAAACACATCTCCCGAGAACAACCAGCATTTTTCAGACATAAATTCTAAATCTAGATTGGGGGGAAAAATTATACCTCTTCAGGAACATAACTGAGCTTAAGATACACCCAATTTACATTACTAAATAGACTGTCCAGACCATTTGCATTTGGGTTACTGCATTGCATTTTGGCTTTCTTTAAGAAAAATAGTGAGTACTTGCCCTTACACCTACATAAGTAAAAGGCCCATTGAAGTGATGTTTGTAAAAACTAAGGTAAATTCTAGCCTTCACCCCAGAGGGTGAGACTGCTTATAACTTTAAAACTGGAAGGTTTTCCAGCCTCAACTATTTTCACTCTTTTAAGGCAGATTTTCCACACTGCACCTAGTTAGATAGAGCATCCTTCAAATATGCCCCATCTTTCCTGCTTATCACCCAAGCCCAACCTGCTGATCCCTCACTATGTCCCTTATTTTCTCACTTCCAGGAACTTGCTTTTGTTAAATATGCTCCTCATCACTCTCAAGATTCTACTTGATCTTTAAAGACAAACCTAATGCTATTGCCTGATCTTCCCAACTGGATGTGATCACTCTTTCCCCTTAAAATCTGCATCTTTCTCTTAGGGCGATTATAGTCTACCTTATGTCACAGTTATTTGGGTTCATGTTTCCTGTCCTATTAGGCTTTCTCCAGGTCAATGACAAGCCCACAGTCATCTTGGCACTTCTCCCATTACCTAGCATGGTGCTTTGCAAAGAGCAGGAGTTCAAAATGCTTGCAGAGTTGAATTGAATGAAAACCTAGTGAATATAAAGTCTTACAGGAAATTTTAGTTCTGACCTAAATTACATAACATGGAAAATTTGAAAATATCAGTAAAAGAATGAGAGAAGAAATGTTTCAGTCTGTTGCTCATTTGCCAACTGCAGCCTTGGCGAAATATTAACAAAGACAGGTATTGTAGACGAAGCCCCTCTATGTCCAGACTTAATGAGCATTCGATGACACAGAGTAGAGCAACTGGATGAAATGATTCTTGGGCTGCAGATTTTGAGCTTTGTGAGAAAAGTGTGATCCCAGCTAAATAACAAATACAGAGTCACTACTGCTCTCTTTACCATTTAGTTGGCTGCAGTGAAAGGAAAATTAAAAGTAGGAAAAAAGAATGTAATAGACACTAAATAATGATCTTTAGTAACACATTTCTGATGATTATATCACTGATATCAGATGGAGAGTCACCAAGAGCCTTATTAGAGCTGACTATTGAGCAGCTAACTCTATCACAGTTTAATGAGAAGACAAAAATTCTATATGGTAAATGGCACATAGATTCCTCTTGGGGTGGGGGTAGGGGCTCACCTTTCTTATGGGTAAAGCCTTGAGAAGCATATAAAGAGAAATAAGTCTTGCAAGTCTCCTGAAGAAGGAAGGAAGACGCCGAGAATTGTATTTGCAACTAGGGTGGGGCTGAGGGAGAAGGAAGAGAGAAGAAAGAGAACAAGGGACATGAAGAAATGCCATGTTTGGTGGAATATTATGAACTACACAAAGTAACGCCTCTCCATGATCTCATGAACACTCAGAAAATTTGACAAAAATCTTGAGGTAATTGGATTTCTCGTGAAAATCAAATCTTGTGAAAAACTGGGCAAATTCTGCATCAGGGTTTTTGTAAGAAAGTAGAGACAGTAAGTTCTGGTGCAGGGGACTGGGTGAGAGGGGATAAGTTCCCAGAAATCCTGGGGACTTCCCCACCCCATGGAAATTAGGGGCTTCGAAAAAATTTTCCCCAGAGCACAGAAATAGAGAAGACCTTAGATAAAATCAGTATTACAGCAAGTTTAGTGGCCACAGGTTTATCATCTAATATTCTAAGGATATTAACCCATGATGTATTTACATAAACACTACCTCCATTGTAAGAAAAGGAAATAAAGCTTGAGGCATACAATGTGGCACTTATGAGCATGGATACTGGAGCCAAATGCTTGAGTCTTGTTCTGTGATGTTGAACTATGTGCTCTTGGTAAGTTACTGACACTCTGTGCATCAGTTTCTTCACTGGAAAAATAGAGATAATAAAAGCACCTATATGTGAACAAAGAGTTTAACAAAACCTATTATTTCTCTGGGAGACCTGAACTTTGGTTGACTATGCAGTTCTGTCCTGGTAGCCTGGGAAAAGTAGAAATGTTAACTATATCACTAGCATCATTTTTTACGATAAGAATGAGACCTAATCGGTACATTGCATTTAAACTTGGGGAATTAGAAGTGAACTGTAAAGATGTGATGGGGATGCCGTGCTTTGGGCTGCCGTGAGTGTGGTGACTGTGGTAACTGGGCATGTATGTGCTTTGCAGGATCCTTGTAGCTATGCCTATATAAATCCTTCTTATGTATACATGCCTCATTTCATAGTTTTAAAAAATTTGAAATATAGAAATAGGAAAAGAAAAAAAATTCCTATAGGAGAGATTAACGTATAATCCAGCAGTCCTACTCCCTTGTATTTACCCAAGTTGAAAATGTATGTCCACACAAAAACCTGGACACAGATGTTTATAGCAGGTTTATTCATAATTGCCAAAACTTTGCAGCAACCAAGATGTCCTTCAATAGGTAAATGGATAAAAAAAAATAACCATGATACATCCAGACAATAAAATATTAGTCAGTGCTAAAATAAAATGAACTATCACATCACAAAAGACATGTAGTGATATTAAATGCATGTTACTAAGTGAAAGATGCCATTCTGAAAAGGCTGTATGATTCTAACTAGATGACACTTGGAAAATGCAAAACTGTAGAGACAGTAAAAAGGTCAGTGGTTGCTGGGGAAGGAGGACCAGAAGGACGAATAGGTGTAGCACAAGGAATTTTTTGGGCAGTGACACTATTCTGTATACCATAATACTGGTTACATATCATTGCACATTTGTCAAAAATCCATACAATGTACAACACACAGAACTCTAATGTAAACCATGAACTTTTAGTTAATAATAATCTATTAACATAGTTTCAACAAGTAAAACAATATATCACACTAATGGAAGATGTTAACAAAGTAACAGGGGAATCTCTGTGCTCATACAGGGCTGAGGGGGTATATGGGAAATTTCTGTACTTTCTACCCACTTTTTCTGAAACCTGAAACTGCTCTGGTCTGGTGGAGAATGAGGCTTCTAGGCCAGAGTAAACCCTGCGCTTACCTCCTGTGGATCTTGTTTCCCTGAACCTGAGCTGTTGGACAACTTCAAAACTGCCATTGAAGGAAACTGCCTGAAGCTACCCTGGGGTGAGCTGTGTTTCCTGTCCTATATCCTTCTCAACAGGCTGGTGGCCTGTGGTCACTTTGTAAGTCTGAACATCTGGTAGAGTCTAAGAAGATCACCTGATGGGTGATGCACCCTCTCTAAAGTGTTGTGACAATTAAATGAGGAGTTAACATAGGCAAAACACTCAGGGCTTTGGACACATAAGTGCTGTGTAACTAATTACAATTGTTACGGGAGTGAGTGGTTATAGTTTAACATTTTAATAATAAAATCTCAAAAAATTATGAGTGATATGCCATTTTCAATATCATATATGTATCTCCACAGATAGAGATATCATATATTCATTATATAATGCCTTGCACATGATTTGCTGTTCCTTAGGCAACCCCCAAAATTCCATTATCTGGACATGTTTAAGTGATTACACCATGGAACCCAAGTTAGGACTACAAGTTTCCAAAGTCCAGCTTGCCCTCAGCATAGCTGAGCTCCCCTCAAAATGACCTAACTGACCCCTGAGTTTTGAGGTACTTTTTTTGTCTGAAATATGCTTTTCTTGTAATTGTATCCCAAGTTCCTAGCATGATGCCTTGCACATATTCATTTATTCATGAACCAATGTTTATCAAGGGCCTGCAATGTATCAAGTGCTGGGCTAGTATCAATAGTTGTTTCTGTTTTTATTTATTTTGTTGAGACAAAGTTTCACTCTGTTTCCCAGGCTGGCGTATTTTGGCACAATCTTGGCTCATTGCAGCCTCTGCTCCCAGGCTCTCCTCCCTCAGCCTCCCAAATAGCTGGGATTAGAGGCACGTGCTACCATGCCTGGCTAATTTTTGTATTTTTAGTAGAGATGAGGTTTCACCATGTTGGCCAGGCTGGTCTCAAACTCCTGACCTCAAGTAATCCACCTGCCTTGGCCTCCCAAAGTGTTGGGATTACAGGTGTGAGCCACCACATCCAGACTAATAGTTGTTTTTGAAAAGTCCTAATGGAAACATGAGCCCTGTGATGAACACATTCTATGTGCCACCTCAGATCCACTTGGCCTCACCATCTCCTGGGCCCTCACTGCTGTGTCTCCCCTGCAATCAGCCCCCTGCCAGTCTCACATTTTACAGCCTGAGGCCAATGTCCAGAGTCTTGGATGAAACACCATGGCACAGGTTAAACACATCTGTCTTCACATACTGAAGTGGCCAGATGACGTCAAGGAAATTTAGGGGAGTTAACTCTGTGGGGAAAACTGATAAATGGAGATGGCACATAAATTTCTTCTCCATCCCTCCCCACGATTGATTGTTCTAAGGTACAGTGTTCAGGGAGTGCATTTGAAGATGGCTCCTTTATAGAAGAGGCTATTTACACACTTTGTAAAGGGTCTCTTTACAAAGGAGCAACCCATCTTGTGTTTGCTTCTGATCGTTCCAACCTCACTTCCTTTCCCCTTCACTTTTGCTGCCTTGGGATTGCAACTCCTCCGCAAAACATTAGCAATTAAAGTTTTGCCACAGGCTCTGATTTCTGGCCAACCTGGGCTAAGCCTCGCTCACAGATTCATGCCCTTAGTAATCCCAGTCACCCTTCTACTTACTGTACCCTAGACCCACTCCCCGCCCCTCTCATTCATCACACATTCCAATTTCACTTGGCTAAGTACCACAACTTTCCTGATTATGTCTCTGTGTTGATTCCACATACTCACACCTGCTTTCGTTTATCCACCTTGGTTTGCTTTTGCTTTTCCAGCCTCCATTCCTCCTTCTTACAGCTAACGATATTTTTCTGTTTCCTTGGGAAATTGCTACTCTCTTCCCCTTGATCCATGTGGTTCAGGTGGGACTGAGCTTCCTCCCACACCAGCCAGGTCCTGGCCAATCAATGTATTCCAAAGACCCAGTCATAGGGATTGATTTGGAGACAGAGACATGACTAAATCAGTCCAAACAGAGCCTGTCTTGAGATCTTTGTCAGAACTACTGAGGTTTAAAAGCTCTTTCTCTTATCAGAAAGACAAAGGAAGAGAGCCCAGACATGGGGAGAGCCTGAGAACAGAGCCAGACCCAAGGGAGGGCAAGGGGTTGGCCTTTGACAGGAGGTCTCAGCCACTGAATTAATCCATGCCTGAAGTTTCCTGCCTTCAATCTGGCTTTCTGTAGCTGCAACAGAAGTTGAACAAACTAATTGGTTCTCTCTATATACATAAATCCTGGGCATTAGCATAAAAACCTGGAGTACCCAACGTAACACAGTGGAAGTGCTCGCTACACCTTGTGATCTGTGTATCTTTCCACCGCAGGGTTGTGGGATGGGCTTCAGTGAGTAATTTCACAGAGTCAAGCCTTGGGACACCGGCCCTGAGGGCACACACTCCACCTGGTGCGCAAGTGGCTATTCCTTCCACAGCACCGCCGGGCTTGTCTTTGCTTGTCTCTTCCTTTTCTCTCCTGACATGTGTTTCTGTCTGAGTGCCTTGCCAACAATCTGATGCAACTTCTCAAATTCTTCATACTGCAGGGAGATTTCAGGGCCATTTAGGCGTACAGTACTTCAGCAGCACAGAGCAGGTGGAATTTCTGGCACCCTACCAGATGGGCAATCCAAGAGCAGGTCTTTTGCTGTGGGAGGTGGTGGCAGCTCTCAGAGGAACTTTCCTGCCAGACCACCCATGTCTTCCACAGTTGGCTTCTGCTTAGCATTTCTACTTGACTCGTATTCCTGTCTTTCCTAACTCTCCGCCTAATGCAGTTTTACATCTGTATCTGAGCTTCAAACACTCTCATACCGCCCTGGGTAATGTTTCTTCACCCATCCTTGACCCATCAGACCCTTGTCCTTCCTTTAAGTTGCCCCTTTAGGAAGGCAGGTCTTATCAGTTCTATGCCAACCTGATGAAGGGACCTGGCCAATGGCAAAGTCTAATTACTGTTCCTTCTGACTCAAGCTTATGGTGTCTCAGTGTGTCCCAGGCTAGAACCAAAGGCAACTTAAAAGCTCATCCTTCTACCCTTTCAGATGTCCGGCAGACCTCTAGAATTTCTGTCTATCCTGCTGTGTTCTTGGAGAAGTGTCCTCATGCAGTGATCAGATGTGTATTGAGCAAAGTCTAAAGCACATTGGGGCTATCCTGCTTGCAGATCTGTGAATGGCTGATGGGTGAAGTCTTAAGCACAGACTGAAAAATATCCCCACTCAGGCAATGTGGCCATTTTCTCTGACACGTTAGCCCCTTTAGTCCAGCACAATTTCTGGATGTTTGCTTGGTGACCTGCACAGCAGCCATACCCTCAGTCTACTGAACAGACACACTCTGGGCAACCAGTTGAGTTTCAGGCAATTTTGATGGTGGAATTCAGGTGTAACATGAATGAATCAAACAATAACCGTAAAACGTCTTTCATATGTAATGCTCTGGCTAGGGGCTAGTGGTTTAAACAAGAAAACATTAAATGAAAACATTATTATAAATTGTGAAATATGCTTTGAACATTTGAACTTTGGATATGCAAGAGGGAGAGACAGAATAATTGGGGAAGGTGTCTATTCAGGGAAGGCTTTTTTGAAGAGGTGATATGAGGTGTAGCAAAAAGTGAGAACAAAAGAAATAAGAAAGTAGAACACAAACAGCGAGATAGAATGCAAGCAATTGAAGGAAAGCTGTTACAGTCAGAAAGAACAACCGGTACAAACTCCCTGAGGTGGGTATTTTATAGGAATGGAAAATCAGTGGAGCTGAAGCATAGTAAGCCAGGCGGAGAATGGTACAGAATAAGAATTGAGGTATGGCCCAGGTGTGGTGGCTCATGCCTGTAATCCCAGCACTTTGGGAGGCTGAGGCAGGCAAATCACCTGAGCCGAGGAGTTCGAGACCAGCCTTGGCAACATAGTGAAACCCTGTCTCTACCTAAAATACAAAAGATTAGTTAAAAAAACAAAAACAAAAACAACAAAAAAAACACCTTTCTTAAAAAAAAATAGAATTAAGGCATGATCAGTGACAGGATGTAGGAGGGTCTTAGGGAGCTCAAATATAAATCCATGTGAAAAATGAGGCCATACATATGAGAGAATAATGTGGAATAATTCCAAGGTCACCCTTACTGCAAAGTATATGGAGAATGGGTTGTAGATGGCAGAAGAGAAAGAAGGGGAGCTGGTCAGAAGGATGCTGCTGGGTGTGGTGGCTGTGGGGAGGAATGAAGGATTTCTCCATCCTCCTAGAGGTTGATCAGTAGGACTTCCTGCTGGGTGCAACGTGATGGGTAGGAAAAGGAAGAATCAGCATGACTCTTAGGTTTCTGGTTTAAGAGACTGATCCATGGTGGCTTCACCGTAGTAAGTTGGGAAAATCTGAGAGGTGAGCATCTTTGTAGAGGTGAGTGGGAGTTCATTTGGTTTTGGAACTGAGTTTTAGATGTTTGTGAGACAGCAAATGGAACCATCCAATGGGGAGTTGGAATACAAACCTGAAACCTGGGCAGATGGGTCGAATCTGGAGGCAGGGATTTGGGATCATCAGCATGCAGATGGCCTTTAGAGTCACAGGCATGGATAAGGTCATTAGGATGGTGCAGAAAAAAAAAAAAAAAAGGAGGGCAGAAGGCCCTTTAACCCAGTTCCTCCCCTCAAGTCTTCTCCATATGTCCTAGTCCTTCCTTCTTTAGGCTTCATGTGCAGAAGATACAGTTCACTTCTGCCTTCTCTCAGTGGAGCCGGACAGCCCCTCAGCAAGTTGGCCAACTGTGGGCACCCTTGTAGAAAGCCCAGTCCCCATGCCTTTATCTTCTACACCTTTCAGATAAGATTCCTTACCCCTCCGCTCCCGCCCTCAAGGTCACCAAATGATCTTCATGCTAAGACAAAAGGAAGGAAGGAAGAAACCCTAAACAACACTACCATTGCCACCAAGCCAAGCAACTAAACCAATAAGCAAAACTACAGCGTGACCTTTCAGAAAGATTGCCCTGCTAGCCAAGTCTTGGAAGATAATTTGCTGTCCTATGATTGCCTCTGGGGTGAATCACACTTCCAGACTGCTCTCTTTTGGCTTAGCAGTTAGCATGTAGCCTGGATCACATGGAAGGCTGGAAAAAGAGAATTTTACCAGGAGCAGTCTTCGATGAGCATGTGCTCCACTGACAATGTGTCCCAAAAGGAAAATGAGTCCTGAAGCCAATATGCATTTGTAAAGACACCACATGTTTTTCAGTGTGGTGTGAGTTTCAAAGACTCCGTTGTATAATTATCCACCCCTTTTATGTTAAAGGATCAGGATCTTCTCTGATCTCTGTAGGAATATCTCTGATCTCTGTATGAGAGCAGGGCAGATTCCCCCTCTTACCTGCTCTCTCCCATAGCTCCCAGACTAAGCCAGGAGCTAATTCCTATACCAGAAAGAAGCAAACAGGAAGTGCCTTCTTTAAGACTGTAGATTACCCGCAACATTGAGGTTTCCTTTCGGTGTTTTGCACCTCTGCTTCAGTTCATTTTGCCCTGCCCCCTTCCTTCCGGTGCAGCATCAGGCCACTTTTCTGGCCTTTCTCTGCAGTTCTTAAGGCCACATGTTTCTCATTTTCCCACTATTTTCCTTGACCAATCATTGTTTGTGCTGTTCATACAAGTGGCGTGATTTGCAGCTTTGCCCTGAAGCTCAGTTTGTTCATGCATATGGGCTCCCGGCTCCCCATCAGGTTTGCAAACCTGCTGTGCAACCCAGACCCATAACTTCCGCATGTGCTTTGTTCTTCCAGCTCCAGCTTGTGGCCTATCTTTGTGCTAAGCCACCACCCCCACAGTTCCTCTGCTGACATATAGTGTGCACATACAAAAACTGCTTTTTGTTTCATGACTGCTTTAAATACCTGGATCCTGTGATCCTGAGGTTGTGTCTCTGTGCCTCCTTATTTATGTATTGCATGACATTTTGACTCAACCAAAACTCCTCCATCTCTGCTCCCCACTGAAAGGGTCTGCCTCCTGTAGCCTTCCCTGGGGGTCAGCATTTGTGTGTGCTCCTAAGCAGGCTATTTTTTTTTTTTTCTGAGACAGAGTTTCACTCTTGTCGCCCAGGCTGGAGTGCAACAGTGTGATCTCGGCTCACTGCAACCTCCGCCTCCTGGGTTCAAGTGATTTTCCTGCCTCAGCCTCCTGAGTAGCTGGGATCACAGGTACCTGCCACCGTGCCCAGATAATTTTTGCATTTTTAGTAGAGATGGGGTTTCACCATGTTGGCCAGGCTGGTCTCGAACTCCTGACCTCACATGATCCACCTGCCTCAGCCTCCCACAGTGCTGGGATTACAGGTGTGAGCCACTGCTCCTGGCTGCAGGGTTACTATTGATTAGTAAAAGTGTTTCTTTTTCCTGACCTAGAAATGTCTACTTCATGTTAATTCATCATTCAGAGTACTTGGGAGACCTGCGTTCAGCCAGCAAAGAATAAGGCAAGGGTGGGGAATGATAAACTGATAGGGGTTCAGCCTTTATTGACATTTAATATTAAATCTATTTCATAGGTGTGATTAATGAAACTCTTTAAGGAAAGGATGTGTGGTTGTCACTAGTGCTGTAAACTAAATTATTCTGGGTCCCCTGGGTGCATATGGTTCTATTATACTTCTCTCTGAAAAAGTTAGGAAGGGCTGTGTGATTTGTTTAGGACAAAGAAATTTGAGCAGAAGTGATATGTGTTACCTTGGAATGGAAACTTTAAGAGCCTTTGTGGACTTTGGCATACTTCCTTTTCACTGCCAAGGTCAACATCCTCCATGTCATTTTAAGTGTTTTAGTAGTCTCATTAAAAAGGTTAAGAGAAAAAAGTAAAATTAATTTTAATAATATATTTTATTTAACCCAATATATCCAAAATATCATTTCAACAGGGAACTGATATTAAAAATTATTTGTGAGATATTTTACAGTCTTTTTTATTTATAGTAAGTCTTTGAAATCTAGTGTGTGTTTTACAATTACTTCTCAGTTCAGAATAGCCAATTTTCAAGGATTCAACAGCCAGAGACGGCTAGTGACTGACAGTTAGACAGCACAGGCCCCAGCCAGCATGGAAGCACAGATAGAGCTTCTTTCTCTTCATCTGGCTCCCTAGGGACAGTGGCATAGACACAGCTGACCTGTGGATGCATAGGCGGGAGTGAGAAGTAAGACTCTGTTGTTTTCAGTCACTCAGACTTTAGAGTTCTCTGTTGCTGCAGCGTAGCTAACAGAGACACTGATATAAGGTATTAGATATCGATGTAACAGTATGCTGAAATATGTGGTGCTATTAGCTACAGGAGCAAGCAATGAAATTCTTACCAACTAAAGGATAGCAATTCCCTTTATGTAGTGGTAAGACACTTGGTAAATCACTTTTAAAAACTTAGAAGGTTGTATGTAATGCACTTGCAGTTTTAGGGAAAGAGGTTAGATGACAAAATTTAGTAGCATGTGTTAGTTGTCATTGGCTGCATTTATGGAGGAATTACAAGAAAAGGAATCGGATGAAAAGAGAATTGCTTGATTTGAAAGTAAGAATAAAAGGAAACAATAGGCCGGGCGGCGTGTCTCATGCCTGTTATCTCAGCACTTTGGAAGGCTGAGGCGGGTGGATCGTGAGGTCAAGAGGTGGAGACCATCCTGGCCAACATGGTGAAATCCCTACTCTACTAAAAATACAAAAATTAGCCAGGTGTTTGGCATGCGCCTGTAGTCCCAGCTACTTGGGAGGCTGAGGCAGAAGAATCACTTGAACCCAGGAGGCGAAGGTTGCAGTGAGCCGAGACTGCGCCACTGTGCTCCAGCCTGGTGACAGAGAAAGACTCCATCTCAAAAAAAAAAAAAAAAGGAAATAATACAGATTGTCCCCACATGAACTCTGGAACTGGTCAGTTGCTTCCCTCTGGCAGGAGCGGTCTCTGTGTGGGCCTAGCAGCAGAGTTCAAGCCCCTGCCCTCTCAGCACCTGGGTGGGTTCTTGTCCAGTGTCCAGGAAGAGTCAGTTCACATGAAGAGATGGAAGGGTATGCAGAGAATTTTACTGGGTGATGGATGTGGCTCTCAGTGGAATGGGAGTTGGAAAGGGGATGGTTCGGGAAGAAGGCAATCTTTCCCTGAAGCCATACTGTGTGAAGTTAGCCACATCTATCTGTAGTCTTTGATGTTCAGCCACTTGTTCGTATCCCTGACACTCAGCTGCTTGTGTTGCTCTGTCATTCATGTGACCTGACTCTTCCTGGACACTAGACAAGAACCCAGGTGCTGAGAGGGCAGGGGCTTGGACTCTGCTTCGAGGCCCACAAGGAGCCTGCTCCTGCCAGAGAGAAGCAACTGAGTGGTTCTAGCGTTCATGTGGGGACAATCTCTATTATTTCCTTTTATTCTTGCTTTCAAATCAAGCAATTTTCCTTTCATCTGATTTCTTTTCTTTTAACTCCTCCATAAATGCATCCAATGACAACTAACACATGCTACTAAATTTTGTCATCTAACCTCTTTTCCTAAAACTGCAAGTACATTACGTACAATCTTGTAAGTTTTTAAGTCTTTTTATGGGCACAGGATAGGAGTGTGGCAGGCCAAAAGGGCAACGTTTGGGCAGAAAAACAGGGTCAGCTGTTTTCACTTAAGGCTGCAGTTTCAAGCTTAAGGGTGGGGTTTAGCCTGGAGCCTAGCCTTTCTGTCTCATGAGGACATAGCAAGAAGGCAGCTACGTACAAGTCAAGGAGAGAGGCCTCAGAAGAAACCAGACCTGCTGACGCTTTGATCTTGGACTTCTAGCCTCCAGAATTGTGGGAAAATAAATTTATGCAGTTTAAGCCACCCAGCCTGTAGTATTTTATTATGGCAGTCCTAGCAAACTAATATGGATTTGGTACTGGGAAGTTGAATATTGCTGTATCAAATACCTAAGAGTAAAGCAGGGGCTTTGGGATTGCGTGATGGGTAGAAGCTGGAAGAGTTTTGAGGTGCATGTTAGAAAAAGCCTAGATTGCCTTGAAGAGTTTGTTGGTGCAAATATTGATGTTAAAGGTGATTCTGATGAAGCTCCAGGGGGAAATAAGGGACATATTATTAGAAACTAGAGGAAAAGTGATCCTTGTTATAAAGTGGCAAAGATCGTGGTTTGTATTCTAGTGTTTTGTGGAAAGTAGAAATTGTAAATGATGACCTTCGATATTTAGCTGACAAGATTTCTAAGCAAAATGTTGAAGGAGCAGCCTTGTTTCCCCTTGCTACTTATAGTAATACATGAGAGGAGAGAAATAAATTGAAGAAGAAGTTGTTAGGTAATAAGGAAGAACTTGAAGATTTGAAAAAGTGTATTTGGAGAGAACACCAAAGGTATGATTGAACAAATTGTTCCATAGATTTGGGGGATGATTCATGGATCCAATCAGCCATTTTAGCAGAAGCCAGGAAAAGAAATGGGGTTACGCCAGCAGAAATACTGTCAGCTTGGACTAAATGGGACATAAATGGGACAAAGTCAAGGAAGGCTGTTAGACATCTGGGATTCTACAGGAATCGACAATGGAGCTTTCTGGCTGGGAACATGCATTACCCATTATCCTTAAAGAAAGGGGAAGCATGACACTGAGGTGACTCAGAGATCATCAGGACTGCCACCCCCACTGCAGCTCCGAGGGTACAGGTACAGGAGAGACACCATCTCCTCCTCAGTTCCATGGGCGAAGCTGTCATTGCCCAGGGCTGCCAGGATGGGGCTGTCTTCTGGTGGGCCCAAAGGACAGAGCATTCAGCCAAAGAAGATTATTCTTGAGCCTTAAATTTTATTGAGATTTCCTGGTAGGTTTTGAACTTGCTTGGGACCCATGACCCCTTTCTTCTTTCCAGTTTCTTCCTATCCTCTGTCTATCCTCTGCCTGTCCCACCAGTGTAATTTGGAAGCAAATAACCTGTCTGGCTTCATAGGTTCACAACTGGAAAGGAATTTTGCCTTAGGATGAATCATACCTGCAGTCTTGCCCATATCTGAATTAGATGAGATTTGAGACTTAAAGTTGATGCTGGAATGGATTAAGAATGTTGAGTTTCTGGGATGGGGGTAAATGCATTTTGTATGTGAGGAAGACTTGAATTTTGGAGGCCCATGCGTAGAGTGTTACAGGCTGAATCCCCTGACAAATTCATATGTTAAAGTCCTAACCCCCGGTATCTCAGTATGTGACTGTATTTTGAAATAGAAACATGTAAAAGGTAATTAAGATTAAGTGAGGTCATATGGGAGGGCCCTAGTTCAATCCGACTGGTGTCCTTATAAGAAGAGGAACTTTAAACATAAAAAGAGGCATCAGGGAAGGGCACACAGAAGAAAGACCATATGAGGACATAGCAAGAAGGTAACCATGTTCAAGTCAAGGAGAGAGGCCTTAGGAGAAAGCAGACCTGCTAATATCCTGACCTTAGATGTATAGCCTCCAGAACTATAAGAAAATAAATTTCTGTTATTTAAGTTCCCTTACCCACTGCCAAAAAACAAAAAAATCCATGACTTTCAATATTTAAAAAGAACCACAGGTCCCTACTTTTGATGAACAAGAGGCTGGTTCCCAAGAAACTAGCTAGTCCCCAAGGAATATTCTCTATCAGGCAGTTAAGGAGGATAGTGGAATAGATTATCAAGTTATAGGTCTACCCTAAATAGAAGGCCTTCCGACATTTGCCCAGTGGGATTTTAGAATTGTAATTGACCGCTGTGTGTCTACCATACTTCCAATTTTTAGTCAGGAGATGATATTGTGGCATGAAGAGAAAACATTGGGGCAACTGAGGGATGGAAAAGATATTGAGAACAAAGGGAATGAGAAGTTATGATAGGCAGTTAGATTCCCTTTAAAACTATTTAAAGAATAAAGGTTGGAATTACATTTAGCTACACTGGCCACTGGGCTTTTTCTCAGACCATGACCCCTTACAGATACTGCTCTCAGTGGGATCTCCACACTATACGAGTTATAGTAAAATAAGTCAAACCTGGCCCAGGTTGTCAGTAGTACCTGCCATATCTCTCCTCTGCGTATCAACCAGGCTGATCTTCTCAAATGTAAATCAGCCTGTGCTGCTCTCCATCGAAAGCCAGCAAGGGCTTCCTATTCCCTGTACTATAGAAGTTAAGTCTCTTTAACCCTCTAGACAGGGCACTTCATACTGTGGTCCCTGTTTTCTTCTGCAGCCTCATTTCTTGCTGCTCATGTCCTTATGTCGTATGCTTCAGGAACACCAAAGAATTTTAAGTTTCTTGATCAAAGCATGATTCTTCTCTTTATTTAAACTTTCCCGGAATACACGTCTTCCTCTTTTTTGCCTAACTCCTACTAATTGTTTAAAAACTTAATTCAAGTCTCATCTCAAAAAAGTCTGTGCAGGCTGTCAGAATGATTAGATGTGCTTGTTTGACCCACCCTAAGACCTCACATAAACTATCGTTAAGGTTATCACTTTGCATTAAAATTACGTATTTATGGGCCCTGTACGGTGGCTCAGGCCTGTAATCTTAGCACTTCGGGAGGCCAAGGCAGGTGGATCACTTGAGCTCAGGAGTTCAAGACTAGCCTGGCTAACATAGTGAAACCGCATCTCTACAAGAAATGCAAAAATTATCTGAGGATGGTGGCTCACACCTGTAGTCCCAGCTACTTGGAGTACTGAAGCGGGAGGATTTCTTGAGTCCAGGAGGCAGAGGTAGTGAGCCAAGTAGGCGCCACCACACTCCAGCTTGGGTGACAGAGCAAGACCCTACCTCAAAATACGTGTGTGTGTGTGTGTGTGATCTTGTTCTTGAGGGCTTTGTAGATGCTCAATAAATATTTCTTAAGAAATGTTTCTGGAAGACAGAGCCAGTGATCACAGATGAGAATAAATGAAGAAACTCTTCCTAGAGAGTAAGGTTAGTAGAGCCTTCATAAATGTTTCCTGAGTAAGGCAAGTGAGAAGTTTGTTGTTGAAATAGCAGAATCTGACTGTAATTTACAGTTTTCCCCAGCATGGCTAGTGCATTTCTGTACCAAAAATGGATATAATTTCTAGAAGCTCTCAGTTTTTACGTGATAGGCCACTAAAACTCGGATGGTATAGACTTTTCCTTGCCAGCTTATCAGAGAAGGCTCTCAAATGCCTGATCTTTTGCCATAGCTTGCCAACATTCCCTGACTGAATGTTGAGGTAAGAAGCCACAGCAATAGTTTTGGTGGTGGACGGAGCTAGTTGTGTGGTAATTGCAATAATGTCTTATCTGACTATGCAACAATGGCCAAGGCCTTAACAGCCTTTGACATAGCTATAACATTTAGAGTGTATTTTTGGACTATGATGTGAAAAGCGACACTTGTGAAGTTTTTGTCAAATGCCAAGGTTATTGGGAATTTGGCGAACTGTCTGCCCAGGAAACCATACCATACCTTCTTCTCCTCTTGAAACTTGCATTGTCTCTTCCTTGTGACTACTTTGGTGTCCTATTACTCCCTTACATGACACCTTGGCCATAATGGATTGGTTTATGAGTGGAAACATGGACCCAGTTGGACCAGTCATAAAACTCAACAGGTCTAAATCATCACCTGACTGGTACAAAGATTATCATCTGACCCAAGACTGATTCATAAAATCCAATATTGTTGTGCTTGGTAAAAGAAAGTTTGGGAATTATAAGATGTGACACTTGGGAGACTTATTGGAAAAACTCAGATAGCTGTGAGAAAAAAATGCAACGAACTTGCAAAAAAAAAAAAAAAGAAATGAGTTGTACATAGATGGTGTTAAGTTGACGAGGCACAGTAGCCCCACAATAAACATAATTTAAATGAATACCTCAGCTAAATGACAGATTTACTTTACGTCATGGACCTGCAGATGATTCTAATATAAATATAGCTCTAAAGCTTAGATTGTGAAATATGACCCATTATATTTACAGACAGAAAGACAGAATCAGAGAAGGAAAGTGGCACCAAGATAATAAATACCTCAGCGAAAGAGGCTAGACTTGAGTTTCAAATTATATCAACAGAGTTCTGATTCCAAATCCCCTGATCTGTTAAAGGGAAGAGAACCATAGATTTACTTCTACAGTGGAGTAAAGATGGTCACAAAATCTTTGACACATTTCCCATTGTGAGGTGGGGTCTATGTCTCCTTCACATGAACTTGGGTGGACACTGTGACTGCTCTGATGGATTTCAGAATGTGATGGAAATGACACTGGACCAGTGTCTGGCCTTAAGAAACTGTCAGCTTCTACTTTCCATGACTTGGAACATTGATTCTTGAAAGGCAGCTTCTATGCGAGAAGTATGAGTACTCTGAGAGTACCATGTTGTGAGATGCCAAAGCCATGTGAAGAGTCAGTGGAGGATGAGACACCATGTGGAGCAAGAGAGAGACCCAGGAGGACGGAGATGCTGGACAGATGAGTGAGGCATAGGAGCCCTCTTAGAAGTGAGCACCCAGCCCCAGTGACTCAGGCTGACAACATGTGAATCAGATGCTGCCCAGCTGCAGTCATCATGAATTCCCAACCCGAAATTTTATGTAAATAATGAAGTTGTTTGGTGACACTAAATGATGGACAGTGTATTATGCAGCAGTAGATAAAAGGAACAAATAGACACCTAGAAAAGGGGTCCTGCCATCACAAGAATCTAAAATATGTAGTATTGGTTTTGGGACCGGACAGTGGGCAGAGATTGAACAAGCCTCAAAGAAAATATTAATGAAGCCTGGAGGACTGAAGGTCATTATTGTGGGTTGGCAGTGTCATGCCAATAACGTCACACTTATTGTATTTTGGCAGGAGGCTTAGCAAAACTGTCATCTGAGACATTCTGGAAAAAAAAATTATAGGCCTAATAAACTGATGAGTTTTGCTAAGTAGATTTCCACATAGAACGTTAAAAGTGCCACCTGGTTCTTTTATCTGCACGTGATAAAGTAAGGATGGGGGAGGTAAGATAAGAAATATTCAAATTTTTTATCAGAATTCAGAGAAAATACATAGGAGCTAGGACTTGTTGGCTTCCCAAACATGTGAGAAAACATATTTCTCATACGTTTTCTTGATGGGGTCTTGCTGTGTTGCTGAGGCTAATCTCAAACTTCCGGCCAATCCCAGCGCTTGGCATCCCAAAATGCTGGGATTATAGGTGTGAGCCACTGCACCTAGCCTAAGAAAACATTTTTAAAGCCAGAAATAGCCTCCCGGTAGAGATCAAAACCAGAGCAATAAGACAAAGATGAAGGGTAAAAGTTAAATCAAAGCTGCAACTGTAAATCCCTTTGATTAAGACTTCTGAAAAATTTAAGTTTAAGTTGATGCTTCGTGGGCCCTTTCAGCTAGACAAAAGTTTTTTTTTTTTTTTTTGGTTTGAGATGGAATCTTACTCTGTGGCTCAGGGTGGAGTCCAGTGGCACAACCTCGGCTCACTACAACCTCCGTCTCCCGGGTTTAAGCAATCCTCCTACCTCAGCCTCTGGGATTGTAGAAGCCCACCACCACACCCGGCTAATTTTTTGTATTTGTAGTAAAGACAGGGGTTTCACCACGTTGATCAGGCTGATCTTGAATACCTAATCTCAGGTGATCTGCCCACCTTAGGCTCCCAAAGTGCTGGGATTACAGGCATGAGCCACCACACCTGGCCAGACGAAAGATTTTCTAGGATTTTAAGAGTGTGCTTTATCTGACTATCTGTTAAGCCAGCGGTTCCCAGCCTTTTTGGCACCAGGGGCCAGCTTCATGGAAGATAATATTTTCATGGATGGGGTGTGGGGTGGGAGAGGATTGGGGTGAGGGATGTTTTCAGGATGAACCTGTTTCACTTCAGATCATCAAGCATTAGTTAGAGTCTCATAAGGAGCATGTAACCTAGATCCCTCGCATGTCCAGTTCACAATAGGGCTTGTGTTCCTCTGATACCACCACTTATCTGACAGGAGGTGAAGCTGAGGTGGTAATGCCTGATCACCCACTGCTCACCTCCTGCTGTGCGGCCTGGTTCCTAACAGGCCATGACTGGTACCAGTCTGCGACCTGGGGATTGGAGACGCCTGTGTTAAACAATAGATTCGAATAATCTTAAGGATATTTTTAAGCAGCTTTGCAGATGGCCCAGGGCAGAGAAGAATCAACCTCAAGAAGATTTGTGGCCATTAATTTTATATAACACAAGAGATTATAATTTGATACACAGGAAGCCCATGATATTTTAAAATAAATTTATCACCTTGAACTGAAAGAGTCAGAGTCAATATCAAAGTTTTAAGAAGCCCCTGGACTCCACCCCAAACTAATACAGTCAGGATTCAGGATGAGAAATCTATTCTACATAAAACACAGCCTGTTTCTTTTTTTTTTTTTTTTCACAAGATGAACTTTTCATTTTCTAACAAAATGAATTTTTTTATTGCATTTTAGGGTTTTTTTTCCCCATTTATTTATTTTATTGCATTTTAGGTTTGGGGGTACATGTGAAGAACATGCAAAATTGTTGCATAGGTACACACGTGGCAGTGTGATTTGCTGCCTTCCTCCCCATCACCTACATCTGGCATTTCTCCCCTTGCTATCTCTCCCCAGCTCCCCACCCCCCACCTTCCCTCCCCTATTTCCCCCCAACTGACCCCAGTGTGTAGTGCTCCCCTCCCTGTGTCCATGTGTTCTCATTGTTCAACACCCGCCTATGAGTGAGAACATGCAGTGTTTGATCTTCTGCTCTTCTGTCAGTTTGCTGAGAATGATGGTTTCCAGGTTCATCCATGTCCCTACAAAGGACCCAAACTCATCGTTTTTGATGGCTGCATAATATTCCATGGTGTATATGTGCCACATTTTCCCTATCCAGTCTATCATCGATGGGCATTTGGGTTGGTTCCAGGTCTTTGCTATTGTAAACAGTGCTGCAACAAACATTCGTGTGCACGTGTCCTTATAGTAGAACGATTTGTAATCCTTTGGATATATACCCAGTAATGGGATTGCTGGGTCAAATGGAATTTCTATTTCTAGGTCCTTGAGGACTCACCACACTGTCTTCCACAATGGTTGAACTAATTTACACTCCCACCAACAGTGCAAAAGTGTTCCTATTTCTCCACATCCTCTCCAGCATCTGTTGTCTCCAGATTTTTTAATGATCACCATTCTAACTGGTGTGAGATGGTATCTCAATGTTGTTTTGATTTGCATTTCTCTGATGACCAGTGATGATGAGCATTTTTTCATGTTTGTTGGCCTCATGTATGTCTTCTTTTGTAAAGTGTCTGTTCATATCCTTTGCCCACTTTTGAATGGGCTTGTTAGTTTTTTTTCTTGTAAATCAACACAGCCTATTTCTTAAGGACAAAGAGGACTGACTTATAGGACAAAACCAAGAGCCCAAAGGTCAGAACCAAAGGCAGCAGGGAATCAGAGCAAAGGTGCAGGACCCGGGCTGCATCCAGGAGCTGGCAACATCCACCAGCTGGATGTCAGTGTTGTTCTGGAGCAGTGACAGCCCTGAGCCTTTTGCTTTCCTCCTTTTTGAAAGGGTGTGTTTACACATTGTTGGAGTGTGTGTATCTGTGTGTGTGTGTGTGTGTGTGTATTTGTGTGTGTGTATGTGTGAGAGAGAGAGAGAGAAAGAGAGACAGAGAGAGAGAGACAGGGAGTGCTGGGGGAAGATAATTTATTTCTCCATTTTCAGGATTTTAGATTGAGAGGACATGCACTTGAGGAAACAAACCCAAGAAGGTTTATTTTTACCTGGACCTGAGACCTGGAACCTTGAGCCTAAGATTAATAACATAAGTGGATGAGAATTTTGGGGACTGCGGAAGATGATTAGCACATTTTCACGTGGGGAGAATATCATTTGTGACCACGGGGCAGAGTGTGGCAGATCAAAGATGGCCACAAATTCTTTGACACTTCTCCTGTTGATAAGTGGGAAGCTCATGTCCCCCTGCTTAAATCTGGTTAGCTTCTGTGGCTATTTTGATTAACTGAATATGGCCAAAGTGAAGTCATGCTAGTTTCTTGAACCAGGTTTTAGGCAGTCAGCAACTTTCACTTTCTGTTCCTGGGAACTTTCAGTTGTGGGATCCAGCCACCCCTTGGGAAGTATGACTGTACCGACACCACCATGCTATGAGATACCCCGCCATGCGGAGAGGCCCCGGGGGAGGAGGCATCATGCAGAGAGAGAACCAAAGAGAATCCATGTACCAAGCGTGAGCACGAGTCATCTTGGAAGTGGATTCTCCAGTCCTAGCTGATGCCTCGTGGATCAGCAAGAAATTCAGAATGCATGATGCATAAAATCCCTGAGCAAAATGAGCAGACAGTTTTGAGCCACTACATTTAGGGTAGTTGATTACACAGCCACAGATGACCAGAACAACTTCTGTTTGGAATTCACTATTTAATCAAAAGCACTTGCTCTTCCAGTCACGAAAATTGTTGGTTATACAAAATTAGAGTCTGTCTGACCTCATGACTTCTGGCCAACAGAATGCAGCAGAAGTGATGATGTCTCCAATTTGTGCCTGGGCCTTAGGAGACTCATGTCCTTCTGCTTTTTCTCTTGGAAGCTTTGGAGCCTGAAGACAGGAGTTATCCCAGCTGCACCCCCTGGCTGACCACAAGCTTATGAGAAAGCCCAGCTGAGGTCAGCTGAGCCCAGCAGCCCAGAAGAACCCGCTCCTTTGGACCCAGCCTAAATTGCCAACCCACAGAACCATGAACTGAAAAATGGTTGTTGTTAAGCTGTAAGTTTTAAAGTGGTTTATTAAATAGTGATAGCTAACTTTAATAGAGATACAACAGCCTTCTATTTGATTTACTGCCAACCAAGAACAAAGTGGAGAAATATTGGTTGTGGTGTCTAGTTTTAGGGAATTTGTTTACTTTCATTTCTTTACACATTGGAGGATGAAACCAATTAACTTTTAGGATTTCTTTGTGACAGAATACGATGAGAACACAACAACACTTCTGTGACATTTCTGCCAAAAATAAAAACCTGAATCCAGTTATAAGAAAACATCAGATAAACCCAAACCGAAGGACATTCTTCAAAAGTGTCAAGGTCATAAAGGACAAGGAAACACTAAAAAACTCTTCCAGTTTGAAGGAGACTAAAGAGATGGGACAATAAAAATGCAACCTGTGATTCCGACTGGATCCTCCGACCAGAAAGAGCATTATTAGAACACTGGGCAAAATGTGGGTGTTTACGGATTAGAGGCATGCACTAGCATTCATTTACCAATTTTGGTAGTTGTATTGTGGTTATGTAGAAATGGCTTTGTTTATAGAAATTATACATGAAAGTATTGGAGGTTTTGGGGCATCATGTAAATGACTTACTCTCAGTAGCTCAGTTTAAAAGCTTAAAAAGAAAAAGAATATTATAGAAAACAATTGTTTTGTTTTGTTTTGACACAGAGTCTGGCTCTGTCACCAGGCTGGAGTGCAGTGGCACCTTCTCAGCTCACTGCAACCTCCACCTCCTGGGTTCAATTGATAGAAAAGAATATTAATATTACAGTAGTTCTAATCCCACAAGGCAATAAGAACAGGTTTCTCTCACTTAAGTCAGTAATTTGTTCTTGATCATCAGACTTACTGTCCTCAAAAAGTACTCCTTGGGAGCCTATTTTTTATTATTTTCCCTTCCTTTATTTATTTATTTATTTATTTATTTATTTTCTGGAGATGGAATCTCACTCTGTCACCCAGGCTGAAGTGTCATGGCATGATCTCGGCTCACTGTAACCTCCACTTCCCAGGTTCAAGTGATTCTCCTGCCTCAGCCTCCTGAGTAGCTGGAATTATAGGCACGTGCCACTAGGCCTGGCTAATTTTTATATTTTTAGTGGAGATGAGGTTTCTCCATGTTGGCCAGGCAGGTCTTAAACTCCTGACCTCAGGCGATCCACCCGCGTTGGCCTTCCAGAGTGCTGGGATTACAGGCATAAGCCAACATGCCCAGCCTCCCTCCATTATTTTAAATGAGAAAAATTATATGCTTGGTGTATCAAACCAGAGCACCTAATCAACTTCTGTAACCTGGAACCAAAACATGGTCGAATGCTTATATATCAAAAACATCATGCTAGCATGTAAAACATTTCAAACATCAGTCTCTGATCACCAAAAACATAATATGGTTATTAAAAAATGGTTGCTCTATGTGCAACATCTCAGCCACAGTCCCACTTGCTGTCACTTGATGTGCTTTTCAAAATGATCTACACATCATGGCATCATATGAGTATGATATTCTACCAATTTTGCTTGACTTAAGACTATTCTTTTCTCAGGTTTATTTTATCAATGGTTTTGTTTAAAATAAGGTATTGAATTTTAGGGAAATATATACAATTTTCCAATATAAGCAGTGATTAAAAAATGTTCTAAAAATAAGTAGGTTTGATGAAGTTTGTATAGTACAATCCAGGAATCAATCTAGTAAAAAAAAAAAATTACCTACAAAGACATAGGGCTTGAAGTTGTGCCTGTGTATTAAAAAGCCACAATCAGTTCAGCTATGAGTCTTAAATAGATAGCTCAGTAAAACAGAAAAGACTTACCCTCAAATGTAAGAATTACATCTATACTATATAACACTATAAATATTTGGCAAGTGAATGGAATTATTGGCTGGCAATTGAGAAAACAGCTTAGTCCTATACAACATTATGAAAATCAGTTTCAGAGGATTTACAAAGTTAAACACTTTAAACAGAAAATCTAGAAGAGAGTGAAACTGAATTTATTCATTTTATGCTTCAGAAGAGTATCCTAAGGATAGAAGCAACAGAAGTCAATAAAAGAAAAACACACAGATTTGGTTACAGTAAAATTTTAAAATTCTGTGTGTATGAGTTTAAAAGGAAAATAAACATTTACAGCAAATAGGAGACCAAAGTGTCAAATATTAAGAACTTACACAAATTAGCCCATTGAAGTGGCTTATGCCTGTAATCCTAGCCCTTTGGGAGGCCAAGGTGGGTGAATCACTTGAGGTCAGGAGTTCGAGACCAGACTGGGCAACATGGTGAAACCCCATCTCTAATCAAAATAGAAAAATTAGCTGGGTATGGTGTCACCTGCCTGTAATTCCAGCTACTTGGGAGGCTGAGGCATGACAATCACTTGAAGCCAGGCGGGTGAGGTTGCAGTGAGCCAAGATCGTGCCACCGCACTCCCACTTGGGTGACAAAGTGAGACTTCATCTGAAAAAAAAAAACAAAAAAACTCACACAAATCAATTTAGAAACATTAAGACAGTGTAAGAAAGGGCAAAACAAGACCATTTATAAGAGAAGAAATATGAAATTATGGGAAAAATGACTTTGCTTGTAGTCAAAGAGATAAAGATCACAACCCTGAGCTACCATAGCCATCTATTAAATTAAAAACATCATTAAAAATATCACAATATCCTGTGTCAATGAAGGGTGTGGCGAACTAGCTGGTACTCTGCATATAACTAGTGTACAAATAAAATAACAGAGTCCTTTGGGAAAGTAATTTGGTATGCTGACCCAAGAGCCATAAATATTAATACATTTTGATGCATTATAATTTTGGAAATTGCTATTATTCTTGCACAAAGATGATCTTTACAATATTGTTTATAATGGCAGAAGAAAATTTCTGTGTTAGAGAGGGGGCAGAAACTACACAGCTGGTAGTTAGGCAAGCTGTGCTACCAGCACTTCATGTAGCAGTATGAAGTCACTAAAATGGATTTAAAAACGAACTGAAGTGGCTGGGCACAGTGACTTACAGTCACAATTACAGGGACTACACACCTGTCATCCCAATATTTTGGAAGGCTAGGGCAGTAGCATCACTTGAGCCCAGGAGTTCAAGACTAGCCTGGGCAATACAGTGAGATTCCACCTCTACAAAAAATTTAAAAAGTAGCTGGGTGTGGTGGCATGGGCCTGTAGACCCAGCTACTTGGGGGTCTAAGGTGGGAAGATGGCTTGAGTCTGGGAGATTGAGACTGCAGTGAGCTGTGATTGCACCACTTCAATCCAGTCTGAGTGACAGAGTAAGATCCTGCCTTGATTAAAAAAAACAAAAAAACCAACAACAACAACAACAAAAACTGGCTGGGTGCAGTGGCTCATGCTTGTAATTCCAGTACTTTAGGAGGCTATGGGGAGTGGATCACCTAAAGTCAGGAGTTCAATACTAGCCTGGCCAACATGGCAAAACCCTGTCTCTACTAAAAATACAAAAAATTAGCCAGGCATGGTGGCACACACCTGTAGTCCCAGCTACCCAGGAGGCTGAGGCAGGAGAATTGCTTGAACCCTGGAGGCAGAGGCTACTCTGAACCAAGATTAGGCCACTGCACTCCAGCCTGGACAACAGAGTGAGACAATATCATTAAAAAAAAATGACGATATAATGTTGAAAAAAAAGTGTGTGCTCTGTCTGATTACACAACTTTGTCGCATAAAAAACAATGCAGAGATTATACACCAGTATATTAACAATGGACTTGAGAAGTAATAAATGGAAAAAAAGATTCTTTAAAAAATATTGTTTCTATTTTTCCAAATTAAAAGAGAACACATATTGTCTTTGTAATTTAAATATATATATAAAGAAAGAAGAGAGGAGAGATAATGTTACAGTGCTTGTAGCCACCGGGGAAATTTTTTCTGTACAACTGTTTACTAAGCATCACACAAAGTCCATGAAACAATTATACAGACGCTGATGACTGCACTCTGGAAAGCACAACTGGAACATCACAGACCACTGTAAAAAGCCAGTGTCTCTTTAGGAGCTGACGAGAACACTACCTAAGACTGAGGTCATGCACCAACCTGCCCAAGGAGTCTTTCCATGCTGTCACAGCAGCCATAATACTTTACAAGGCTTCAAAAACACATCAAATGCTTGCTGGCCAGGAAATAAGCCTGGGAGTTAGATATTTTTGCTTATGTTCAACATAAAGTGTGTCTGTGTTTTTTAAGCTTTCATAAGGCTAAGATCACAATGTTTTTCCATTATAAAATTGCTCATGTAAGAAAAATTCACACCATACAAGGTGTTTTTACTATAGGACTAATAAGTAGAAGTAGGATCCGTTTTTTCCTCCAAAGATCATTTTAAATGTTCAGGTTGCATTTGTGCTGGTAGTATTTTAAATCAAGGAAGTACATTGGCGATATCACTTTACTTGTAGTTTTGCTGCTCCTTAGAATAGAGGATGTTTAAAGTAAATGTAATACAGTAGGGGGTAATCTTCCATTTAGCTTGATAATTCTATCAGCAAAATGCCAGGTAGAAGGAATATCATGTTCTCTTTGAATTGCATTTTTGCAACCTGAGATTCAAGTTCAGGTTTCTTGAGGCACCCTTGGGCATTGAATCTGAATTAATTATTGTGTCCAATTTCCTCTACCTAGCCCCTAAGGCAAGTGCAAACAAGCCAGCAACGTCACCCTCATGGCCACCAGAGATCATATCAAAGGAAAGCGCAGAGTGGCACAATGTTCCACTGGTAAGAATTTTTTTTTTTTTTTTTTTGATACAGTATCTCTGTTGCCCAGGCTGGAGTGCAGTGGCATGATCTCAGATCACTGCAACCTCTGCCTCCTGGGTTCAAGGGATTCTCCTGCCTCAGCCTCCCCTCAGCTGGGATTACAGGCATGTGCCACCACACCTGGCTAATATCTGAATTTTTATTATAGATCGCATTTCATCTTGTTGGCCAGGCTGGTCTCGAACTCCTGACCTCAGGTGGTCCACCCACCTCAGCCTCCCAAAGTGCTAGGATTACTGGTGTGAGCCACCTGGCCCAGCCCACTGGTAAGAATTTATCCATTGGGAAGGACCAAAGGGAGAGTCAGGCTGGCCCAAACTGGAAGCTATTGTATACACTTAATATCTTCTAATTTAATTCACACCTTCCAGGTGTGAATTGCATCAAGTACCAATGTGTTCTAATGATTAAAGGAGTAGTTTCTTTTTTCTTTTCTTTTTTTCACTGTGGGAGCAATTACCCAGGCATTGCCTATAAAGGGGAAGGCAGGCCTCACGCCAGGCAGCATGCGTGCTAATGGGGTTGCCACCCATTCTTGGCAGGAAAATGGCTCTTTATGACAGGTGTGAGATTTGGCCTCAAGTAATGACTCACAAAAGCAAAAAGCAGATATAGCCCTTTCTAAAGCTCTTGCTTCTCTAAAAGATTTTTAAAACCCTCAAAGTGTTTTATTTTCTGTGATTTAGTAAGTCCCTAATAAATAATAATGGGCCTGTAATCCTAGCACTTTGGGAGGCTGAGGCGGGCAGATCAGTTGAGGCCAGGAGTTCGAGACCAGCCTGGCTAACATGATGAAACTGTCTCTACAAAAATGAGCCAGGCATGGTGGTGCACACCTGTGGTCCCAGTCACTCAAGAGGCTGAGGCTCAAGAATCTCTTGAACCTGCGAGGCAGAAATTTCAGTGAGCGGAGATTGCGCCACTGCACTCCAGCCTGGGCTGCAGAGTGAGACTCTGTCTCAAAAAAAAAAAAATCCCGTAACAAAAAAACACCACAAAACAAAACAACCAAGTACAAATGGAAAAAAAGATAATGATGGGATTAATAAAGAAATTTCATTATTTTGTCCTCCAAAATGTGTGTGCCTGCTCTCAGCTTGTCTTTTTGGTCTTGGCTGAGATTCTGCATGAAATCTCTCACTGAAGCACTTAAAAGGCTGGTCCTTACGGGAAGAAAAATAGAATAGCATTTCTTACTCTCTTTATTAGAGACATAAGTGAAAAATTTCCCTCCTCTCAATGTAAGTTTTAGGGCAAAATTCTTGAGAAAGACTTTATAAATCACCCATGAGTTTAATTCTGTACAAGGGAGTATTTTAAAAATAAAACAATAAACATTATTATTAATAACAATAAATAATAATGAAAGCTACCAGAGAGACTGTACAGTAACATAGTCAAGAGATGAATGAGAGTCAGGCAGATTGGCATAGAATCCCAAGCTAGTAATGGTCAAGACTTCGATTTTACTGCCTCTGTAGAAGCCATTATTATTGGTGGTGGTTTGTTTTTTCTTACATGGCTAAGGTGAATATGTAGATGAAGAGAAGGGAGGTCAAATACCAAGGGAGCGCTGGAGAGGCAGCCAGGACAAGATTATGAAATGCCTTGCTATTGAGTTTGGACTGAATTATAAGCTTGATGTCCACTGGACAAAAATGTATCTTAGAGAGAATGACATATACCTTAGACATTCTGACTCATTATAGAGAATGCACGGCCAGGGGCAAGAGTGATGGCATGACCTGCTAGTGGTCCAGCGAGAGGTCACAATGACTTGGGTTATATCTGAGACAGTAGAGATGGGGACAAATTGGCCTATTCCCAATTTATCTAGAAGTTAGAATCCACAGGACATGGAGATTGGCTGGAAGTGTCAAGAATGAATGTTACCTTACAGAATTAAAAGACAAGGTGTTACTCTCCTGGTGTCTATTCTGTATTAACAGGGACCATCTGACACATGGTAACTTAATCCAGTAGAAGAGTAAATCTGTGTAGTTCTGTGCGGGCTTTTTGGACTAGACGCTTTTAGGCCCTGACTGGCTACTCAGCCCATTGACCCACAGGGCTGGCCATCAGAATACATTCAAACAACTCACACTTTTTATAAGCTTTGCATTCGTAATTGAAAAATTTAAATCCTTCATGCTGTCTTTTAAGTACAATACTAATTTTTCTTTAGTAAAGATTGTTAATTATAGTTTCTTTATAAAATCTATATCTTTATGTAAAAGAGAAAAAATTAATTTTTACTTAAAAATCTTCATACAATATGTTTGTGTGTGTGTGTGTGTGTGTGTGTGTATATATATATATATATGTATTTTTTTTGCGACGGAGTCACATTCTGTTGCTGAGGCTGAGTGCAGTGGTACAATCTTAGTTCACTGCAACCTCCTTCAAGTGATTCTCCTGCCTCAGCATCCTGAGTAGCTGGGATTACAGGTGCCCACCACCATGCCCAGCTAATTTTTGTGTTTTTACTAGAGATGGGGTTTCGCCATGTTAGCCAGGCTGGTCTCGAACTCTTGATCTCAAGTGATCTGCCCACCTCAGCTTAAAGTGCTGGGATTACAGGTGTGAACCACTGTGCCTGGCCCTATAAAAAGTATTTTTAAAAATTAAAAGCCATTTAAATATTTAGACAAGTTACAAAAACTTTCAGTTCATTAAATTGTAAGTAGCTGCATGGCCTGTTTGTAGCTTTCCCTTGGTGTGTTCTTTCCAAAGTATAAGTCAATTTTGAAAGAAAAAGCCAATATTTCAAGTGGTATTTACTGAATTCAGAGCCTTGATACAAGTATGGAAACAAGTATGCCATGATTGAATAGTATTTTATGAAATAAAAAAATCAGAATTAATAAATATCCATTCTGACTTTGCTATATTTTTATGACTAATAATATATTTTAAAATCTTGTTTGTTTTTTTCTCCTGGAGATTGGTTTTTGTCTCTTTCCTTAACTTTATTGTTTACATTGAGAAATAATTTCTTAAAGGTAACAAAAAAAAAGCTACATGAAGGCTTAAAATTGTTTTAACTTAATATATTACTTTATTGTTCAAGCATTTATTTGTTGATGACAATAAATCAACCCTAGTCTTTTTGTTTAAAAAAGAAAAATCTATATCATGCTATATATCTTTCTAACCTAGAGCATATGATATAAGTAATGTATAGTTTCCAGAGTTATAAACCAGGATTTGTGTATATTAACTTACTAATATCTTAAATGAATTGACTCTGGACAATAAACAGTTAACATTAATGATGATAACCACTTGCCTTTGTGTTATGCTACAGCTTACCTAGTGCTCTTATTTTTTTAATCTTATGTATCATCTCAAATGTTCTATAACATAAATGAATTAGGTATTAATCCTTATTTTTAAACATGAGAAGACAGAAACTAAAAAACCAAGTAACTTTCTCAAAAATCAGCTATTGGTAAGTGGAAAAGTCAGTCTTGAAAACAAGTCTCTGGGTAGTGCCTTTTTCTATCACAAACCATTGTGTTTGTCAGTTGTGAGTTAGTAAGACCCAGGATATTAAAAAAAAATACATCAAAACAGATTCAAGATTATTCCCATGCTCACAATTTTATTTGCATGCCACTGTTGCCTTTTTGAATCAGAGAGAAAGTTTTGGGCTTTTGGTTAATATTTTGCAAAATTGTGGCCAAACGTGCATCTCCCTATTATTGTGGGTTGAACTTTGTAGCTCAAAAAAGATATGTCAACGTCCTCACACTCAGTACCTCAGAATGTGACCTTATTTGGAAATAGGGTCATGGCAGACGTGATGAGTTAAGCTGAGGTCTGCTGGAGTAGCGTGGACTCTGAATCCAACACAATTGTCATTATAACAAAGAATGCCATGTGATGAGACACAGATGCACAGGAGGAAGGCAGCCATTTGAAGATGGAGGCAGAGGTTGGAGTTTCACTATCACAAGCCAAGAAATGCCTGGGGCCACCAGAGCTGAACAGAGGCAAGAAGAATCCTCCTCCAAGTTTTCAGAGGTAGCATGGTCTCGCTAACGCCTTGATTTCAACTTGTAGCCTCCAGAATTGAGAGGCAATAACATCTCTATTGTTTTAAGCCACCCAGTCTGTGGTACCTGGTTATGGCATCCTAGGAAACCACAGGAAACCTAGTGTACATCTATGGAAGTGCACTGTGCTTGGTTGAGTGTCATTTTAAAGAGAATATGGCCAGAAGCAGTGGCTCAAGCCTGTAATCCCAGCACTTTGGGAGGCCAAGGTGGGTGGATCACCTGAGGTCAGGAGTTCAAGACTAGCCTGGCCAACATGGCAAAACCTTGTCTCTACTAAAAAATACAAACATTAGCTGGGTGCAGTGGCACATGCCTATATTTCCAGCTACTAGGGAGGCTGAGGCAGGAGAATCCCTTGGACCCGGAAGGCAGAGGTTGCAGTGAGCTGAGATGGTGCCACTGCACTCCAACCTGGGTGACAGAGTTAGACCGATCTCAAAAATAAATAAATAGAATAACGATTTCTTCAAAACTGTACAGAAGTTTGTGGTTGCTGACTGTGAAATTTTGTGACTACCTAGACATCTGCAAAGTTCATCATCAAGTTCCTTAATGTTCATTAAGGGTCCCAGTGCCCCCCCTGTGTAATCCAAGTCTTGGGAGAGCTGTTTAAGATGGCACAAATGATCAGAGTGACCAAGGCAATTAGGCAGTGACAAAGTGCCTGAGCAAGGAGTCTGCCTCCAAAGACTGCCCCAAGAAAAGTTAGGATTGGGCATTTCTAGGGCAAGTGATCCCTGACGTGGCTCAAGAATTCTCAGCTGCTAGTGAGGCTCCAGTGGAGCAGTGGGATTCTTGGCTATTCCTGTATTTCAAGGACGTGTCTTGGGCACAGTAGATATTAGGACAAAAGTGCAGGACTTTGGGGCTAACACTAGAAGGGCAAGCAGTAGACTGATGGTGACTGCTGAAGACCCAGTGGACAGATTTGTGATTTCATTAATGAACTCATGCAATGACATGGGAATGGGAAATGCTGGTACCACAGGTATGGATTTGCAGACCCTGAGATAAGCAATCCTCCTATAGACTAACAGTCCATGACGGTATTATTTCAAAACAGAATAATTCAGAACGTTTAGCAGTTTGTTTATAATTTAGATCCCAAGAGTCCTGGTCTAGGAAAGATTCATCCCTGCAACCACCCACTCACCAGTCATCTGGGGACTTGTAGCAGTCAGGGTCCCGGGAGAAAGGAGGTGACACTGTCTAGCTGAGTAATTGAGGTGGTTTTAGTAAAAGTACTATTTGCAAATGTGTGGGCAGGATTTAAAAAGAGCAACAAAAGACCGTGCCCTACTTTAGGCTAGTCAGAGCAGGGAGCCATTTTCACATCTAAGTTGGAAGGAAGAGAGGAAGGGAGAGATTACCAAGGCTGAGAGATAGCCGTGTGGACGAGGCTGCTGCCAGGTGCTGTGCATTCAGTAGGGGCCTGCACAAAAAACCACAGGGCCTGGATGGAGCAGTGTCAGGGCAATAAATACCAAGCCTCACTCTCCTCTTACTCTGTCTCCTGCTAGGGACTCTCATTGGTGAACCCCAACTAGAAGTAGGAGTGCAAGGATGTAATCCACACAATTAGCTTTTGGGGATGCAGAACAAAATGAGGACTGAGAATGGAGGGAATAGCCAAGTAAATGAAGATAACCAGCACAGGCAACCAGGATCCTTCCAATTGCAAGGAACAGAACCATATCCTAAACTCACTTAGATAAAAAAGATATTTATTGGGAGTTGCTATGGTTTGAAGGTTTGTGTCCTTTCAGAATTCATGTTGAAGCTTAATCTCCAATACAACAGTGTTAAGTAGTGTGGCCCTTTGGAGGTGATTAAGTCATTAGGGACCTTATAGAAGAGATTAAAGTGAGCTCCCTTCCCTTGCCCTTCCACCATGTGAGGATGCAACAGCAAGGCACTATCTATGGAGCAGAGGACAAGCTCTCACCAGTCGCTGAATCTGCTGGCACCTTGATCTTGGCTTCCCCAGCCTCCAGAACTGTGAAAAATAAATTTCTGTTCTTTATAAGTTACCCAGTCTGAGGGATTTTGTCATAGCAACCCAAATGGGCCAAGACGGAAATTGGTAGTGAGAAGTGGGGTGTGGCTATAAATACCTGAAAATGTGGAAGTAGCTTTGGAACTTGGTATTGGGTAGAGGCTGGAAAAGTTTGGAAGTGAATCCTAGAAAAAATCTATATTGTCATGAACAAGACATTAAGGGTGATTTTGGTGATGGCTCAGACAAAAAGGTGGGCAGTAGAGAGTTCTTCAGTCTTGTTAGTGATTAAGAAATTATTAGCACTATGCTGGTAGAAATACGGACAGTAAAGGCCATTCTGATGAGGTCTTAGATGGAAATGAGAAACATGATACTGGAGATGGAGTAAAAGCTGTCCTTGTTATAAAGCAAAAAACAACTTGGCTGAATTGTATTTGTGTCCTAGTGTTTTGTGGAAAGCAGAACTTAAGAGTGATGAATTAGGATATTTGGTGGAAGAAATCTCTAAGCAAAGTGTTAAGGATGCAGCTTGGCTTCTCTTAACAAACTTATAGTAAAATGTGAGAAAAGAAGCAAATTAAAGACATAATTTTTTTAAATTGCATTTTAGGTTTCGGGTACACGTGAAGAACATGCAAGATTGTTGCATAGGTAAACACGTGGCAGTGTGATTTGCTGCCTTCCTCCCCTTCACCTATATCTGGCATTTCTCCCCATGCTATCTCTCCCCAACTCCCCACCCCCGCTGTCCCTCCCCCATTTCGCCCCAACAGACCCCAGTGTGTAGTGCTCCCCTCCCTGTGTCCATGTGTACTCATTGTTCAACACCCGCCTATAAGTGAGAACATGCGGTGTTTGATTTTTTGCTAAAGACAGAATTTTAATCAAAAGGAAGACAGAACATAATGATTTGGAGAACTCTCAGCCTGGCCAGGTAGTAAAGAATGAGAAAGCATGCCTGGCAGAGAACACCAAAGGTGTGGCCAAAAGATCATTTGATGAAGAGATTAGCATGAATCTGTTGCTGTTCATGAAGCCATGTGCTGTTCATCAAGACAATGAAAAATTAAGCTGAAGGCATTTTGGAGATCTTTGGGGCTGCCACTCCAATCACAGACCCAGAGTGCCAGACCCTTGAGGGCAGAATGGGTCCAAAGGAAGAACCCAGAGTGCCCATGTGGCTCCTCGAGTCTCCTGCCTGGGGCCACCTTAAGTTTCTGTCCCCCATGTCCCAGTGTTGCTCTCCTCAGTTGCCCCATGTGTGGCTCCAGTGGGCCCATGTGCAGTGTGGTCTGCTGTGGCCACACATCCAGAGAGCACAAGTGGTAAACCTTGGCAGCATCCACATGCTGCTAACTCTGCAGGCACACAGAATGCAAGAGCTTGGGGGCATGGCTACCTCCGCTTACATTTCAAAGGATGTCCTGGAGATACTTGGGGCCTAGGCAGAGAACTGCTGCAAGTGTGGAGCCACTACAGAGAGCTCCCACCAGGGCAATCTCTGGTGGAGTCATAAGAGTGGGGCCACCCCTGAAACCCCAGAACTCTAGTGTTACCATCATGCAGTGCCAGCCTAGAAAAGCCACAGGCACATGACTCCAATATGTGAGAGCTACTGCATGGGCTGCACCAAACAAAGCCATGAGGGTAGGGCTTACCAGAGCTTTGGGGGCCCAATTGTACCCCAGTGTGTCCAGAAGGTGGGACATGTAATTAATTAATAATTAAAGAAGATATTCTGGAGACTTAAGATTTAATGTTTGCCCTGATGGATTTTGGATTTGGTGGGCATTTGTTTCTTCTTGTTTCCCATTTCTCCCTTTGGAATGGGAATGTCTACTCTAAGCCTAAGCATTGTGTTTTGCAAGCAAAATTTTTTGACTTCACAGGGTTACAGCAGGAGGGGGAATTTGACTCAGGATGAATCATACCTTGAGTGTCACCCATACCTGATTTAGATGAGACTCTTTAGAATTTTAAGTTGATACTGGAACAAGTTAAGACTTTGGGGGATATTGGGATGGAATAAACGCATTTTGTATGAGATAAGGACTTGAATTTTAGTGAGCCAGGGGTGAAAGGCTATGATTTGAATGTTTGTGCTTCCTCCAAAATTCATGTTGAAAGTTAATCTCCAATGCAACAGCATTAAGAGGTGGGGCCTTTAGGAGGTGATTCAATCATGAGGGCCGAGCTCTCATGGATGGTATCAGTGACCTTACACAAGAGGTGGAAGGGAGCTCCCTTGGTCTACCACTGTGTGAAGGTGCAGCAAGAGGGCGCCATATTGTAGCCAAGAGCAAGGCCTCACGGGACAACTGAATCTTCTGGTGCTCCAATTTTGGCATCCTCAGCCTCCAGAATTGTGAAAAATAAATTTTTGTTCTTCATAAATTGCCCAGTCTTAGATATTTTGTTATTGCAGCATAGACTGAGGCAGAAACTGGTAGTGAGAAGTGGGGTGGTTGCTATGATAAATACCTGGAAACATGGCAGTGGCTTTGAAACTAGGTTATGGGTAGAGTCTAGAACAGTTTTGAAGTAAATGCTAAAAAAAAAAAAAAAAAAAAAAAGCCTGTATTGCCATGAACAGAGCACTAAGGGTGATTCTGAACACTTAAAAGGAAAAAGAGCCTTAATCTTCTTAGTGATTATTTAAGTGGTTCTGATCAGAATGCTGGTGGAAACATGGACAGAAGAAGCTCTTTTGATGAGTTCTTAGACAGAAATTAAAACAAGATATTGGAAAGTAGGGGAAAGGTCATCCTTGTTAGCACATGGCCAAGAACTGAATTACGTCCATGAAAGGTAGAATTTAAGAGTGATAAACTAGGATATGTGGCAGGAGAAATTTTAAGCAGCAAAATGTTCAGGGTGGTGCATGGCTTCTTTTAACTGCTTATAAAGATGTGAGAAGATGAGAAAATGCGAGAAGAGAGAAATGATTTAAAGACACAATTTATCACTAAAAGGGAAGTAGAAGTTAAAGATTTGAAAAATGTTTAGCCTGGCCATATAAAGAATGAAAATCAGTGTGTTCAGGAGAGAACACCAAGGGTGTGACCAAGCAACCATTTGATGAGATTAGTATAGACAGGAGGAAGCCAGGTGCTATTCAACAAGAATATGAATGGAAGAATGACCCTGAAGGCATTTTGGAGATCTTTGAGGCTACCACGTCCATCATAAGCCAGAGTGACAGGGCCTTGAGGGCAGAATGGTTTCCAGGAAACGACCCAAGATTCCTATGGAACGTAGCGGTACACTTAGGCCGTCTTAAATGTTTCTGCTCCCAGCATTCTTGTGCAGTCCTTCTCAGCTGCCCCAGCTGTGGTTTAAGCAGGCATGTGTAGCTAGGAATACTGCTCTGTAAGGTACAGGTCATAAACCTTGGTGGCATCCATGTGGTGTTAATGCTGCAGGCTAGTGGAATGCAAGAGCTGTAAAGGCATGGCTGCCTCCAGCTAGATTTCAAAGGATGCCTTTGGGCTCAGGCAGAGAACTGTCACAGGAGCAGGGGTGCCAAAGAGAGCCCCGACTAGAGAGTTGCTTATTGGAGTTAAGAGGGGAGGGTCACTGCAGAAAGCCACCTCTAGGGCAATGCTCAGTGGAGCCATGGGAAGAGGGCCGCCCCAGAGACTCCAGACCTGCAGAGCCACCAGTGTGCAATACCGGCCTGAGAGAGCCACAGACACCTGACTCCAACCTTTGAGAGCTTCAGTGTGTGCGGTGACGAGCAAAGCCATGGAGACGAGGCTGCCAAGAGACTTGGAGGTCCAACCCCTGCCCCAGAGGGTCCAGAAGCCAGGAAAGATTTAATGTTGTTTGCCTTGTTGGGTTTTGGTCTTACTTGGAACCTGTTACCCCTATTCTTTCCTATTTCTCCTTTTTGGAATAGTAATGTCCAAATTGTATTTAGGAAGCACATAACTTGTTTGGTTTTGCAGGCTTATACTTGGAAGGAAATTTGTCTCAGGATGAATTGTGACTTCAATATTATCTATATCTGATTTAGTTGAGACTCTAGACTTTAGACTTTTGAATTGATGCTGGAATGAGTTAAGACTTTGAGGGCTATTGGGATGGAATGAATATATTTTGCATGTGAGAGGGACATGAATTTAGGGGAGCCAGAGTGGAATGCAGTGGTTTGAATATGTCTCTTCCAAAATTCAGGTAGTAAAACTTAAGGTCAATGTAATAGTGTTAAGAGGTAGAGCCTTTAAGAGGTGATTGGGTCATGAGAGCTCGTCCTCTCATGAATAGGATTAAGGTCCTTGTGAAAAAGGCTTCAAGCTGGGCGTGGTGGCTCATGCCTGTAATTCCAACACTGGGAAGCTGAGGTGGGTGGACCATCTGAGGTCAGGAGTTCAAGACCAGCCTGGCCAACATGGCAAAACCCCATCTCTACTAAAAATACAAAAATTAGCCAGGTGTGGTGGTGCATGCCCATGGTCCCAGCTACTTGGGAGGCTGAGGCAGGAGAATCTTGCTTGAATTCAGGAGGCAGAGGTTGCAGTGAGCTGAGATTGCACCACTGTACTCCAGCCTGGGTGACAGAGCGAGACTCTATCTCAAAACAAACAAACAAAAAAATAAATAAAAGAGGCTTTACACAGCGTTTGCTCCTCTTGCCCTTCCACCTTCTGTCATGTGAAGACACAGCATTTCTTCCTTCTGGGGAAGCAGCAACAATGCACCATCTTGGAAGCAGAGAGCAGCCCTCGCCTGACAACTGAACCAGTGGCACTTTGATTTTGAACTTCCTAGTCTCCAGAATTGTGGGAAAATAAATTTATGTTCTTTATAAATTACTCAGTCTCAGATATTTTGTTGTAGCAGCATAAACAGACTATATTACTCCATTCTTGCATTGCTATAAAGAAATACCTGAGACTGGGTAATTTATAAAGAGAAGAGATTTAACTGGCTCACAGTTCTACAGGCCTCACAAGAAGCATGGTGCTGATGCCTGCTCAGCTTGGGTGGTGGTCTTAGGAAGCTTACAATCATGGCAATAAGTAAAGTAGGAGCAGGCACTTCACATGGTGAAAGCAGGAACAAGAGAGAGAGTTGGCAGGGAGGTGCCACACAGTTCTAAATGACCAGATCTCAGGACAACTCACTCACTATCACAAGGATAGCACCAACGGGATGATGCTATCCCATTCATGAGAAATCTACCCCTAGGATCCAATCACCTCCCACCAGGACCCATCTCTAACATTGGGGTTTACAATTCAACATGAGATTTGGGTGAGGACAAATAAAAGGTTATATTGCAGCTGATACAGTTTGGCTGTCTCTCCACCCAAATCTTATTTTGAACTGTTCTCCCATAATTCCCACATGTCATGGGAGGGATCCAATGAGAGATAATTGAATCATGGGGATGGTTTTCCTTATACTGTCAAAGGAGATCACTTTGAAGCTCTAATATTTGACTGCCTTGCTGGACTTCAGACTTGCATGGGGCCTGTAGCCCCTTTGTTTTGGCCAATTTCTCCCATTTGGGATGGCTCTATTTAACCATTGCCCCCATTGTATCTAGGAAACAACTAGCTTGCTTTTGATTTTATAGGCTCATAGGCGGAAGGGACTTGCCTTGTCTCAGATGAGACTTTGGACTGTGGACTTTTGAGCTTATGCTGAAATGAGTTAAGACTTTGGGGGACTATTGGGAAGGCATGATTGGTTTTGAAATGTGAGGACAGACATTTGGGAAGAAACATGGGTCAAAATGATATGGTTTAGCTCTGTGTCTCCACCCAAATCTCATCTTGAATTGTACTCCCATAATTACCACGTGGTATGCGAGGGATCCTGTGGGAGATAATCATGAATCATGGGGGCAGTTTTCCCCATACTGTTCTCAAGGTAGTGAATAAGTCTCATAAGATCTGATGATTTTATCAGAGGTTTCTGCTTTTGCAACTTCCTCATTTTTTCTTTGCCTGCTGCCATCCACATAAGATATGACTTGCTCCTCCTTACCTTCCATCATGATTGTTAGGCTTCCCCAGCCATGTGAAACTATAGGTCCCATTAAACCTCTTTCCTTTGTAAATTGCCCAGTCTCAGGTGTGTCTCTATCAGCAGCATGAAAATGGACTAATACACTCCCCATGCAAATTGTATCCCAAGAGTGCAATTCATTTGCTGTAACCTGGGAACAGCCCACTTCACCATGTCTGGCCGACTCCTTTTCTTTCATCTCCTACCTTTATTGAGCCTACTAGTCATGTGAGACACTGCTCAAGCCTCACCATCTCCATCAGCACATCCCCGCTCCATCCAGGGGGAAGGAAACTTTCTGCCCCTGCCCCTGATCTTCTGCTATGTATCAGAGAACTATTTACATATTTGTCAAGGCCAGCTTTTCATCATGACTCATGATCTACATCAGTCACCCTCATGAGACTGCAAGATCCTAAAGGGAAATCTATATTTCGGACACACTGCCATACCCACATGACCACACCCACACCCATGCTTGAACCTGGCACTGGGTTTGTGTGTTTCTGATAGAAGGAATCTTAGAAGCTGTGGGAAGGAATGAGGACTTGACTCTCATTTTGTGCCCTCCCCCCAACTTCACATACCCTCACTTGCTTTCTCCTTCTTCCCATTCCTCCTGTCTGCTCTTGGCTTTTCAGTGGTTGGTTATAAATATGGTCACTCTTCTTATCCACATGGGGATAGATTTAAGATCAGACTTTGGATTTTAAAAGCATGTGCCTAAGACACTGATCTTGTAAATCTACCCTGGTTAAACATGTGATGAGCATTGTAAAGCAAATGTGACTGTATTTCCTTTTAGAAACTGATGTTCCTCATAACTGTCAGAATTGAAATCTTTTAGGGAAGAATATTTTTACAAGAACTTTTAGAAAAGTGTCGATTATTAAGCCACATTAGTCAAAGGTGCAAAGGATCAAACATCATTTGCCTATCCAAAGGAAGAACTCAGTCTGACCTTGGCAGCTATGGTTGTGTTATAACTTCTTTTGTTCAGAGACATTTTGCTTTGAAAATGGTTTACACTTCACTGTTCAGAAACAGAAGTAAAACTGTTCATAGAGTGGATTGAGGGTCAACGGGCTTTTCTTCTTTCTTTTTTGGTGTTAACCACAGATGTCTTTAACTGAACATGGCCTTTCTAAATGACCCTTTCAGTTTCTATAGCTATACTTGGTGGACTAAAGTTCAACAGCTTGTGGGTTGGCCAATTTGACTTGGTAAGCCCCTAAGCAATTCTTCGAAAAAAGTAAAAGACATAACATCTCTGTGAAGAGAGCTGCTAAAATCCAGGTAAACAAGTCCGGAGTTTTATGGCTACTAGTTAATAGTACATATGCTCCAGGCCCTAGTAATCAACCAAAATGCAGCTTCTAATTGTTAAAGACACCTTCATTTATCCAACCAGGTAAAAAAGAGAACGTTAGCTTTTCTGTCACTTCCAGGACATCAAAGAAGCAATTCTCCCTCCCTCTTCTTTTCTCCATCAAACTAAGAAGGAGAAAGAATAGAAGGAAGGAAAAAACCTGAATATTTTCTACAATCATACGAGGGAAATTTTAGCAACTTTTCAAGAATAAGTGTAATGTTTCCTAGACAAGAATCTTTAATATAGTTGAGTAAACCAGAAACTCTAAACTATTCCTCTTTTAGCACTCAGCCCCCATAATGACATATTATTGAATCCCCATTTTGACACTAATTATGATAATTTTTCTAGAAGCAAAATGGAGCAGCAGTACAACAAATGTGAGGCCATTCAAAGTGGTTGAGACGTGTTGACTGACAGAGGACCAAGAAGGAGAATTGAAGATGGCTTTGCAGGTTTAAGCCTAATGACTGGGAAAATGTGTAACGGAAGTAGGAAATCAAGCGGGGAGCTAGTTTTATGAAGCAGTTGCTTAGTTCAAGTTTAGATGTTGAGTTTGAGGTAGAGACAGCAGTATGTTTAGTGGAGGCTTATTGAGGCAGATAAAATGGAGCCTACAGGATATTGGACATAAAGTATAATGCCCCTTCTGGTGCTGCTCCCTAAGATATATTTTGCATAAGAAGTACAATGGTCTTTCTTAAAATAGGGCATATAGAATGTTTCAGAGAGGCAAACAATTATGTATTCATGGTCTGTACTTGTCAAAGTGAGGCCTGAAAATTTTGGGAGACTGGTAATAATGGCCCCATATTCGTTATTTTTTGTGTCACTATAATGAAGTACCTGAGGCTGAGCAATTTATAGAAAAAAGGTTGAATTGGCTCACCGTTCTGCAGTCTGTGCCTGAAGCATGGTGGTAGCATCTGCTTCTGGTTGGGACTGCAGGAAGCTTCCAATCATGGCAGAAGATGAAGCAAAAGCAGGTGTATCATATGGTGAGAGTGGGAATGAGAGAGAGAAGTGCGAGGTCCCAGACTCTTTTAAACAACCAGATCTTAAATGAACTGAGTGAGAACTCACTCATCACCAAGGCGATAGGGCTTAGCCATTCATGAGGAATTCACCCCCATGACCCAATCACCTCCCACCAGGCCCTAACTCCATCATTGGGGATTATACTTCAACATGAGATTTGGAGGGGACAAATATCCAAAGCATATCAGTGCCCCAAAACAAGAAATTAACATTTGACATGCCATGCCAGGAAGGATAAAAATACCCAAAGTGTACCCCCTAGCCAGGAAGAAGAGAATCTAAGCTGGATAACGCTGATACAATTCCCACAACCACACTGGGTGTTGCCACCAGCTTCTGAGTGAGAAAGAAGTCGTGTATCCAGAATCACCTGCACATTTACATCCAAGTTACTTGTTGAATAAACTAGATGTAGTTGTCATTCCCAACAAGTCCTTTCCCATGTCCCTAAGTTAAGGAGTCTTGCTGTAAATTATGTGAAGCTTGCATTGCCTTATGGATGATCCCCATGCCCTCATTCAGCTGGAGGTTGAGAAGGTAAAGTTTTCAGAGGTTAAGGGAATATCTATGTTTCTTTAATTTTCTGCATGGAGTATAATTATGTGTTTATTTAAAAACACAATTATTGAGAAAAGTTATTAAAAAGAAAATCTTTCTGACCACAGAGAATAAAAATATGCTTAAATTAAAAAAGAAATGTTAGTAGGATAGAACAAGGTGAATGCAATCCTCCTTATAATAGTATAGTTTTGTTAAGTCAGTGTGAGCATCTGACCTTCTTTCCAAGGGTTTCATCTCCTCAAAGAGAGGCTATCTGTATACTGGGTTGCCAAGGCAGCTGAGAAACATGCAGTAGGTTTCAAACACTGGAACTAATTATACGAATGCCAGCTACCAGATTTCGTTTTTTTTTTTTTTTTTTTTTTTTTTTGAGACAGGGTCTGGCTCTGTCACCCAGACTGGAGTGCAGTGGTGCAATCTTGGCTTACTGCAACCTCCGCCTCCCGGGTTAAAGCAATTCTCCTGCCTCAGCCTCCCAAGTAGCTGGGATTACAGGCACCCCCCGTCACCACACCCAGTTATTTTTTGTATTTTTAGTAGAGACAGGGTTTCACCATGTTGGCCAGGCTGGTCTCGAACTCCTAACCTCAAGTGATCCGCCTGCCTCATCATCCTAAGGTGCTGGGATTACAGGCATGAGCCACCACACTTGGCTCAGCTACCAGATTTCTTTTACCATGTACAAAATATATAAAAGGCCCTCAGCCCAGCACTCACATTCTATTTTCGTTTATGTTTTGAATACTGTTGTCCTTTCACAGATAAGGATGGTATGAATGTATACTAGGTATGTTCATGTATGAAGCTACAGGATCCAATCCTCATACAAAAGCTGTATGAACTAAGTATCTGTGTACGGGAAAGAGTATAAGTGTGCCTCTTTTAAACACATAAATAGAGAAAGAGCTACTCAAGGAAAAAGATCTCCAAAAACAAACGTGAAACATCTTGATTATTCACATTTGAATTGAAATGAAAGACCAAATGTTCTGGATTTTTCTAGGTACTCTCCTACAAAAAAGAAATACATTCGAAGTCCACCTGATCTGAGAGATTTACCAGAAATGTCATTGCTTTGTGCTCTGGCACTTTCCGTAATGAGAGTGCTTGTCAATCAGCAGGGGCAGGGGTTGGGGGGTGGTTAGCAGAAAGCGGAGGAAAGAGGATGCAGATGAAAGAGGCAACTGGCAGTGGGGGCTCAGGAGAACACAGTGCTGGAAGGCAGATGGGGTCCAATTCAGATAATGAGTCAGAAACCACGTGATCCAACTCAACGAGCTGCCATCACCCAAATTCCGTGGTGAGCAATGCGGTTCAATCCTGCCTTTGCCTTTTCATCTTGTGGCCTGGGCACAACAGAAAAATGGAGATGCTGTCCTTTGATCCTGACAATAATGCTTGAAAACTCTCCACACCAAACCTTGAGAGCAGTGGCTGACACACAGGCTGTTTCAGCTCCGTTCTTGCCATGGGCGTCTGCGCCTTTCACATATGCCACTTGCAGCTGCCTGAGGTACTTGGCTAGAATTCCTGCCTCCCAGGCCCCAACCCTGGTGGTTTGCGGAGCCTTAGCCTGCACGTCTGCTCCCCTGCCTCCTCCTCTGCCTCCTCTGAGGCTGGAGCCGGTCTGCCCACAAGGCCCTCCTGCTCCTCCACTCAGTGCTCTCCCGTCCCTCTTTCTGACTGGACTCTCAATCCTGGTTCCTAAATCTACCCACACTGGATCATGAGCATGAAGACGGTGAGGTATATGCAATCTCTTCAACACTCTACATTCCTTGGAGGTGGGCATGTGTCTGTGGTGTTTGTCACACTTGCCCAGCTTCTAACAGTGTCCACGTGTACCTGGCATAGAGACACTAACAAAAGAATAAAAAATTAAAGTGAGTTGATTATGTAGTATTTATAGAGAATAGGAAACCTGGATTTCTTTCTTTTTTTTTGATACTGGGTCTCACTCTATCATTTAGGCTGGAGTACAGTGGTGCAATCACAGCTCACTGCAGCCTTGATCTTCTGGGTTCAAGTGATTCTCCCACCTCAGTCTTCTGGGTAGCTGGGACCAGGGGCATATGCCACCATGCCTGGCTAATCTCCTGCCTCAGCCTCTGGAGTAGCTGGGACTACAGCCTCGTGCCACCACCCCCGTCTATTTTTTGTATTTTTAATAGAGATGGGGTTTCACCATGTTGGTCAGGCTGGTCTTGAACTGCTGATCTCATGATCCATGCACCTCGGTTTCCCAAAGTGCTGGGATTACAGGTGTAAGCCACCACACCCGGCTCCTAAATGGATCTTCTAATGGGGCTTTTGACACTCAAATAGCCAAAGTGCATTTATGAATTAATGTTTTTAACAAGCAGCTCACTACACTGTCATGGATAATTCTATTGAAACTTTTTTTTTTCATATCTAATGGGAAGTTTCAAGCCCACACCATGGGAAAGTATACATTGAATTTGGGGATTTGTTGTGGTATCATATCTTAGATACCAGATTCTAGTCTTTGACTTCCCTGCTAAGCCAGAGAGCCCTGAAAAGTATAAACACACTTGTCTTCCTGGGAGGTTGCTGTTCAACAGGCATATAGAAGGATTATAAACAAAGATCAGCATAATCAGTGCAAGGGTGGTGAGGGTCAGGTCTGGGAAGAGATGATGATCTAGAATGCCCAGGGAAAATGGCATGGGCCATTGAACAGGGGCTGGGTCCACAGATTTTTTTAGTGTCCGAAGCAAGATTTCAACTTTTATCTTTAGTTATTAAAACATAAGGCAGAATCTCCTGCTGTTTCTTCTCAAGAAAGAACTGTTACTAAAGCTTCTACAGAGAAGACTAAGACCTCTCCCTCTCTTACCAGAAGTTAAACGTAACAAATCAGAACTCTGGCCTGCAGTCAGAAAACCACTGCCTTGGCTGTAGGAGAGTAACTTAACTGCTCTGAGCCTTGGTTCCCTTACTTGCTAAATAGAATAATAACATATATCCTAGGTTATCATAATATTAAATGAAGTCAGGCATGGTGGCTCATGCCTGTAATCCCAACACTTTGGGAGGCTGAGGTGGGAGAATCACTTGAGTCCAGGAGTTCAAGATCAGCCTGGGCAACAAAGAGAGATCACACCTCTACAAAAAATGAAAAATTAATCAGGCATGGTGGTATGTGTCTGTGGTCCCGGCTATTCGGGAGGGTGAAGCAGGAGGATTGTTAGAGCCCAGGAGCTCAAGGCTGCAGTGGTACCACTGCACTCCAGCCTGGGTGACAGAGTGAGACCCTTCCTCAAAAAGAAACCAAAAAACAAAACCAAAAGAAACCCTCCAAATTATTAAACGAGATAAGGTACATAAAGTGCTAAGCTTGGGACCTGTGATTTAGTAAGCGCTCAAGAAGCTCATATTAATCCTTACTTCTTCCACATTCTTCCTTTCCCTTGCTCCTTCTCTTTGCTTCATTTCTCTTTCATTTGTTTTTCTCTCACTGTAGAGCCTGATGGTAATGATTGTAAACGTTTGTTGAATATCAATCCATTATCATTAATAGTTCAGAAGAGCCAATATGTATGTGAGGATTTACTAAGCAACTTTTAGAAGCGATGGGCTGAAATATACAGGTCAGAGACTGTGTGTTGGGTCCACCCAATGGGTGCACGGTTGTATGGAGATGCAATGCAGGGTGTTATTCAACAGGGGGGGCAACGTCACTGCTGCATGACTGAAGGTGGGTGACCTTGATACAAAGTAAAGACCTAAAGTAGTCAGAAGACCTGCTCCCATTTGGAAGCCACAGGCTCCTGGGTAAATTTTTTCTAGAGAGGGGACGTGGGAGGAGACTAGCTTTCCTGCGTCTTAGAGCCCCTGAGACACTGGAGAACAGGCTTTGTGAACTCTGAGGCAGTAACTCTCTCAGGGCTGTTGCTAAGAAGAGGGCATACCTGGGAAACGGCTGTGTCCCCCAGTGGCATTTGGATCCATTATAACTGGATGGGGAGCTGGGGAGGCTGCCTCAGAGGCCTCCCTCTCTGCCCTTTTTCTGCTCATACCTTTGTCCTACCTGGTCTGCTCCCTGCCCCTGGCTGTGCTCTTCACAGGACTGCCACTTCTTGCCTCCATGTGTTTACTTCAGTCATGCAGAAATCCTTCCAGTTTCCTAAATGGCTTTGTTATTTATTTATTTATTTTGAGGCAAGATCTTGCTATGTCACCCAGGTTGGAATGCAGTGGCATGATCTCACTGCAACCTCCATCTCCTGGGCCCAAACGATCTTCCCACCTCAGCCTCCTGAGTACTTGGAATTACAGGCACATGCCACCATGCCTGGCTAATTTTTTGTGGACATGTGGTTTTACCATGTCGCCCAGGCTGGTCTCTAACTTCTGAACTCAAGTGATCTGCCCTCCCAAAATGCTGGGATTACAGGCATGAGCTGCTATGCCTGGCCATCTTGTTTATTTATGAAAGGCAGAGCTGCTTCTTCTGCCTTTAATATTCTTTTTGGCCTCTATCTTCTATTTGTTCTCAAGACTCACCTCTGGGCAGTCTCCCTTCATTCCCATCCCTTCCATGAGGTGCCCCTGCCATGTGCATGGTCTCAGTACTGTGGCCTTGTGGCCCTCATCATTCAGTGTATACTTGCTAGGACCTCTCACTCTCCTGGAAGTCTGTTGAGAGTACAGACTGCATTCATTTCTGTAATGTTCTGTGTCCCTAACACATGGCATGGTGCCTGATGCATAGAAAGTGCTTAGTAAGTGTTCGTGGAGTAAATTAATAAGAATCTCCAACCTCCCTACATTCCTCCATCTGAAAGTGAGCTGCGACAGCTTCCCCCAAATAGTTAAGTTGTGTTGAAAAAGCATACACTTGGCTGGGTGCGGTGGCTCATGCCTGTAATCCCAGCACTTTGGGAGACAGAGGCAGGTGGATCACCTGAGGTCAGGAGTTTAAGATGAGCCTGACCAACATGGTGGAACCATATCTCTACTAAAAATACAAAAAATTAGCCGGGCGTGGTGGTGGGTGCCTGTGATCCCAGCTACTTGGGAGGCTGGGGCAGGAGAATCACTTGAACCCAAGAGGTGGAGGCTGTAGTGAGCCAAGATCACGCCACTGCACTCCAGCCTGGGCAACAAGAGCAGGACTCTGTCTCAAAAAAAAAAAAAAAAAAAAGAAAGAGAAAGAAAAAAGAAAAAGCACACGCTTTCACCTTCCTCCTTGGGTGTTGGAAAGATTAACGTCTATTTGGCAATGAAGATTTTGTAAGGAGACTTAGCCCCTTGAAGGAAAGGGGCCACGCATGTTTGAAAATACAATAATGACTTTGATCCCTGGTTATTGCCACATCCGTCCTCACACTCTGCTTGTGAAGAATACAAGTGTCCTTCACCACTTAGGAAAGTGGCACAACCTTTTTAAATGACTAAAAATGACCCTATATTACCTTGGGTTCTGGTCAGATGAGACCAAGCAAAACAAATAACATGAACTGTATTCACTTATTCTCTACCCGCTAACAGGGGAGGACCAACTGGTTTTTTTAAAAAGCAGTGTGGGCTGCCAAACATTTCTTTTTTCTATCCTGAGATATATGTTCAGACATCACATGCCACATTGCCATAGGCAGCAATACAGAAGATGAGTAGAATACAGATTCAGAAATGCATGCCAAAAAAAAAAAAAGATATTTACATACTAGCTATCGGTGGTTACTCTACTTGGCTTCTGAGAAATCTGTAGGGAGGTCCTTGCTGAGTAATTGTGAGGGTTTATTGAACACAAAGAATTATTCCTCTAACAGTGAATTGTGTCCCTTAATTTTTTTCAAAATAAGCTCTTCCACTTACTCTCATTCCAAGGCATCCCTTGCCATTGAAGATTGGCCTTCCCTGAATGACAATAGGTGGAGAGGGGGGAGTCCAAATTTGACCTACTTCCCAATAATGTCATCACCCAGGATTTGTCAAGTAAGTGCTGAAGGAAAGGCCTAAAAGGCTTGAACCACATGGGGAAACTTCAAAGATGAGCATAAGGATAATACTTAATTGTTGAAATGCTTTTTGTATCCCTGAAATGCCTCTAAGAAAATGTCCTAAAAATGTCACCATAAAGAGACAACATTATTGCCGTCAGCAAGGAAAATATCTACATAAGTTTCTAAACGACAAGATGAGAGCTTTGACCAGCTAAGAGACAGTGTGATGGTTGTGAAAGAAAAGTGTGGACCTTGTAGCACACGCCAGGCTCATACCCTGCTCCCTGACTTAGTGGCTGTGTAATACTGGGAAAATTACTTAACTTCATGAAGCCTTTATTTCCTATCTTTGCATTTGGGTTCCTAACTACCTCATACATTTATTGTTTATTCATTCAAGTAATTAATAAATGTTTGTTTATTGAGCTGGGTGCTAGAGATTTAAAAATAAAAGACAATGTTCTCCCTCAAGTATTTTGTTGTCTTGGAGCAGAGACAGTTGAATACATAAAATAATTGTAGCACATTGTGAAATTGTCTTGATGCTAGTAACTTTAAGGTGGTACAAAGGAGAAAGTGATCAGGTCTACTTGGGACAATTAATGAAGGCTTGAGAGAAGAGAAATTTAGGCATCATCTAATGTTTAACAGATGAATAGAGAAATGGAAAGACATCAAGTGCAAAATCAGCAGAATGCTCAAAGGTATTGTAAACAAATCCAGAACTTCAAGAGTTTAGGAAATGTCAAGTTATTCAGCATCTTTATATATTTAAGAAGTGGAAGAACCTTGGTGACCATCTTCTAGAGAAGACGGAGCAAAAGGAAGAATGACACCCAATTTTCTGTATTAAGTGGCTCAGCTGAGGCTGATGTCCTTTACTGAGGGACATAAGGGGAGATGATCAAGATAAAGAGATAACTAACATTGGGATGAGCTGAGTGTGAGAGTTCTTTGAAACGTCTGCATGAAATGTCTCGTAAGCAGGTCAGTGTAATGTCTGGAACTCGGAAGAGAAAACTGACCTGGAGATCCAGCTTTAGAACTCAGAGCATTATTTCTGGGGCCAGATGAGCACTTGGATCTGCCCGCTTACACAGGATGGCTTCAAAGCAGCAATATTAGGAAGCCTGGGCTGTAGGGGCAGTATTCAAGAGAGAATCCACAGGTCAGCATCTTGGGGAGAGCAGTGATATGCTTGAAAAACTCCTTATCCATCTTTAGAGCAGGACTGCCATCAAAAAAAACCTGCCCGAACCCAGTAAGTGCTGTTAAAATAGTTAAAGTTTTTTTATTTTTTTTAGCTTGGGTTTCCTTAACATTTTGAATGGATATATAGACCATAGAAACACTTAAAACCATAATCTCTTTCTCATTTACTTCTCTCTTATCACAAACTTCTCCTCCAACACTCCTATATATTCTGCAAAGCCTTCTTCTAGTCCTAGCCCCCACATCTCCTGTCTCTACCTCCTTCCCACTTTCTCTTTATTCTGTATCTTGAAATCTGCAAAGATTTCAAAGAATAAATCTTTGGAAATGTTTGGAAAGAAGATTTCCAGTCTGGTGTAAGGCAAGAAGAAGCTTTCTGAAGAGTGGGAAAGGAGAAGAAATGAAGCCAGCGAAGTCAGGATTCTTTTAGAGGCCAGGAATCGGGGAAAGGTTGGAAGGGCTCTTGCATTAATGTTTTTGTTCCTGTCACAGGGGAATCAAAAGCCAGGCTGATCTTCTAAATAAGTCATGCATGCAAAGAGGCTTAGCAGAGAGCAAGGACCCTTGTACCAGGAAGTGGATGGCAACCAAAAGAAAGAAGGTTCTGATAAGTGGGTGAAAGGTATTGCCCAGAGAAATTCCCTGAGCTGCAGAGAATGGCCAAAGCAGCTTGTACAGGTTCTAGTGGTCTGTGGCACAGGGGAAAGGAGCCACTAAAGTGCTACTGTGGCCTGGACATCATTGGAAGAAGGTATAGTATGAGAAGAAAACAAGAGTCAGGACAGATGCTTAGGGAGCAAGTGGAAAAAAAGAGTTGATGAAGGATTCTGATGAGAAACTGTCAGCGATATGGATGCGGACCAGGAGTGTGTGGTGTCCTGGAAATCAGAAAGTATTTTTTATGGAGACAGTATTGAATGTTTCAAAACGGTCGAGTTTGATAAGAAATGGAAAGTATCCATTGGTTTTGCCAATTGAAAAGTTACTGGCCTTAACGAAAACATCTTTAGTGGGATGATGGGAGCAAAGGGCAGATTGCTCATGGATAGTGAAACATGACAAACTCCAGACATGAGGACAAGTCTCCTGAGCAGCCTGTCTGAGGGGTGGTACAGGACAATAGCTAGAGGAGTTGTTCCCCTTCCTTCCTCCCTCCTTTCCTCCCTCTGTGTCTCCTTCCTTCTTTCTCTTCCTTCTCTCTCCCTTCACGATAGGCAAGACTTACACTTTTTTTTTTTTTTTTTTGAGATGGAGTCTTGCTCTGTTGCCCAGCCTGGAGCACAGTGATGGCTATGTCTGCTTGCTGCAACATCCACCTCCCGGGTTTAAGCAGTTTCCCTGCCCCCGCCTCCTGAGTAGCTGGGACTACAGGCCTGCATCACCACACCTGGCTAATTTTTGTATTTTTAGTAGAAATGGGGTTTCACCATGTTGGCCAGGCTGGTCTCAAACCCGTGACCTCAAGTGATCCTCCCACATCGGCCTCTCAAAGTGTTGGGATTACAGGCATGAGCCACCATGCTCAGTGACATATACTTCTTTAAAGGCTGTTGAGTCGGATCTTGTGATAAAGAGTCTGAAAGTCCAGAATGGAAATGGCACAGATGGAAGCATTGACTTTGAATAAGAGAAGAAAGAAAGGAGTATCTGTTCTTCTGAGGATGGAGGGAAGGGACTAAGGGAAAGGTGTACATAGGAAGGTTTTTTGAGAAAGCAAGAGGTGATTAGTCAGCAAGTTGAGGGAGTTCGTCTCTTAGCCTCCAACCTCTACGTTTTCTGCCAGGGAGCTAGCAAGATCATTTGCTGAGAGCAAAATCAGGAGGCAGGGACAGGCTCAGGGGACATAGAGAGAGGTTTGGAATAATGACAGCAGAGAATGGGAGAGGGGGCCAAAATAAATGGCATAGAGGGCTCACGTGAGGGACCATGTGTTTGTGACACCAAGTATATTTGAAATTCGTAATACATTTTTCCCTTGCTGCACCTGAATGAGATGCAGAGATATTCACGTGAGATGTGCTGAGGGATGGCAGGTAGAGGCAGACGAGGTGTTCAGTAAGTATCTGCTCCCCCACTAGGCAGTGCAGGTTGGTAGTACAGAAACATGCAACTGTAACTTTCCAGTGAGAAGAAATATTTCCATTTGATTAAGCTAATGTCAAGGATATGATAGTCTTCTAAAATTGTTGATTTCAGGCTGAATGCAGTGACTCATAACTATAATCCCTGCACTTTAGGAGATCAAGGCAGGAGGATTGCTTGAGCCCAGGGGTTCAAAACCAACCTGGACAACACAGTGCGACCCCATCTCTACAAAAAATAAAAATAAAAAATTCAGCTGAGTGTGATGGCATGTGCCTGTGGTCATAACTACTCAGGTGAGAGGTTGAGTAGTTGAGCCCAGGATTTCGTGGTTACAGTGAACTATGATTGTGCCACTGCACTCCAACCTGGATGACAGAGTGAGACACCTATCACTAAACATATATATGTATATGTATATGTATATATATGTATATGTGTGTGTGTGTGTGTGTGTGTGTGTGTGTGTGTGTGTGTGTGTGTATCTATATCTATATCTAATTGTTGATTTCAAGTTTGGGAAGGTAAATAGCAAAATACCAGGTGGTGCTACTTGGTTTTTGGACCTGGGATTGTGACTGGCCTTATCTTGAGAACACAACAGAAGTAATTAACTTCCTTCCTGCCCTACCCAAGTCAGGGAGACAAAATAATTTCCAATAGATTCAATCTTGACTTTGCAGACAACCTTCAAAGGAAGTAGCAGGACAGTGAATTTTGGGAACATGCTCATGAAGTGTCCAGCACATGAGATCATTTATTATAGCAATTGCATGAAAGCAGAAATACCTTTTTTTAGAAAAGAGATCTGAATTCAGATAAGGCAGAAGCAAGAGTAAGAGAACAAGAGCCTAAATGAACTAGTTTGTCTTCTTTTGCCTGGTTGAGAAAGAAAATCAATCCTCTTGTAGGTAGGAGTCAAAGCAGGAAAAGGATATGGGGAGTATAGCATATCTACGACCATCTCCACATTTCCAAGGATCTCCTTGAAACCGATGTTTGTGTAAGATTTCAGAAAGAAACCCACATCTGAGCCAGAGCTTCTCTTGTGGGATTGATTTTGATTTGAACTGGTAACACAGCTCCCGTGTGAGTGTGGGTGATGTAATGCAGGCCTGTTAGGAACTGGGCTGCACAGCAGGAGGCGAGCAAGCAAAGCTTCATCTGTATTTGCATCTGTGCCTCATCACTTGCATTACTACCTGAGCTCCACCTCCTGTCAGAGCAGCAGCGACATTAGATTCTCATAGGAGCACAAACCCTATTGTGAACTGTGCATGCAATGTCATCAGATCTTGGTTGGATGCTCCTTATGAGAATCTAATGCCTGATGATCTGAGGTGGAGCTGAAGCAGTGATGCTAGCACTGGGGAGTGGCTGCTAAGACAGACTAACATTAGCAGAGAGGTTTGACTGAACAGAAACCATAATAAATCAATTGCATGCGGACTCATATCAAAACCCTATCAGTGGGTGGTAAGTGACAATTACGCTGCATCTGGTGGCAGGCTTTAAGTTAGAATTTGACACTCATTTTAGTCTGCATGTGGTCTGCCTATTATTCTATTTGCCACTTCCATCTGTGCCTCTTTCCTGCACTGAGCACTTGCCTCAGTCACAGTTCTGGTAAGCCCACAAGCCAAAATGAGAAAAAAAATCAAATGTCACTGGAGAGATTCTTTGAAAAGGGGGAAAGACCCAATGATGAGGCAGCAAAAGACTCTAAGACTGCCAACAAAAAGAAAGCTGTATTAAAAAAAAATACTAAGAGTCCTACTTAAATTACGAGTTCATTGCAACAGGCGATTCACATTCTCCAAGCCCGCTTATATAATACTTGGTGACCAGATATTCAATAAAGCCATGAAGCCTTCAAAACTGCTTTAAAGGCTACACCCCGCATTAAAAGCACCCTTTATTAAAAGGCAAGACTTTGGAGTTTTTCAAAAGAAAACAATGTGAACACAAAGGATAGAAGCAATTATTAAAGGCCAACACTTCATCAAATGTGTCTGCACTGACAGCATCATTCTTAGTGGCTAACCACATTGCCAAAGCTAAGAATTCCTTTAGTATTGAAGAAGAATTGATCCTGCCTGCTGCTGAGGACATTTGTTGTGAACTTTTAGGAGAGGCTGCAGTTCAAAAAGTGGCATGTATTCCTCTTTTGGCTAGCACTATAACTAGGCAAATTGATGAAATGGCAGAGGATACTGAGGCACAATTGTTAGAGAGGATTAATGAGTAACTGTGGTTCACAATCCAGGTTGACAGGTCTACCAATGTTGACAACAAGGCAATGATGCTTGCTCTGTGCAATATATTTTTCAGGAGGATGTGCATGAGGATGTGTTATGTGCACTTTGGTTGCCAACCAACACCACAGCTATAGAACTATTCAAGTCTTTGAATGATTACATATCAGAAAAAGTGAATTGGTCATTTTGTGTTGATATGTGCCCGAACAGAGTGGCTACCATGACTGGATGGCTTTCTGGCTTCACTACTTGGATCAAAGAGGTCGCTTCTGAATGTAAGTCTATGGACTGTGCCGTCCATAGAGAGATGCTGGTTAGTTGAAAAATGTCATCTGAACTTAAAAACGTTTTGCAGAATGTGATTAAAATTATCAACCACTTTAAAGTACATGGCCTTAACTTACATCTGTTTGCTCAGCTCTGTGAGGAGATGGACACAGAACACGTATGTCTTCTCTTATATACAGAAGTGAGACAACTTTCTAAAGGTAGAGTTTAACTCAAAAACTGGCCAGAGTTTTTGAGTTACTAAAGCTGCACCAGAGATTTCTTTTAGAAAAACAGTCACCACTGGCAGCACATTTCAGTGACACAGAATGGGTCACAAAATTTGCTTACTTGTGCAATATATTCAACCTGCTCAACGAACTCAATCTGTCACTTCAGGGGAGAATGACAACTGTGTTCAAGTAGGCAAATTAATTGACTGCATTCAAAGCCAAAATGAAATTATGTGAGTGATGAGTGAAAATTGGAATTTCTGACATGTTTCAGACATTAGCAGAGATTTTGAAAGACACCGAGCCAGGGCCTTCTTTCTCCCAGCTGGTGCATGACCACCTGTCTTAGCTTTTAAAAGAGTTTAAGCATTACTTCCAATCACAAAAGACCCCCGAACTGGGAAGGAATGGGTCTATGCCCCACTTCTGAATAAGCCAGGTGAGCCAACTTTGTCTGTGCTGGAAGAGGGTTGACTGCTTGAGACCACAAATGACAGTGACCTTAAAAGTATGTTTGAGAGAACTTCAAATCACCACGCCTTCTGAATTAAAGTCAGGGCAGAATATCCTGAGATTCCTACAAAAGCATTGAAAGGCCTGCTTCCATTTCCAACATCCTGTCTTTGTGAAGCAGGCTTTCTCCAGTGAGAGCAACCAAAATGAGATTATGAAGTAGACTGAACATAGGCAACACACTTCAGTTATCACTATCTCTCATCACCCCCAGATAGAACTGTCTAGTTGGAGGAAAACAAGTCAGGGCTCCAACTGATTCTACATTATGGTGCGTTGTATAATTACCTAACCATATATTGCAATGTAATCGTAATAGACATAAAGTGCACAATAAATGTAATGTGCCTGAATCATCCTGAAACATCCCCCATCCCTGGTCCGTGGAAAAATTGTCTTCCATGAAACTGGGCCCTGGTGCCAAAAAGTTGGGGACCACTGATGTAGTGCAAAAGGGAAGGAAATGACTAACATTTGTTGAGTCCCTGCTAAGTGCTAACAACTCACTTTTCCCCATGTGATTAACATAACACTGTGCCATAAATATGACTTCCTACATTTCATAGAGGAAAGAATCTGGGGCTGAGAGGAGTGTAAGAACTTGCCCAAGTTTACATGCACAGACCGTCCTGTGCATCTCAGACATGGACCATGGAGACAGAGCAGGCTTGGGAACTGGCTCTGCCACTAACCAGCCCTGTGACTTGGGAAACCAGTGAAAAGTAGTATCCAGGATGGTGGTTTTTATATGTCAGCTTGGCTGGGCTACTGCCTCCAGTTATTCAATTGCAGATGCTATTCCAGGCATCACTGTCCTCAATCAGATAATGTGTTTTGTAGATGTCATTAAAATCCATAATCAATTGCCTGTAAGTAAGGAATGTTATTCTAGATAATCTGGATGGGCTTGATTCAATTAGTCGGAAGGACTTGAAAGCAGGGCTGAGACTCCCTGAAGAAGAAAGTCCATCTGTGGACCAGCTTCCCCACGTACCTCAGATTCTAGCCTGCCTTTCTCAATGGTCTGCCCTTTGGATTTCAGACTTTCCCAACGAATCCCACAATCACATAAACCTACACATAAAAATTCCTGAATATCTCTTACTGGTTCTGTTTCCCAGGTGGAACTCTGATAGAGTGCCTTCCGAATGTGTGGTGAAGATTAATTGAAGTTATGGTATTAGCGGATGGGAAGCATTTGACATGGTCCCAGGACCATGAAAACGGGTTTGTAACATGGTCGTTATTACTGTGAGGACTTGGCAAACACCAGGTTAAGCCTACATCTAGTTGGCTGTCAAGCCCGACACTTTACTCAGCACCAACTTGGTCAATAGCTGTAGTTAACCATTCTACCACAAATTCGGTAAGACCTATCACAAACGCAGTGTGACCTTGAGCCAGCTGCAACCTTGATGGGTCCTGGTTTCCTTTCTGTAAAGTGAGAGGATTGTGTACCAAATGATTTCTGTATAAACTCTTTCAGCTTTTGACCTAATTGATCAGATTTTTATTAGGCCATGTCTGCTTCCTCCAGCTATCATGCAAGACTTGTTCCATTACTGGCACATTCATAGCTCCTCCTTCATAAATGGCCCTCTAATTACTGAGTGGTTTATGGCCCAAGAAAATGCAAACTGAGCTTAATATTAACTTGAGCACAGCATTCAGGTCAATGTAGTCACTGGTTCTAAAGCTCTGCCCAAGATGATGGGCCACGCAGTATATTAAAAAAGCATTAAATCTGGTCCCTGCCTTTAAGGAGCATACGGAGAACTCCAAAAATCAGATCCTACTGTGAGGGAGTATATAATTAAGTCTAAGCACTATAAGAGTTGAGAGTAAGGAGGCAGTGACATCATTCTGAGCTGGAATGATCAGAAGGCTTAGCAGAAGAGGCAGGAATTTGGATAGGTGGGACGTGCATGTAAGAGGTAAGAAAGAACTTAAATCTTCCACTTTTCCTGTGCATCATGCATCTCAAAACCCAACGAGTCTGATTTGGGAAGCTCTTTACATTACTGTTTGTCTTTGCTGGCAGAGAATCAAGAAGCAAATGCCACGAGATTTCAGCCTTTCTCTCCTATTCTCCCTGACGTCCTCGTTAACTACCATTATTCTGTGCAAAGATGAGCAGGCACAGTAACTTCACTACATCACACACGTTTATACACACATATCTGCAGATGCCCTGACAGTCCCATCATTTGTGCATTTGGAGCCCCCAGAGTAGAATAAGTTTCATTAAGGTAGGTGGGTCCTAATTCATGTTTCTCTTATCTACTGCATATATCTTGCATTCCACAAAGCAGGCCTTCAATAAATATTTATGGAATAAATAAATGAAAGTATAATCATTCTCCAGACCAAGGGAGACACATAGGGAAAGTTTTCCTATCTGAAACTTTCAATGGCATTAAAACCCTAATAATGACAATTCTTACAGTTTGAAGTTTCTTTGATTTTCAATGTCAGCCCAATCTGACTCCCTGCTCCCACTTTTAAAAAAATGTTCCTTATATCCTACTCTCAGGGCCTCTTATTCAAAGAGCCATTGATAGAACCACAGCCAAAAACTTGCTGGAGCTGAACAACAACAACAACAAAAAAAAACAGTGGGTGTGGGTAGAGGAAAAGTTATGCTTGAATGACAAGCAAACACCAGAAAGATTAATTTTACAAGCTCACATTTGCGATCAGATAAAGGCAGCCTGACTTCTTGACAATATTTATTTTGATCGGTTTAATAAACAGCTCTTAGCAACATTGATAGTCATCCTTCATGGACAAAAACAAAGAGGGCTTATGAACAGTTAAATTTAAATTGTTAATGTTACTTCAGTTTGTTGCTTCTTTCGTGATGTTTTGCTAAGTGAGTCTTTAAAAAAAAAAAACTTGGTGATGTGTGTAAACAAGCCAGAAATTCTCAAGACTGTGGTCTAATGAGAGCAAATAAATAGAGTTTACAAAATAATTCAGAACACTGAAAGAGGCAGTGTTGGGATGTAAATATAGATTTCTACAAACAAGCAGTTAATAATCATAAGTCAACATTCATAAGGATCACTCTAAAGACTGGAAGTGGAAAAAATATCCCCTGGATTCAGAAGTCTTCTAGCCAATTGCAAAATAATTCTGTCCATGGAATTCTAATTTGATGATTATTAATGTTTATATTCTGACAAATTTCTTTGAAAACATGTATTGAGCACCAGCTATGTGCAATGAATAGTTCTCAAAACACTGCATCCAATCAATGCAATTAGTCATTACTTATTTACCAAGGATTGTACTATGAGTAGTACAAACAATGTAATGTACACATGCTGTTTTTGGCTGATCGACCTCTATGAATTCCCCCTTCTTATGTTAACAATGCCTAAATTTTCCTCTGGGCAGCCACTCTCTTTCATTCCACACGCTGTGCCTGATAAGACTGACCTCATCCTTTTAGTTCCAAGGTTCTTCAGGTGATCATGACCTGCTCAGTCCTATTTTGGCCTGAATGATCGATTTAGAGATCGGCATAAATACAGATTGAAATAGAGATGGGTTTGGTTATATAAGTCAGGCCAGTAAGACTAAATTCGGTGGCAGGGGATGTTGCTTGAAAAACTCGGGCAAGAGACGCTCTCTTCCTGTAGCTTGCAAGCTGTGAGGCTGATAAGCAAGACCCTGGTTAGGAAGAGGGTGGAGAGCAAGACTGACTTTGTGATGGTGCTGCGTATCTTCCACCTGCCCCAGGTCTACCCTCTCCTCCTCTCTCTCGGCTGGCTACATAGACTCTTCTTCTCTGGCTTCCAGGTGGGAGTGCTGACAGAAGATGAGAAGAAAATTGGGTTATTTATTTCCCTCTCTATGGTTCTCCTGGCTGTGTCTCACTATTGAAGCCTCTGCTCTGTCAGGGCCCTCTCTCCATGCAGCTCTTGATCTTCAGGTTCCAGCAGTCACTCTTGCTTTGCTCCTTCAGGGTCAGAGACAACAGTGCCCCACTATTACTTAATCTGGTACTTCAGTATCCCTTGAATTTCCCAAGCCCTGCCCTCATCTTTGTAAGTTGCCTTCTTTTTAAAACCCAGTTGGATGGAGCCATCTATTTCCTGCCAGGACCTTGACAGATACAACACCAGCATTTGCGCTCTGAATCCAGCCAGGCCTAAAGATTGTGACACCCTTAGACTTTTCAGTTACTCGAGCCAGTAAATGCCCTTTTTCCTTAAGCATGTTTGGTTTTTCTGTTGCTTACAACAGAGAGTCCTAATAGACTTTGTTAGACTCTTTTGATCACATAGACTCATACAAGACACTTTTTTAAAGGGAGAGGGCATTGTTTATGGACTGAATTGGGTACCCCCCAAATTCATATGTGTAAGTCCTAACTCCAAGTACACTAGAATATGACTATATTTGGAGATAGGATCTTTAAAGGGGTAAGTAAGTTAAAATGAGGCCTTAAGGTGAGTCCTAATTCAATATGACTGGTGTCCTTATCAGGAGAGGTGATTTGGACACAGACATGTTCAGAGGGAAGACCATGTGAAGACACAGGAAGAAGGCAGCTATCTATGAGCTGGGACAGAGATTCCCTTGATCTGAGACTTCCAGCCTCCAGAACTGTGAGAAAGTGAACTTCTGTTGTTTAAGCCATCTGGTCTGTGGTACCTTTCTTTTTTTTTTTTTTTTTGTCAGCCCTGGCAGATTCATCCAGGCATCTACGGACTAGAACTGGGAGAGACACTTGCAGAGACCAGCTGCTGCCTTCATCTGTCTGAGCCAGCCTGGCCTTCTAGCTGTGGCTGATGTGTTTCTCTCTACATTGGGTCCATTTGCCTTGGCTGCTCACTGGCTCCTCTTCCATATTTCCCAATTCGAAGTAACTGAAATTAATTGGCTTGGTTAGCATCTGTCGTTACCATTGGGTGAGACCTTTGCACTGACCCACCTCATAGGGTTTCTGAGCAGCAATGCATAAGATACCTTTGGGTCATATGGCCACATCTGGTTCCACCAGTGGCTGCCATGTGTCAGGGACAGCTCCATGATGGTTCCTTGTGTAGAACATGGTGGGGGCACTCAGCTTCAGTATGAAAATGATAACAGACACGACTGGTGTTTGACAAGTCCAGTATTGGGTCCTCTGAGCCAGTGGCATTGCTAATTACATGAAAGCATCAATTCCAACACACTCTGCTCAGATTTGGCTTCAGTTTTTAACTGTGCAGCCAATTCCTCATTCTACTTACTCACAAGGTCGTGCTCTTGACCTTGAGTTTTGTGAGATCCCCCAAAATTCTTATCCTAGCCACTTGGCTGGCTGGAGTTAGTTTGATGTGAGTTGATGTTACTTTGAAACAAAAAAGTCTTAAATAAAATAGTTTCCAAAGAAAACAGCAATTTGGTCCAGGAAAGAGGGATCTGCTTATGAGTAAACATGAGTGTTACAGATTATTTACAGATTATTCCTGACAATGCCATCAACTGTATGACTGTCTGCAGGTAGTCAACTCTTCATCTAAATGAAATGGAAGGAATAATGAACAGTGTTTTCCACATCCCAGGAAGGCTGCCAGCGGGTCTGCAGAAGGGCTCTCATGAGGTCTTCCACTCCTTTCTCAGGCAGGAATTCTTTTCTTCTAGTTCCTTGATCCCCAAAAAGAAAAATTATTTCAAGTTTCCTGAATTGATCAATCGATTAATTAATTTTTTTACTGCTCCACTGACTTTCCTTTCTTTACTTTCTTTTTTCTTTACTCACTTCCTGATACCTCAGAGACAGAGGCATCTCTTACTACAGGATTTAAGTGGGTGCGGGATTTCTGTTTCATGATCTCTGGCAGAGATACCATGCATCCGACGGTTTAATTCATTTCTGTCATTGGCCATTTCCCCTTTGGGGGAGTTTGTGGGTAGTACATGGCGTTGGTTTGGGGTGGAACGTGAGCTTGTAGGGTATTTTGGCTTTCAGCCTGCTCTGCTGCCCAGTGACCCATCCAGCAGAATGTTTGCCCAGTGGGATTTCACAAGTACCACAGAACAGTGACTGCTTCCCCTTTTGGCACAGGATGTTGATTTTTGTTAACCTATCTCTGTTCCACTCTTGTATGTTTAGTGGGGGTGCTGTTAGCAAATACTCTGTCTCCTTTTCTCACCTATGTTAGGAGTATCACAATCTCTCCATTGATGTTGGGGCTGGTCATGGAGTTGTTCTGGCCAATGAACGTGAGCAGAGGCTTTGAATGTGCCTGCACACTTTGCACTGACCTTTTAGTCTTTTGTGTTCCTTTCTACTCTACCACTAAGAGGAGTTTGCCCCAGGTAGCCACTGTTCCTCCAATGTAGATCCCAAAATGAGACTCTCATGGGACAGACCTGCGCCTCACCCACAGCACAGAGCAGGGCTACTGTAGCTGACCAGCCAACCTGTGGGCAAGAAGTCAATGTTTGGGTACTGCAAACCACTGAGAATTATTATTTTGTTTTTGAGACAGGGTCTCACTCTGTTGTCCAGGCTCACAGCTCACAGCTCACAGCTCACTGCAGCCTTGAACACCTGGGTTCAAACAATCCTTCAGCCTCAGTCTTCCAAGTAGCTGAGACTATAGGCATGTGCCACCACACCCAGTTAAACCCAGAAATTTTGTTATCACAACAAAATTGATTAATACAGCTGGTAAAGTTTCCCAAGGAAGAGAGGAATTGTTCTATTAGGGATTTGAAAGCAAGGAAGTGGGTGGGAAAGAAAGTTGGAGGCCTTTTTTGGATAAGAAGGCACTTTATAACCAAAAGTCAGATTAAAGTATTCCCAACACCATACCCCTGAGAAATGCTAGAAATGTTTCCAAATGACTAGAGTCCAATAAAGTGCAGTGTTTTGTATTAAACTTTAGTAATTAGTGACACTATTAAAACTCAGGCAATGATATGCAGAAAATGGAATCTGGGCCCCTTCCTTACACTATATGCAAAAATTAACTCAAGATGGATTACAGATTTAAAAACTACAAAAACCCCAGAAGAAAATCTAGGCAACACTATTCAGGACATAGGCATGGGCAAAGATTTCACGATGAAAATGCCAAAGCAATTGCATCCAAAGCAAAAATTGACAAATGGGATCTAAATAGACTAAAGAGCTTCTGCACAGCAAAAGAAGTTATCATTAAAGTAAACAGACAACCTACAGAGTGGGAGAAAATATTTGTAATCTATCCATCTGACAAAGGTCTGAAATCCTGGACCTATAAGGAATTTAAACAAATTTACAAGAAGAAAGAGCCCCATTAAAAAGTGGGCAAAGTACATGAACAGACACATCTCGAAGGAAGACATACATATGACCAAAAAACATATGAAAAAAAGTTCAACATCACTGTTCATTAGGTAAATGCAGATCAAACCCACAAAGAGTACCATTTTATGACAGTCAGAAAAGTGATTATTACAGATTCAAGAAACAGGTGATGGTGAGGTTGCAGAGAAAAAGGAATGCTTTTACATTGTTGGTGGGAGTGTAAATTAGTTCAACCATTGTGGAAGGCAGTGTGGCAATTCCCCAAAGACCTAGAGGCAGAACTATCATTTGACCCAGCAATCGCATTACTGGTTATCTATCCAAAAGAATAAAAATCATTCTATTATAAGGATGCATGCATGCATATGTTCATTGCAGCACTATTCACAATAGTAAAGACATGGAATCAACCTAAATGCCCATCAATGATAATCTGAATAAAGAAAATGTTGTACATATACACAATGGAATACTATGCAGCCATAAAAAGGAACTAGATTATGTCCTTTGCATGTACATGGATGAAGTTGGAAGCCATTATCTTCAGCAAAGTAACACAGGAACAGAAAACCAAACACTGTGTGTTTTCATTTATAAGTGGGAGGTGAATGATGAGAACACGTGGACACATGATGGGGAGCAACACACACTGGGGCCTGCTGATAGGGTAGGTGGGGATGGAAAGCATCAGGAAGAATAGCTAATGGATGTTGGGCTTAGTACCTGGGTGATGGGATTATCTGTGCAGCAAACCATCATGGCACATGTTTACCAACGTAACAAACCTGCGCATCCTGCACATGTACCCCTGAACTTAAAATAAAAGTTGAAGGAAAAAAAATCAAGGCAATAATTATAGTCCCAGTCCTGTAATAAAGAAATAGCTTGGGAATCAAATTGAGATATAGAATGCTAATAAATGTTAGAATCTTATGTTCTAGAGTGACCTATATTAGATCATTTTTATGCAGCATACACAAGCGTTAAGGACACACTTTCAAGTGTGTTTTTATTATAAATACCTTGAAGACAATTGTTAAAACGGACATGTGAGACAAAAATTAACTTTTATATTTATAGAACAACACTGAAAAGTTACTTGTTCATTTTTTGAACCATAAGTTTGCACCTGTTAAGATGAATATAGATAGAATTAAAACCCTTCATATAACAGCTATTAGAGTCTGCCAATAATAGATTAACTAATAATAACATTAATATTTATTTCACTCTGATAGAAACTACATATTTAATTTCATGTTAAGCAACATTTGATGAAGCAAAACACCAACATAACAAAATAATTCTGACTTACTCATGGAGTTCATTTTCATAGGAGTTGATCTACGTTCAATGACTGCAAACCACTTGAACAAGTTTTACTTGTGTTTCTAAGAGACATGTTTTAAAATAACATTTATTTTTTATTTTTTCCTGGCATTAACTGGGGACAATCTTGCCACAATTTTACTTTACAAAACTACAAGGAAGGAACACTCAATTTGATGTTCATGTGAAATATAATTACCCACTTTTCTTCCTTTACAACATGTACCCCAGAGACAGAATGGCAAGCCAGAGGTACATAATGCACTGCCTGTCATTAATAACAAGTACATGCTTTTGAAATGATTTCACAGTAACACTTATTCAAAATGCCCTTGATTTGCTTTTTTGACTATTTTATAAACACTATAGCCCTTCAACAAGTATTACCTGTTTCAAAGCAATAATATAAATAGGAATTTATTGAATTAAAAAGTTCACCAGGTATAATTATAAACATTATAAATTTTAACACGTACAAAGTGTCATCTCTGCCCATGACTCTCAAGGTGGTCAAGCTGGCAGGCTTATGGTGTCTAAGTCAGGATTGCAGAGAGATGGGAAATGTGGCTCTCCACCTTGCCCTAAAGAAGTATCACTCACCCTTCAAGCCTCCTCCCAAGGACCACATGTTAAATGAAGTCTTTCTTGTGTCTCCCGAAAAAACACGATCTCTTCCTTCTTTAAATCCATAGACCATCTATTTTTTTTCTATAATAAAGCTAATAAGAGTAAAAAATCACATTGCCTTGTCATTGAGAACTTCCACCGTGCATCAAGTATGCTAACGTCTGCGGTCAGTGTCTCCTTTCTTCCTTGCAGCACTCTTCCTAAGAAGGTATCACTCTTTCCTCTTTATAGATGAAAAAATTGGGCAAGGATTGGAATTCAGGCTGTAATTGCAAAAATACTAGTCTTAACAATGCTGTTTTCACACTTGATTGACAGTTGAGTTGTGTGTGACTTTTGTCTCCCCGCTCCGTGGGGTGGTTCTTCCAGCAGGTACTACTGTGTCCCTTTCTATCCTATGGGAGTGTTTGGTACAGTATGTGGCACAAATAAATTCTTTCTTTCTTTCTTTTTTGAGACAGGATTTTGCTCTGTTGCTCAGGCTGGAGTGCAGTGGGGCAATCATAGCTCATTGTAACCTCAAACTCCTGGGCTCAAGTGATCCTCCTTACCTCAGTCTTCCAAGTAGCTAGGACTACAGGTGCACACCACCAGGCTCAGATAATTTTTTTAAATTTTTGTAAACACACAGTGTCTCTGTGTTGTCTGGGCTGATCTCCAGCTCCTGGTCTTAAGGGATCCTCCTGCCTTGGCCACCCACAGTGCTGGGATTACAGGCCTGGCTCTGGTGTCTGGCCAATACTGTATTCCATATATTCCAAACAGCAGCCCCTTTTTCTACACTAAAGTGTCTCTTAAATTGGAACATATGTTCAATTGATGCCTTGATTTATATGGTAGACGTTTCTTGTTTTCTTTTCCTAAAAAGCTGTTATTAGCTCTTAGTTGTCTCCTAACCAATTTAATCTTAGAATCAAGGAGAAGTTATGGAAACAAGCAGGGTAGAGCTCACCCTAAACTGCTCAGAGAAAACATCAAGGTAGAGTTCTTTAGGTTTCTGAATGCTATCAGAATATTAAGCACAGGAGGAATTCAGAGGATAATCCATCTGAAAATGAAAGGGAAGGTGATCAAAGGTGGCTAAGTAAAAATAAGAAGCCAGTGATTTCAATGGAACGTGCAGATGACACCAAGATCTCGTGAGGAGAGGACACTTCCACATGCTTACTTTCCTGTGATTCCAACACGGAGGTGAGCCAGAAACACAGCTGGAAGGTAATTGGAGGGAACCCCGAGTCTGTCTGACTACATATACTCCAGTCTCAGACCCTAGTAACAGCATTATAATAAGAAAGGTTACATTAAAATGCTGCAAACAGTCTTTGAGGCAAGGACATGGCAGTCTGTCTTCTAGCTGTAGCTAGCAGAAGTCCTGGGAGAGTTTTGGGTAGTGATGCCATGAAGGGACCTGATTAAGTATAAAATGATAAACAAGCCTGTGTCCTTTTGTCTCCTCCTTGTCTTGTTTTGGACACTGGCTTTGTGGCTTGAAAGGAAATGTAGCAGATTGTTATTATTTTTTCCATTAGCTAAGCTTGGAATAGAAGAGAGAACTTCAAGCAGCTGTGTTGGGGAGAGGGGTTTGGGGTTCAGGGAGGTTTTGTATTTTTATAAATAGAAAAGACTCGAGAATGTTTTTATGCTGAGAAGAGAGAGCCAGAAAAGAGAGCGAGAGAGACAGACAGAGACAGAGAAACTGTGGTAGAAATTAGTTTAAAAGGATAATTAGTTTAAAAGAATACTACTCAAAAGTAGCAGTATTAAATGGGCATCAGGGCACGTAGAGAGATATTAGCCTTGGTCTGAAAGAGAATGCCTTTCCACTGAGCTGCAGGAAGGTGTTAAGAGTGGGTACAGATGTGGATGTATTTAAAGTAGGGTAGGGCTGGAATTGAAAAAGGGAATAGTTAGTGGCTTCTGAGATTTTTGCAGAGATGAGGCTCACTGCTAAGAATGAGAGGGACACAGATGAAAGGCTTCAAGAGATTGGTGAGAGTTTGCAACGAGTGTGCAGTGGACAATGGGAGAACTGCCCATGTTGAGGGCATAATTAAGATTGGAGACCGTCTTGATCCATTTATGCTACTCTAGTAAAGGACCACAGGCTGGGTCATTTATATATAACAGGATTTTGTTTCTCACAGTGCTAAAGGCAAGGAAGTCTAAGACAAAGGCACTGGCCTTGATGAGGGCTGCTCTCTGCTTCCAAGGTGGTGCCTTATTGTCACATCCTCTGGAAGGGTCAAACACTGTCCTCACATGGCAGAAAAGCAGAAGAGCAAAACGGCCTCAACTAGTTCCCTCCAGACCTTTTACAAGGCACTAATCCAGTCATGAGTGATCTGGTTTGGCTGTGTCTCCACCCAAATTTCACCTTGAATTGTAATCCCCGTAATCCCCATGTATGTGGGAGGGATCCAGTGGGAAGTGATTGGATCATGGAGGTGGTTTCCCTCATGCTGTTCTTGTGATAATGAGTGAGTCTCATGAGATTGATGGTTTGTAAGCATCTGGCATTTCCTTTACTTGCTCTCAGTCCGTTCTGCCACCCTGTGAAGAAGGTACCTGCTTTTCCTTTGTCTTCTGCTATGATTGTAAGTTTCCTGAGCATCCCCCTACAGCAATGTGAAACCCTGAATCAACTAAACCTCTTTCTTCATAAATTACCCAGTCTTGGGTATTTCTTCATAGCAGCATGAGGACAGACGCATACAATGAGTGACTTAGTTACTCTGCAAAAGGCCCCACCTCTCAATACCACCACAATGGAGATTAAGTTTCAACATAAGAAATCTGTAGAACTTTCAGACCACAGCATAGACCATTTGTATGTGGCATGATCTGTACAGCATTATGTGTTTTGTCAACTGTGACTACTTGGGGGTAAGGAAAAGGAGAAGAGATTTCTATCATGGATGGAAAAAGTCGAAAAGTTTTCTGAGACTGTGACTCAGTGGGAAAGTTAGACCAATATTAGCTGCAGTCTTTGGGAATGTAGGTCTTCACAGTGTGTCTCATGTTTGGTTAAAGCATTTCCAAAATATCAGACCGTTATGTCTGAATGGAGTCAGATAAATGTATCAGAAAGCCAAATATAACCTTTTTTTTTTTTTAGTTTCTAAAATGTGTGGGTTCTTGGTCCTATATATAACTTTCTCTTCTTCAGAGAAGAGCCACATAGAAAGGGCAGGCACTGGTCTTATAGGGATCACTTTATAGGATCTAAACTAGTACATCCTTTACACTTTACTTACGATACAGCATAAAATGTCTCTGCTAATGAACTTGAGCATTGTATTTCTTGGATCTGTGATCACTTATTATTTTAACCTTTCAAAGCCAATAATTTTAGAGCATTGAATTCAAATGACTTTTATTGGCCTGGAAATGTTTTATTGCAGTTTGGCTGACATTTTCTTCTAATAATGTCATTAGTACTCTTTAAAAATGAATTCTGTTGAGGTATATAGTACTACCTTTGTTTCGAGAAAATGTTATGATTTTGTGTATACATGAGGTGGGTCCCACAGCTACAAACATTAGCAATATGTTTCTGATTCAACGGAAAGATCTTTCTGATTCTACAGGCATGCTCTCATTTCTATTAAGCATAAGTCATTTGGTTGGCAAAAAGACCTGAATTTGGATGTAGTTTTTCAGGATTATGTTGAATTCTCAACATCTTTTAAGAAGGAGCCCAGCTTCAGAGTCAGTAGGCTTAATTAAACTCTCTAGCACTTACTCTGTTTATATTCCTTACCTACTTTGTAGGTTTAGCTCTGGTAGTTGTTGTTAGGCTGACACTGGTTTCCAGTAGGTCATTGAAATCAAATTAATGTAGGCTTCTGAAAAGTCAGACATCAATTGTGTTCATTCATTAAGATTTCCATATTTTAAATGGTACAGAATAAGGAAAAGTGATTCAGATTAGCCTTGAAGAATCCTGGATGGATAGACGTAGACTACAAGCATTTTAGCAGAACAATAACAATTATTTGTAGGAAAAATCCTAATTAAAGAACAAAAACCAAAAGCAAAATGAGAACAAAATTCCTTTCTGTACCAATCTTTTCTGAAGACATAAAGACTCAAGGTCCAAACTCCATTTCCTAGGCCTTTGGAAATGCCTTTAGAATCTCCTCAGTTTTCTGGTCCAAGTGCAGTAGTTCTCAAAATCTGGTCTCCCTCCTCAGGTCTAGGAACGTGTTAAAAATGTCAAGTCTTGAGCCTCACCCTAGGCATCCAAAACCAGGAGCTTGATGGACAGGACCTGCAATCTGTGTTTTAACAAGTCCTCCAGGCACTCTGTTGTTTTGCTGTAAAGTTTGGGAACTTCTGGCCTAGAACATTGTTCTCAAGCATTTGTGTACACCACAGCTCCTGGAGGAGCTTGACTTAACGCGAGTCTTTCACTCAGCCCCTGAAATTTGGAGGCAGTAAATGCAGGAAGCTGCGTTGAGAATCTGCAATAGATACATATGAAGTAGGTGATCCTGGTGCAGGTGGTCTGTAGAGCACAATTTGAAAAATCCTGCCTAGAAGTGGAATTTAAGTGTTGACAAAATTAGCATTTCGCCCTGCAAAATCCTCCTCCATAACGAGTAAAAACCTTTGAACTCTGACTTACAAATATCTATAACTTTCAGTTAGCCTGCAAAATGCCTGCTTCTGAAGAGGTGTGCAGGCTTCCCTCATCACTGCCATGGGGGCCTGAAGCCTCTGTGTGTTCCAGGTGTGAGGCTTTGCCTGTCCCTGCTATAGGTGTGCACCTGTGTCATCACAGGAACGTATGGTCAAGGGATGCAACGTGATCCACAGCTCCACAGAAAGTACAGTATTGAGTACGCTCAGCCAAGACAAAACACAAGGGAAGATGTCATTTTTATTCACCCTGAGATGATAGCTGGAGGAAGATTTCTTTGGGCAAAGAGGTCTTGATCCCTGCATGTCCTGCCAGGGGAATATCCTGTTCTAAGCAAGGTGACCTTTCAAACAACTTTTGAGAAGTACTGATTTAGTATGCAAAGTATGCATAAATATATCTAACTGTGATTTGAAATCAGACCACTGAATTTCTTTTTTCCATTGAACCTGTTATAGATCAGTGGTGAAAAAAGAGATTTTTAATGCAGAAAGGTGAAATTTGTGATGGCAAAGGGTATTAATTGTGATAGTCATATGTTTTCTTAAAGGTACTGGGACCAAATTAATGCATTAATAATGTTACTTTGTTTTGATTGTATTTGTTTTTATTGTTATCTAACATTTAAGGCAACTAATACTGTATTTCTACATATGTTAATGATTAAAAATTACCTTTAAATAATTTTATTTCAATAAAATATGTGAATTAATTTAAAGGAAGATGCTAAGTAAATATTAGTGCAGATGGCAATTTTCTGAAGATGCCACATGAATAATTAAAGTGTGGGAAACTGACTATTTTCATGAGTTCAGAATAATCCATTTTATCACTTTTCTAATGTTGAGCTTTTCATTTGTTTTCTGTTATAAATAATGATTTAAAAAACCTCTGGTAGCTAAATATTTTTCATATCCATAATGGTTCTCTTAGGAAAATTCACAGATTTGAGATTGTTGAATGCAAGGGCAATACTTATATTATTTTAAAGTTTAAAATCAGTATCCATTAACCATTTCTCTAAGTTTTTACGTAGCCATTTAAGAAGTCAGTACAGCGGTATTTATGACCTATGGGAATCCCTTCTTCCTTGTTATTCAGGGTTACTTAAGGCTGTGGTCTCCAAGTGTGTTCTGGGACTAAATGACAACTTCTTCCCAACCGGGGAAGCCTGTGGTGGGGAAAAGGCTTGGTGGAAGATCTGGTTTGTAGTTAATGTTAAGTAACCTTTCCACTTAATTAGCTTTGTGATCTCGTGCAAGACAAAACCTCTCTAAGCTATAATTTTCTCATCCATAAAATTATACCAAAAATAACACTCTGTTTATCTCACCAAGTTGTGAAGATTATAGAGAGTGATGTGAAAATGGCTTGTAAATGCTGAAGCATGATGTAAAAGGTTAGTTGTTGGTATTATAAAAGCCCAATATATGTTCTCCTCTTGTGAAATTCTTAAAGCACAATTCTCTGATTTCACAGATACATCATCTCATGCAATACAGATAATTTTTTTTTTGTACCGTATGGGCTTAGTGTCTAGAAAAAGTGAAGGGTATGAAAGAATGAAGAACGAAGTTCCAGTGAGAGTCTATTTCTTTATAGATTGCTCCTGCCTGTCCCCTCCTCAACACTAGAAACTGGTATAGCACTGTAGTTAATACTGGTTTTTGTTTTTGTGCATGTGTGTTTTTTAGACAAGGTCTCATTCTGCCACCCAGGTTGAAGTGCGGTGGTGCCATCTCGGCTCACTGCAGCTTTGACCTCCTGGGCTCAAGTGATCCTCCCTGCTCAGCTTCCTGAGTAGTTAGAACTACAGGCATGCACCACCAGGCCTGGCTAATTTTTGTATTTTTTGTAAAGATGGGTCTCACTATATTCCCCAGGCTGGTCTCAAACTCCTGGGCTCAAGTGACCCTCCCACCTCGGGCTCTCAAAGTGCTAGGATAACAGGGATGAGCCACCTCACCCTGCCAACAATAACTCTGGACTTTTATTTGAGCTTTGCTGCTTATCATCAAATCTCAAGGAAAATATTAGTTACTCAGAAGTCATCTTACTTGTAAATCTAGAATTGGTGTGGTGGCTCAGGATTTCTGAGTCTGGGCTAGGACCAGAGCCAGCTACTCCTGGCACCTACATTGTTGGGAAACTAATGATCTTCACTGAGACTCTGTTCTCCTTCCATAATGTACATTATCCAAATGGTCTCTTGTGGGTGGATTCCAGTAAAAATTGTCTGATGAGCTGCCTACCAGAAAACTGTGATGTTGACAAGCTCCAGAGAGTAGACCAAGATCTGAGGGCAGCATGGTCAGAATGGCAGGGGCTGACACTGAGGGCACCTGGGCTCCAGAATCAACTCTACGACTTCACTACGTTTCCTCATCAGTTTCCTCATCAGTAAAAAGAGGGAGTTAGACGAGAATCTGGTCACTAGCTGGTCTTCTAGGTCTCTCCCCACAGTTAAGATCCTATAATTCTGCAGATCAGTTTATGACCTGCAAGGGCATTCTTTCCTGAGGGTTTGAATGGCAGAGCAAGTGGAAATTAGGGGAATGTCCTTCCCAACCTCCCACCCTGGGCAGGAGAGGAAGTGCCATCCAGGAGGGCCTTAGCTGGACCATAGGGAGAAGTGAGGATTCCACTCTGTGACATCATAATATCCAGCCCAGGTTTGTCCTTGGCAACCAGGAAGGAGAATAGCAGGAGGTGCAGTTACTATTAATAGCCGAGGTGGGACGCTACTGGAGGGAGCCATAAGGGATCAGCCAGACATGCCACCAGTTCAGGTACGTGGTATTGCTAAGCTCAGAACAGGACTTGCCGGTGCCTAAAGGAAAAAGAGGAGAGACCTCAAGGTGAGTGTGTCACCAAGCTTAGGAAGAACAGTATAAGCACAGACAGCATGTGCCCCAGCTGCATTAGGGTAATGTTACATTCCACATGAGCAGAAGCAGAGCTGGGCACATCTTGCCAACAGCCAGGCTGCTTTTTATGAAGCCGGACCATGAGGACATTTCCGAGGCTGTAGTCCACATGTGTTGCTGGTGATATACTTCTATTCAGAGGGTTTTTCTTCCAATAGCTTCTCCCTGGAATGACAGGGAAGAGTAAACAAAGGTAAATTAACTGAAGGAAGTATTTTAATAGAAGCCAGTACAAAAACAAACAAAAGTAATAAATGCAAAAAGTTGTATTATGGGTTAGCAACCAGGATTGATTCTAACGTCAAGTTTTGAAAGTTCAGGTCTTGAAAGGCAGAAGGCCACCCCTATAAACAATAAAAGAGAAGGACCTTTTGGTTGAGAAGTAAGTAAAACAGTTCTGCTGGAACCATATACCCCATGCTGCCCCCAGCAACTCCTGCCAGTGAAATCATTGCTGGGGATGCGGACAGTTCTGTTTTCTTTACCTTGCCTTGGGGTTTTGGCTTCTACAATACTTGTTTCTTCCTGGCGTCTTGGGGCCCTGAGAGGCTCTGAGTGACGGCAAAGAACTGTTTACCAGTGGGGCGGAGCACGGGGCCGGCACCAGGCCCTGACTCATCCCCATGTGGACTCCCTTGGGTCTTAGCACACTGCCACCCCAGAGTCAGGGCACAGGACAGCTCAGGCAGGCACACTGAGCTCTGCCTGCAAGATCAGAGTTGATGATGCTCCCTCACTGGGAGCACCAGTCCATGTTCTGACAGGTCCATGTTCTGTCAGTTACCCACATGGGACCCCAACAACCGTCAACAAGAGGAGGAGATGGAATCTCTATCCACAGGACACAATTCTAACTCTCATTGGCTCCAACACATCACAAATAAATACATCACAGCAGCGAGGCCAATACTCTCACACTCTGTGAAAGTAGTAATAGCCCTCAAAGCATGTAAAACTGAGAGACCCACATAAAAACAAAATACACTTGCACATTAACTTTATAACACACATTCAACTTCTGTCTACAGAAGTCACTGTGGTTTTCACAATTGGGTTATGATCTAATCATAACCACTTAAGACCTTGAACATTAAAGTCTCATTGGTCCAGTTTTTAGGTTTTGTTTACTGATAGCCATTGAAAACTAAGTTTAAGCTGAACCTCAAATAATACGCACAAAACACAGAGTGTCTTAACTCATCTCCACTTGCATTTATTGACTGTAACGTTCCCTGACCCTTGTGTTAGTCACATGCTGCTGCATCTGTCACATACTGGAGAATTTTAGAGTTGGATGGGAACTAGAAGATCATCCATTCCACAGCTTCATTTCCAGAAGAAGAAACCATACAGAGAAGTTAAGTGTCTTGGCTAAGGTTGATAGCACTGGGGACTAAATTTAAGCCCCCTCACTCTTAGCCTGGTGTCCTCTCCAATACACTCTGCCCCACAATGAATGAATGTATTCGTTCATATTTGAATTAAGAATATTCTAAAAGGAGGAAATATTTTATCACCTTGGTGTGGTTATTAATAAAAGCAGATATTATCTTATTTTGTATGCAGCTGCATGCAAAATAATCTTTGGTCAAGGACAAGTGAAAGTACCGAAGACCCCGCCCAAAAGACTGAGATAGCAGTGAAAATAAATCCAGGGAAATTGACCATCTGCTGTACATTGAGGGCTGATTAGAAGTAATCTTTTTTTTCTTAAAAAATTTTATATAATTTATCAGATTTTTACTTGATAAAAAATATACAGTCTTCCTGGAGCCTTGTCTTTTCCAGTTTGGGTAGATAATACCTTGGTTATGAATGTGTGTGTGTACACCTTTGAATGTACAGATGAGTAAACACTTTATCTGGCAGGTGTGGGGCTGGCTATTATACCCATCCATGGTAACAAACCTACCTTTATTACTTAATACATCTTCTATATGAGCCTTTTCTGACTTATCCCATGAATAAGGGATAATATTCTATTTGGAATTAACGTGAGAATTAAGAATCCTCCTTAGACTTGTGCAGGGTTTGTTATATGTGAAACCATACATATTATGCCTTGCATCCCTAGTTAATGTGCAAGTTGAGCCCAGGCAGTCCCTGTGTGCAGGTACTCAGGGTTTTTCCAATTAAATTTATTTCAAATGTATTAATATCATCCCAAAGATCCAAATTCTAAAAGAAAAGGAAATGAAGAATTTAAAAAATATAAATAGAGACCTAATTTTTATAGTCATCAACTCCATCATTAGCCTTAGAAAGATCTGATAAGTATTTTCTAGGCCATTAGATTGATTTTTTTGCCAACTGAGGAGTGTGCTTCTTGTAAGGATTTTCCATATGTTTCTGATTTTGCATGCAGATTGTCTTTAATAAAAGAGAATTATGAAAAAATTGCCAACAAGAAAGAGCATAAGAAAGAGCATTCCATCATGGCATAGGCTTTAAACAGTGCTGTTGTAATACCTTTCAGCTTCCATATTAATTTTAAAAGTTGTGTAATGTATTGAGTAATTTTGCACACACTGCAGTGTATTACTACAGGAGAAAGATAATTGTGAAAAACAGAGGGATAAAAGGAGTTTTAGTTTCAGAATTCTTCACTGTGGTTTTGAAGTTTCAAATCTCTCCAGTAAAATGAAATCCAGGTAGGCCAAGTAAACTTCTGAAATATTTTCTCTTGAATTATCAGAGAAAATGTAGCCTTGACAAATCTTATTTAAGAGGCTTGGAAGGAAAAAAGCAAAAGGAAGCTACCTCTTCGAAGATCCTGAGAAAACAGTCTCCTCTTGCTGCTGTCCCCTGAGGCGCCTTGGCAGGTGGCCACGCTGGATCTCCGACACGCGCAGGACACTGCCTGTCATTCCAGCCCAGCCCCATGCCCACCCTCCCAAGAATTGTGCAACAGGGCCTTTGTAACCTGAGGCCCATGAAGTCTTTGAAGGAATGTGACACAGAGCCAAGGGGCGTTGGTGCCACCAGGGCTGAGAAGGAGCTCTCCTGCTGTTTACGCTGCTATCCCGTGGGAACCTCAGAAGGGGGAAGGTATGCTCTAAAATGCACGGGGAGTCAAGTACTTGGCACAGCTGTAAAGCAAGTACTCTAGTGTCTTTACTTGGCACAGCTGTAAAGCAAGTACTCTAGTGTCTTTTCCCCTCATCTTTGCTGACCTCCGGAGGCATGCTTCATGCTGCTCTAGAGAGTAGAACTCGCTGTGCTCTAATTTTTATTGTATTTGTATAAATTTATGGGATACAAGTGCAATTTTTAAAGATGCATAGATTGTGCAGTGGTCAAGTTCGAGCTTTTAGGATATCTATCACCTGATCCACTCATCCTCCTTTCAAGCCACTCCTCCTCCTATTCTTAACTGTGTCTCCTACTGAAAGCTACAAGTTATGGTCCCATTATTCCACTGCCCTATAAGCATCCTGGGGAGCGGCATCCATATTAAAGAATGACATAGATGGTGGAGTGCCAGGCACTGGTGTCAGGACAGCCCCTGAAATCTTTGGGATTCATCAATCTACAAAATGAGCTTCCTACCTCCTCTCCTCACTTCTCCCATAGACATCTTCCTCCAATATGACAAGTACACAATCTGGCCACTGTAATACTTGGGGTTTTCCCATCTCTTCTGCCTGGGGAAAATGTCACGAGCTGAGTCGTGCATACCCTCCTTTTAAGTTGCTGGAACATCATGATGGCCACACAAATGGAGCTCTAACCAATAGGAATTGAAAGATTCACTCTCAGTCTTGCCATCTGAATGCTGCAGAGTGCTATGGCGTGTAATTCACTATGAATGACAAGGTCCATATTTTATATTACCAGTATTATTGATCACAAAAGGTGGCCTCAGGAAAACAGACATTTTAGCCAGTGGAGAAGACAACTTACTTGGCAACTAGAAGACCAATATTCTCGTCCTTTCAAGTATATTTAGAATGCAAAATCATTATTATTACAAGAGAGGGAAAGCCTTTTTTTTTTCTTTTTTTCTTTTTGTTTTTAAGACGGAGTCTTGCTCTGTCACCCAGGCTGGAGTGCAGTGGTGCCATCTTGGCTTATTGCAACCTCTGCCTCCTGGGTTCAAGTGATTCTCCTGACTCAGCCTCCTGAGTAGCCGATATTGCAGGCGCATGCCACCACACCTAGCTAATTTTTGTAGAGACGGGGTTTTACCATGTTAGGCTGGTCTTGAACTCTTGACCTTGTGATTCACCCACCTCAGCTTCCCAAAGTGCTGGGATTACAGGCGTGAGCCACTGTGCCTGGCCTGGGAAGCCTTTGTTAATGTTAGGATAGGTTCCTCTACATGGTAGGAACTGATGCTATCTCTCTCCCCTCATCAACCTCTCATGGTATTAGAGGAGATACCTCTCATACCATGTCCTTTCAAGGAGGTTGTTTTCCACTCTCCTTTCTACACCAAATAAATTCAATGAGTTTCAATCCAGTTTGTATTGTTGAAAACTTGATATGCACTTGGGACTTTACTAGGCACGCTGACAACTGCAAAATAAAATGTTTGACGTAAATTGGGCTCTTTAAGAGTTAAGAATTTAGTTAAGGAGACAAGATGCACACCTGCAAACAGTTCAAAAGCAAAGAAGAAACTACATAACTATGTGAAAAATGTGCGCGCTGTGAACTTCAAAGTGCCCCAGGGGCTCCGAGCGAAGAAGCAGTGTTGTCCTCAGTGTTCAGGTTGCTCATGAGGGCAGGTCAATGCTGGGACTTGGGAGGGATCTTGAAAGGAAGAGAAACAGAATATGACTGCTTGACACAAACTTAGGGAGCAAAACAATTTCCTAGTGAAAATTTTGGCCCTGGCACAACCACTCTTCTCCCACTCATCGGCACTCAGGTCCACTCTCCCTGCGCTTTGACAATTCGTTCTTGGTGTGCAAAGCAAACAATTCACATTACTTCATTGGGATATGAAAAAAGGAGTCATGGAAACATAAGGACACCAGGAAGGATAAAACAAACTCTAACAGGTGGTTTCTGTGAACAGCTCTGCACGCTGAAACCAGGGCTGTGTCTGATTTTAATTGTGCATGTGGGCTTCTAGAGCCTACACCCTAAAGTCAACATGTTCTAAAGCTAATCAGTATCTTCCCCAAACTTGCTCCTGCTTTGGATTCCCACCTCAGTCAATGGGCCTTGCCATATTCTCAGTTTCTCTGGCAAGGATCTCAAGTCCCCTCTGATTCCTGGGTCACTCTCTCCGCTGCATTCAGTGATTGAGCATTGAGCCTAGGGGGTTAGATCTCCACATCTTTTCCGAATCCACCGCCTCGGTCAGTTCTGCCTGCTGCTACCCTGGTCTGAGCCCCATCTCCTAATCTTCCTCTAAGGTCACTCACCTCGACAACCCCGTTCCTCTGCACTCGTTGGCCACACCTTTTTAAAATAGAAACTGGCACTACCCAGCTTCAAGTTTTTCCCGTTGTTTATAAAATGAGGACTAAACTCCTTTGCCTGGTTTTCAAGGCCTCTCCCTTGTCTAGCTTTACTGACCTAGCCTCTCCCCTTGGCTACTCATTCACCCACTCTTCCCCAGCTCTTATACACCAGGTGGATCTGTCTGCCTTCAATTTTCCAGCTTGCCCAGTACTTTTCTTGCCTACATGGTCTTGCTCATGCAATTTTTTCAGCTTTTCTGATAGTTGAACTCCTCATGTGGCCTCCTCCAGGGTTCCTGCTTCACAGGGGCCACAGCTTTCTTCTGTCTGTTTCCTACCTCCATCATTTGTGACATTCTCCTGACATTTAAAAAATGTTGACTCTTTGTGCTGAAGGAGTGAGCCAGGTCGGATTGGGAGACCAGGGTGAAGGGAGTAGAAGAATGTCTTCAGACAGGGAACAGCATGTGTAAAGACTCAGAGGACAGAGAGAACGGTGTGTTCATGGAGATAAACAGTGTACTGTAATTAGTAGAAACGGTTTGAGTGGATAGGAAGGCGTTGGGAAGAGATGGTACTGAAGGAAGAGGCAGAGGCAAGTCCAAGGGGCTGGCCCTGCTAAGAGGCTGGACTAGCTAAAGATCAATGGGCAAGTTTGAAGAGTTATCAGCAGGGTAGTAATGGTATAACATTCGCATTTTAAAGGAATATAGTGTCTGGGGACCAGAGAAAGACTGGAGAAAGAACTGTCAGTTAGGAGGCGGGCAGGGTAGTGACCAAGTTCACTACCTCTATTCAAGAAACAGAGGGAGAGAGTGGACTTGAGAGAGCTTTCAAAAGGAGACGTGATGAGGCCTGATTAACTGATCAGGCATGGTTTAAATGGAGAGGGTGAGTGAAGGGAGACATCTGGGTTTCTGGCAGGGCCCAGAAATGATACCGTCCATGGCAATGGCACAGCATCACTTCCTGCTGATGCCCTCTAAAAAGACTGGATCTCTCTCCCTTCTCAGAGATGAAATGTTTGATAGCAGGGGTGGTTGAGAGCTCCTTGGACATTTGCTTTGTAGAAGGCACTTCCAGCTGATATGGGGCCTGGATCTCATTTATTTGTTATAGTCTCCAGAGCAACTGTTATTCAATAAACCTTGGTGAATAAACAGCTGAGCCTATAAATACTGTTCCTGGTAGTCTTCCTGCTATGTTTTCTAAGAAATGTTGGGTATTTTATCCTTTATTACCCTTCATAGTATAAATGTAATGGAGCCTGTCTTCCTCTCCAACTCAGATTTCGGTTGAAAGTCTTCATTAGGAGGTGAGTCTTCTGCCAGCCAGGTTATTTGATAGCCTTGGTAGTCTTCATGATGCTTCTTGATGGCTATTGATGTCTGGTAGCTCAGAGTAATCGCCAGAAGATCAGCTGTGTCCTCTGACACCATCTCGGGCCAACAGTCCACCTCCTACATCTTCCTTTCTCTTCAAAGTCATGGCCTGTACAAGGCCATAATAAAAACCTCTGGAGACCTATGTCCTTTATTCCTACCTAGAACTTTAAAGGAACTAAACATACCATTTCTACTGACTGCATTTTTTCTTATGAATCACTTCAAGGCATAATCGTGTTGTCGGAAATTAGCTCATCTCCAGAATCATGGGCCACGAAGGACTTGCTCTGTCCCTCCCCTGCCACCACTGCCCGCTTCCTCTGCTGGTAAGCCCAGCTGCTAGAGTGAGGAGGTCTCCTTCTCTTCCTCCTTCACCTGTAGTCTGTGCTTTTGTGGCATGTACTTTCTTCTTCTTTTCTTTTTCTTCTTTTTTTTTTTTTTTTTTGAGACAGTCTCACTCTGTCGCCAAGGCTGGATTGCAGTGTCACGATCTCTGTTCACTGCAACCTCTGCCTCCCAGGTTCAAGAGATTCTCATGCTTCAGCTCCTGAGTAGCTGGGATTACAGGAGCCTGCCACCATGCCAGGCTAGTTTTTGTATTTTTAGTAGAGACAGGGTTTCACCATGTTGGCCAGGCTGGTCTCAAACTCCTGACCTCAAGTGATCTGCCCACCTCAGCCACCCAAAGTGCTGGGATTACAGGCATGAGTCTTTCCTTATTGACATCTTGAGGCTGTTCACAGTGCCCTGAATCTTGTAGTGAAGGCTTTCTTTTGGGCCCATGCTCATGGGAGTCCCTCACCACCTCTGTAAGCTGCAGAAGCAATCATTGAGCACTTCCTTCACCCTCTTTAGCAGACAGTCAGGTTTGCATATCAGTGATTTCATCATAACTAAGGATTGGTAAAATCATAGTACAATTAATATAATTCTTAAATTTTAGAGAGCTATATAAATAGAAGGTAGTTACTGATATAAATTTAAAATGTTTTTCCCAGAGTTTAAGGAATGATATTGCCACAACTGATACACACATATGTTATTATAAATGCTCATTTTAGAAGATCAAATGTACCTTCTGAACAGCACACAAATAGTAAGTGCATTTAGGTCATTATTGGCATTTCCTCCTACCTCTTAAACAGTATAATTTCAATCCGCTTTACATTTGGAAGTCGTTTCTTGCTTAGTTTTGAAATAACAGAAATAGCAATCATTAAAAGTGATCTTTTTTTTAAAGCACCTACTGTATTAGTCAGGGTTCTTCAGAGAAACAGCACCAGTAGGAGAGATGGATATATGTGTGTAATGTATTTTGTATATATACATATATAAAATAAGGAGCTGGCCCATGTGGTTATGGAGGCTGACAAGTCCCAGGATCTGCACTCAGCATGCCTGAGACCCAGGAAGAGTCAATGTTTCAGTTTAAGTCTGGGGGCAGGAAAAAAACAAAAAACAAAAAACAAAAAAAAACAATGCCCCAGCTCAAAGCAGTCAGGCAGGAGGAAACTCTCTTCTACTTGAGGAAGAGTCAGTCTTTTTGTTCTATTCAGGCCTTCAGCTGACTAGATGAGGGCCACTCACACTGAGCGGGGGAAGGGGGCAGCAACCTGCTCTACTCAATCAACTGATTCAAATGATTCAGATGTTCATCTCACCCAAAACACCCAAGCAGACACACCCAGAATCATGTTGGAGCAAATATCTGGGCACCCTGCAGCCTAGTCAAGTTGTCACATAAAATTAATCATTGACCTACCATGTCATCAGTTGGCCTAGTTATTACCTCATTGCCACAAAGACCCCATATGGAAAGTAGTCTTATTCCCATTTACTCCACAGCTATTTACTCAACAAATGTTTGCACATTTTAGAGATGAAGAACTGAGGCTGAGAGAGTTGAAGTAGCTTGTCTAAGGCAGCAAAGCTAGTAAATGGCAGGGCCGGGATTTCAACACAAGTCTAGACTCAGCTGGGTACTCTGAACCAGTATGGCCACTGCCTCCCAGCACTGGTGCTGTGCTTCCCACAGGCCCTGGGGCTTCCTCCTTAGGATGGAGGAGAGCTGAAATCATTGGCTGCTGGCCCACACTCGGGGCAGCCCTGGGACAGGTGCACCTGAACATGTGGGACCTTAGTGCAAAGGGGATCCTGGAGAAGGCTCCCCTTTCCTTTGCCTTTGAGGTGACCCACAGAGCACGAATAGTTGCTAGCATTTGTTGAAAGCTACACGCTGGTGCTTTGTGTGGATATTATTATTTAATGTTCACAACATTTCTGTGTTCCTCCCATCACCCCACTCTGTTTGGGAAGGAGACAGTGACAGCGTCCCCATGAGGCAGCCATGGGCAAAGACTAGGAGGCATCCTTTTAAACTACTGTCCTCAGAGCCACCAAGAATGCCCTAGGTTGACTTAAATGGCCTCATGGGCCAGTCCAATCCTGTTCCACCTCTGCTCAAAATCTGCCCATAAAAACTGCTTAAAATGTGCATGAATCAATGACTTTGCAGGTGTGTGGTATCTGCTGATTCACCCACGAGCAGGCCTGGACTTTCCCTTCTTATTTGCTTCTCTTCACCTGACACATTGCTGTTCCTCATTTTCCATTTCCACTAGAGCTCAGCAAAAACATCGTCTAGTTCTAAACCTAACTACGAGCCCCTAAATAAATCTTGTATAAAAGGGGCTCCTCTGTCCTCGGCTCCCTGCAGCACTCTCTGTTTGCTCTATGGAGTCCCCTTCGTCATAACAACATAAGCAGTCCTCACAGCGTTGCCCAGTTAGCTTCGCCCATAGCAAAACTCTCATTTTGCAGAGGAGGAATCAGAGACACAGGAGGGCATGGGCCTTCCCCAAGTTCACACAGTTAGAAGCCAAGCCATCTGTGTCCCAGTCCAGTGCTTCTGGTGTACCCCGCAGACATCAGTTCTTATGGGGTGGGGTGGTGTCAGCCCCCTGGGCTGACCCAGTGCAGGCAGGTCAAAGAGCAAGACGTCCCAGAGGTGGCCTTGCAGGAAGGCACACAGGCTGGCCCGGGTGCTAACGGGAGGTCAGCACCTGTTTTGCGTATTTGCCTCTATGTACAACCACGTGGATGCAACACAAACAAAGAAAGGGACTGGAAGAGAAACTGGGTTAGGGAAGTACTTTTTATATTGACAGAAGCAGATTCCTTCTGGTGTGTATCCTTTGTTGGAAGGCCCAGGCAAGAGCTGAGATTCCTAATCGACTAGAGTGTGACTCACTTAGGGCTTCCATTCCCAGAGGAAGTGGCTTTGGCTCGTATCATGTGTTTACAGAAAATCAGCTCATCTGTGTAAGCCCACAGCACTGGATCCACCCAGCGGATTCTCCTCCATGACACCATAGTGGGTCTCCAGACATGCATTTGGCTTCCATGGGATGATGTTTCCAGATCAGACCTTTGGTCTGCTCCTGAGCTGTGAACCAGCCCACAGGAGCAAAGGGTGAGCTGTCTTGTTTCAGCCAAGGACTCTGAGGATAAATACTCTACCAGCCAAACACTTCCACAAGGAAACACAATTGGTGGTAACAACTCTCAGAGGAAAGGAAAATAAAACTGCTTCTTGCTTTCAGGATCATTCTGCTTTCTTTTTGGTAGCATAAAGGGTGAATAAACTTCAGGTGCCTTCAGAGCAATTGAATCATAGTTGAGAAGGCAGCACACTCTAGAGGTGGATAGAGAATCTGGAAGATGTCCAGAGATATGGGAGCTTGTTCTGTCTACCAAGGCCTCACCGGTAAAATCACTGCCCTGCTTGACCTGGGATTCTGAGAATTGGGAGACCCATGATCCTACCCTTGCTCCATTAATAACTGCCTGATGTGTACATGAAACCCCCCTGAGCCTCAGTTTCTTGATTTATAAAGTGGGAATACTAACACTTGCCCTGCCTACCTATCCCAGGTGTGTGGGTCAAATGACCCTATGTGAACACACTTTGTTAACAAGGGAGTATTCTCTGTATATTTTTTCTTGTGATATAGGTGGGGATGTCTTTTGCTGAAAGTGAGACAGGAGAGCTGAGGAGTGGTGGAGAATGGTAAAAGGTCTTACTGGGACACACAGAGGGTGCTGGGCAGTGTTGTAGCCCCCTAGCACTGGAGACTCTGGGTCTGCAGTGACAGCATTCACCCCAGCAGCAGATGGACATGCAGTCAGTCCAATGTTGGCTGAGGTGGTGGGTGGAGTTAGGGATATTGACGAGGGGGCAGTTACAATGGCGATCCCAGAGATTTCACTGGGCAGGGAAAGGGTTAGAGAAAGGGTTGCAGCAGATAGGCTTGGGGAGCTCGGAGGTATCATCAAGATGTAAGCACCACATGCATAAGGGAATTGTTGGCAAGGTGGCAGCCATGGGCAGAGAGGCAAGGCTGGAGTTTCAGATCTGAGAGGTGGAGAGCATCCAAAATCAGACAAGGGAGGGGGTGCCGTGTCTGGGAGGGACACATGGGTGCTGAAGGACCCCAGGCCAATGACAAGGTTGGGATGGAGAGAGTAGAAGCTGAGTGCCAGGGTCACCTCAAAGAATACGGTTGAGTTGTCACACCTGGGAGATGGGAAATCTGTGAGTGGTGGGGATATCAAAGGTGAGGCAGGTGTCTGGAAGGGCTGGGAGGAGAAGGCCGATGCTGCTTTAGGGTAATGGAGACCCAGAAAACAGATCTGCCGGGACCCCCAGATGTATGCTCAGATTTGAAATTGGATTTGAATTACATACAAATTGGTCATTTTACACATAGATAATGAAAAGTTGTCAGGGCATCTTGTCCTCAATAATACGAAATATGCATAAAAACTGTAGTAAATAACTCCTTTCAGCTATTGACGTTTTTCATAAAATAGGCCCAAGGGCATGGTTAGTACCAATGAAAGACAGCCACACACTGGTGACTTTTCAGGAGTTTTGTTGATAGCTTGAAATAGGCCTGGGAGGGAAATCGGCAAACATTACAAACCAGAGCTTGCCTCCACTAATGTCCCCCAGGCCCCGGAAATCTAGTTATTAAACATTTCCCAGCACCACTGACTAGGCCTAAATAAAACCTTCAACTGTGCCCAATTTTAGAGTCCTATTGTGAATTGAATGTGTTGTGCCTCTAAAAGAGAGATGTCCTAATCTCTGGTACCTGTGGATGTGGCCTTATTTCAAAGCAGGGTCTGTGAAGATGTAATTAGGACCTAAATTAAGATAAGGCCATACTGGAGTAGGGTGAGTCCTTAATCCGGCTGGAGTCCTCCTTAGACAAGGAGAAGAGATACAGAGAGATACACACAGAGTGGGGAACACCATGTGAAGACGCAGACCCAGGGCTGAACAGCATGTGACATCAGAGGCACACCATGGTGACACACACCAACGATTGCTGGCAGCACCACAGGCTAAGAGGAAGGCATGGGATACACTCCCCCCAGAGCTCTGGTAAGGACCAACCCTGCAGACACCTAGACTGCAGACTTCTGGCCTCCAGACCTGCAGAAGAAGACATTCCTGTTGTTTTAAGTCACGCAGTTTGCGGTACCTCTTTAGGTAGCCCGGAGAAACCAATAACCCCGCCCCAGCCTCACGTTTGGGCAGGAGGACACAGAAGTTCTTTCCCGTGAATGGCAAAGGGAAGGTCAGCATTTACCTTTCCCTGTCTGCTCCCAGGGGACCTTCCCTCTTCCTGGTACCTCCAACATGTCTTTTCTTTACCACGTTCTGGTCCTTCCCGTTAGGTGCCAAGTATTGTGGGTCATACTTCATGCTTTCCCTTGCAAGTGGCAATCAGGGGTTGTAAACGCAGATGTCCCTGTGGGTCAGAGCTGTTCAGCGTGACGCAGGGAGAACCTTTTCAAATTGGAAAGCATATCTGTGTTTAAATAAAACACCCCAGTGAACCGGCCAAGGAAAGCCTGGCAGAGATCTGACATTTTGGGAACTCTTTGACGTGCTCTGAGAGGTAGAGGACAACTCTTAGCCTTGGCATTCCCCCAGCAGCACGCAGCAGCATTTATTCACTGCTGCTGAACTGGCCGATTGTCTCTGGCTGGTTCCTGGGTTTTTGTTGTCATTCGCTACCTGGATCTCTCAGGGGTCTTTTGTCTTGACCCAGCCAAGGAGTGGATGGAGTGGAGATCTCAGAATTTCCGCAGCTGCTCCAACGTTTCTCGCTTCAGACAGAAGGCTTACAAAAAAACAGATTTTTGTAGGTTGTAATATAAATCCCCCAACAGACGAGCTCTGGGATGCTATTGCAAAACTCCAGTTTCAGAAGAAAGCACCCAGAGGGCGGCCTCCAGACATGACCTGCCCCACCCGGATGTTTCCAGGAGTGTTTTTCTCAGCAACTCTCGTCATCTTAGGGGCTGGGGGACAGGCATCAGGGACATGGAAAATCAAGGGTGATTTGGGGTGAGAAATATTTTGAAGTTGAAACTCCTGTTTACAGTTCCTTTATTCCTGAACACCAGAGGGCACCACAGTCATATGGAATGGTGGGTTAGCCTTGCTTTAGGATTGAAATCCTGGCACCCAACTTTTTTATTCTTTTTAAGTTTAAGAACTAAGAAGTGCTGAATTGAATATTTATTCATTTGAATATTTTGCTCAGACTGCTAAGAAAATTGCAGAGGAGGCTTTTGGGGTCATTTGCTGGATGTTCATGCCCAGGGCCCAGGGCAGGGGGCCTGTGGGGCAGCACTGGTTGCCTGCCCTCCCACCCAGTCCTGTGATTGTCCAGCTCTGATCGGCTCTGCGGCAGGGCTGGGACCGTGTCCCAGGTCAGAGATACCTTGCTCAGGGCCCCAGCTCATTACTTCGTGGCTCATCCTTTTAACCTGGCTCTGTGAGTTGTTCCACTTCGCATCTGGGGGTGAGGCCTGGCCCTGGGAGAATGGAGGATTCCCCAGAGGAGGGTCGAAGGATTGCTGGGGTCGCACTGTTGTTGCTCAACAGCACTGGGGCTTCGGCAACAGGGGCCAGTTGACCAGGGTGTGTGGCTAGGGTGTTGAACAGTTTCCCACTGATGCCCTCTGGTAGCTTCCCTTTGACAACAGAGCATTTATGGTTCTGGAGAAATATAGAAAAGTTTCTATAGGCTCCTAAAAGGCTGTGGAAGAAGCAGGAGCAGAGCCACTGGGGGCATGGGAGGCTTGGTGGGTGCTGGGGGCCCTGTGAAGGGGTGGCTGGCTGATCTCCAGGGAGACCTGAGGCCTGGGAGGAGAGCCCACGTGGGAGAGGTGCCCTGCCAGAGGGGGGCAGCAGAGGGGAATGCTACCAGCACCATAGCCTGTCCAATCGTGAGTGTTGGGGCCCCAAGGGTGTGTATGTATGCTTGTAGAAGAATCTGCACTAGATGACACAACTCATTCAGATAGGGGCTTTTCTATTCTCACCTGTGTGTGGGACAGGCCACTCAGCATTACTCAGCAGAGAGCAAGACTGTTCTTAGCAACAGCATGTTGTAAATAGCAAAGGAACACTTGCTCTGCAGGAAAGCAGAGGATCTTGCAGACCAGAGGCCCTACTAGTTAGTTGACGGCAATTTAGTAAGCCTTGGCTGCTCATATGAAAAAGAAAACTTCAACAAAATGAGGGGAGAATGTATGTCTATAAAAGAGAGTATGGGGGCCTCGCTGTGACCTCCACGAGCAAGTTGAAACATTCCACCGAGAAGATCCACTGTGGATACTGGGAATTCGTGCAAAGCCATGATCTGCTTGGTGCAGTGGGCCCAGAAGGCAGGCAGAGGGACTGCCCTGCTTCCAAGACCAGAGGCCACTGCGGGGACTGTCTGGCTATGAGGGGTTCCCTTTGCTATTAACAATTTGCTTGCTTATTCAGCCTTTTTATTTAACTGGGATCAAGAAGGACATAATTTGGTAGCAGATCACTGGGATTCCAGTTCCAGATTTGTGACCCTCATGACTGATGTTCATGCTTGGCAGAAGTCACATGATCACACCTAACAGGTTACCTTTCTTAAAATGGGCACCTATTAATAGTATCAAACAATGTATATGACCTGTGAAAGCACTTAGGAAATGATCCAGTGTGATGTAAGTGGTGTTATGAATCTCAGGAAGGAATCTTTAGCATTTCCTTCTCTATCAAATACATGTCTGTTTCTTGGGCTGAGTGAGGCTCCATTTGAAAGAGGGCTTAGAGTTAAGATACAAACATATCTTCAGGCCCACGCTGTTACCATCACCAAACAAATAGGATTGGAAAGTATTTTGGGTTCTCGGTACTCACGGTTTTGTAGGCTGCTTAGCCACATTCAGGCAACAATTTCCAGAACAACCTCCGTATTAGAAACCCCACTAAAAAAGACTTTTGTCCTGAGCAGGGAGTACTGTCCTTGCTTTTGTATTCTACCTTTTTTTAAAGTTAACATTAGAGACATCTTAGGCTAATTGGAAAGGGAATAACTACTGGCAAAATCAGGGCTCAAGGTTCTGTTTACATTTTGTCAAACAAATACATCTGTTTGACCTGAAGTCTCCTTGGTTTATTACAGCAATTGCTTACTATAAGTAAGCAACAAGGTGTTTAAATTTTACGCATGTGAAATACATATTATGTTTCCTAGCAGGGGCCAAGACTCAGTCAATATTTTTTTTCTGTAGCATTGTTCTCAGACTCTGAGCTTTACTTAAGCAAAAGTTTACTTAACAAAAGGAAGCAAGTTCTTAACCTTGACACTAGAGCTGTGAGTTGAGCTTCATCAGTGAACAGGCTTATTGGTAGTTCCTTGTTTAAGGCCATTACCTCAATGTTTTTCTTGAGCTTTTACACACGCACCACTTGGCACAGTCACAGACTGATAAGCAAGGGAATATAGCACGCGGCAGTCCACTGGAATTACAGGCTCCTAAAGCAAAGCTCTGTAATGGGTGACAGCTTGAGCTATGGAATCAACCAGCCAGATTTCAAAGCCAGAGTCCACTCTTTACTGGCTGGTCACCTTGGGCAATTCATTCAACCTCCTCAATCTCAAATTCCTTCTCTAAAAAATGAGGGCATAAAAATATCCACTTTATACATTTTTTTTGTTTTGTTTTTTGAGATGGAGTTTTGCTCTTGTTTCCCAGACTGGAGCGCAATGGCGTGATCTCGGCTCACTGCAACCTCTGCCTCCCGGATTCAGGTGATTCTCCTGCCTCAGCCTCCTGAGTAACTGGGATTATAGGCGCCTACCACCATGCCCAGTTAATTTTTTGTATTTTTAGTAGAGACAGGTTTCATCATGTTGGCCAGGCTGGTCTTGAACTCCTGACCTCAGGTGATCCACTAGCTTCGGCCTCCCAAAGTGCTGGGATTACAGGCATGAGCCGCTGTGCCCGGCCCACTTTATACATTTTAGGGCTTTAAATGAGATAATCTAGTTAGTGTTAGCTATGATAACTATCATCATCATCATCATCATCACTGCCTCTTAGTCTCCCAAAATACCCAGTATAGTGCCTTGCTCTGTGATAAAGAGGGAGCAATTTCCATTTGTTATGGAACTCATTCCATCCACTGATGCATTTTAAATTTGGAATGAAATCTATCAGGATTACACATTCAAATTCTTAAAGCTTTTCCAATGTACTCAGTTCCCATTTGAGGGGTCAGGGGGAGAGTACCTTCTTAAAAATTTTCAAAATACTTCAATCCTAGAAAATAATCTATGTATATAATAGTTCTTTGCCAGGCATGGTGGTTTTCACACCTGCAATCCCAGCACTTTGGAAGTCCAAGGCAGGCAGATCACAAGGTCAGGAGATCAAGACCATCCTGGCCAACATGGTGAAACCCCATCTCTACTAAAATACAAAAAATTAGCCAGGAGTGGTGGCACGCACCTGTAGTCCCAACTACTCAGGAGGCTGAGTCAGGGGAATTGCTTGAACCCAGGAGGTGGAGGTTGCAGTGAGCCAGGATTGTGCCGCTTCACTCCAGCCTGGTGACAGAGCGAGACTCTGTCCAAAAAAAAAAATGACTTGACCTATGCTTAAGAAATAAAAATGTTCTTGGATATGCTTTCTTGAATTAAACTGAATTTTATTTTGTGTTTTATCACAAGGATACCATTATCTTCAGTAAATGTTTTCTTGGAAAACCCAGGCAGTGGTAAATTCCTCCAGAGAGCTGCTGGTTGGCAGGTGTTTTCCACATTACCTAACTGGAGAACTGTCAGCGCTCAGATCTCTCTGACGTGGGGTAAACGGTGGCTCTTACCCCAAGCAGCTCTATAGAACCACCCCAGGAGCCTTGAAAAGTACACAAGCCCAGCCCCACTGAGCCAGATTTTTGCTTTGGGATAGTCTGGGTGGGCCCCAGGTGTCAGAATTCTTAAAATCTTTTCAAGTGTTTCTAGAGAGAGTTATAGTCTAGTTCTCCCTGCTTAGCCTTCTATAATTCTATGTTTTCTACATGTTTATAGATTTCGGAGAGAATTAAAATTCTCTCCCCTTTGTAACTTCTCTTTAAAAGGGACTTTTTAAAAACTTTGTAAAGTGATACAACATAATAGGAATTACCCAGTTTGTTCTTCTGAAGTATATAAGTACTTAGTTTTACAGAAGAATTGGCAGAATTGTTCAGTAGCTACCTCTGAGATACTGGCGTGGTAGTGACGGCTTTTTCATTTTACACAATCAAAGCAGCCACCTGTATTTTCCCTTTCCAAAGTACGTTAACACAATGAATCTTGACCAGATGATTTATCTCTTTGAAATTTACAAAGTGATGGCTTGAGTTCCATATATTGTAATAATAATAAATGATACAGAGAAGTAGTAAAAATAATAATACTAGTAATAATAATACCTTTGTTCATCATTTCCTTGCACATCACATGTTCAAAACGAGTTGTGTTTGAGCCTGCTGAGATATGAAATTTAAAAGAAAGACTATGTATCTTAATGCTTATGTGTTAGACAGTTTCGGCTGAATATTCAGATAATTCATCTGGTACCTGCTGCAGACTCTGTGCTGGTGCACCAGTCATTTCTTAAAATAACCCTAACCACATGTGTCAACTGAAAGAGGTGTATAAAAGGTCCTTAGGAGCCCCTAAGGGAACAGTGAAGACCCCATAAATAGAGGAAACAAGGATAATAGCCTGTAAAACCCTCTTCCCCATCATAGTTCTATCGTCAGTTTCCTACCTCACAGATAGGACTCTTTCATTCAATCTTGGAAGATCTACTAAGTTCTCTTTTTCAAAACATAAATGATCCACTTGGAAATGCTTTTACAATACATTTAGTGCATTTTGAATCAAGGAACTGTTTAATGTGCTTACCATGAGTAATTTCCTTTTACAAACATCATTTGAAACTCATCATTTCTAGAAAGCCTCACCTGGTTACGTGGAATATGATCCCATTGATCTCTGGCTGTATCTTTTGATGATATATTGGAAGCCGTATGCTTATAGGCATGTAATGACGTCCTATGTATGACAGCACACATCAGAATGTCCCTTCAATTTCTCCGACTTAAGCACATAGGACCTTTGAACATGCTCTTCCACCTGCTTGGAATATATTTGCTTCTACCAGCAACTCCTTTAGCTAGCTCTTTTCAGATAAAGAACTAGATAAAGCACTAGTTGCCCAGTTGTTTTTGTTCAGGGAAGCTTTCTCTGATCTTCAACTGTTCACTGATTCTATGTTCTTATAGCATCTCTCCAAAGTCTCACTTTTCCACTTTTTGAGTGACCATTTTGATTTTTCTCTGCCTGTCTCAGAGGCTGTAACTCTTTGACTCACACACTCAGGGTCTGTGTTGACTTTTGTTATCAGCATATTTCTAGCACTTAGTCCAGTGCTCGAATTCAATAGGTGACTAATTGTTGGATGAATACTGCGCTTTCTCTTTGAAACACAGCTACAGTTCCACTTTGCTGAAGCGTTTTGCACTACTTAACTTTTTGAAACTAACGTTCCATGTAATACTTTAAAACAAAGATTAATGGTTAAGGAGAGTGATTAATTGTGTAAAACGACTTTTACTAAAAGTGTTTCTTATTAGATTAAATTTGAAACATAAACTAAAACATAAGTTTTTAAAAGCTACTCATAAGTTCACCATATTTATATAGGAACAATTTTCATTTCATCAAAGGACACTGTCCTTAAGCTGAAGTGATGCTGGAACTTGGGTATTTAGTTCTGAATTTGTTTGTTTTTCTTCTCCTTCTTCGTGTTTCTTCTTCTTGTTTTTCTGTGATGATGGGCTGCTTCATAAACTCTGGCTGGCAATCTGAAGGTATCTAAAAAAACAGTGCCCTCTAGAGGCGAGAGTGCTCTGAATCATTCACGCAAAATTACCTGAAGCTTGACTTCTTGTCTTGGTAAGCAGCACACTTAAACTACTCCTTCAGCCCCCAGGACCCCACTGTGCCAAATTCGGGAATAAAACCTGCCTAATGTAAGACTTTTTCAGTCTGTAGGATCTTACTCGAAATCATAGGAATTATTGTGTCACAAGACTTTTTAATGTCTGTGAGAGTGTGAGCATTGCTTTAGCAAGAGATGCCTTAACCCTTAAAACCACCTCAGTCAGTATTGTGACTCAGTGCCTCTTAACTAGAAGAGTGTTAAATATGCAGATTTGAAAATATTGAGTTAATAAATAGCGAGCGATTAAAGTTTCCCCTTATTAATGTTGCATGGTCTTTCCAGTAATTTTAAATCAGCTGATCAGTACTAGCCTTAAACCAAAAAGAAAATAAAGTTTGAAGGAACCCATTTCATATGTCAGGAGATGAGCTTATTCCTTAATGGAGAGTCCTGGCGGAGATTCTGGAGTCAGTTCCTCAGTGGTGTCTGGTTGAACCAAGCACCAGTCAACAAAGGATCAAAAGTGGGATGTGGCATATGTTTTAGTATCATTTCATGCCTTGTAATTGCAAGCTTTACAGTCATGCATGTTTTATTCTCTTTGTTGTATTTTCCAGAGGGATAACCAATTGGCTGACAGAGTAACAAATGAAAAGTAACCTGACTCTATTGACCTGCTTAACCCCGCAAGGGGGAAGGATGGAAAGGAGCAACTGTTTGCTTTAAAACAGTGGAACAGGTATGGAACAGCCGCTTTTGTTGTTGCCTTCTTTTATTTCCTTGCACATCTACTTCCAGACCAGTTGAAAACAGCAAGTTGTTCCTGTTTGCGGACACAGAATCAGGGCTCGGGGTTCCAGGAACAGGTACCGGGGATTACTAGTAACATTCTAAGTTGCCCCATCTTCAGGTTGCCGTTTATATAAGGACCAGTGCAATGAAAAGACCATTGTTTTCTCTTCTTTCTCGCTCTCTCTCTCTTTCTCTCTCTCTCTCTTTCTTTCTTTCCTTCTTTCTTTCTCTTTCTCTTTCCTCCCTTCTTTCTTTCTTTTTTTTTTTTGAGACAGAGTCTCACTCTGTGGCTCAGGCTGGAGTACAGTGGCGTGATCTCGGATCACCACAACATCCGCCTCCCTGGTTCAAGCGATTCTCCTGCTTCAGCCTCTTGAGTAGCTGGGATTACACGCACCCACTACCACGGCTAATTTTTGTATTTTTAGTAGAGACAGGGTTTCACCATGTTGGCCAGCCTGGTCTTGAACTCCTGACCTTGGCTTCCCAAAGTGCTGGAATTACAGGTGTGAGCCACCATGTTCAGCTGAGACCATTGTTTTCAAATAGCAAATAAGCCATCATGCTAGGGAGAATTATTACTTTTAAATATAGGATTTCTATTTTGGATGTGCATTTAGCTTTAAGATACATTATTTGGGCTTATGGGAATTTTGTTTCATTAAATGAATTTCTATGGAGGAATCATAGAAGTAATGACAAAATGGTAAAGCATGTTGATTTTCCCAGTGAATGCCATAGAAAGTGTGTTTGCTGTGTTTAATGATCTAATCTCCTCTGCCCACATTCATTTTCTCAGTTGTGAAAGGACTCTGCCAAGAAAGGCATTGACTTTTTCAATTTTTTCAAAATGCACATAATAGATATAGGTGAAGTTTCTTTTGTTTTGAAAGGAAGACTTCATTTCAACATGAAAAATTTAGATCAGCACTCTTAAGACCACTGGAATTAGAACCTTTAAAATTTCTGTTCATTTTGAGTCAGTGCTTATTGTCACTGGGGGGCTGTACCTTCTTTCAGTTACATTCATTATCAAGAGGCACGTGATACCTGGTTTGGTAGTCACTCTATAGAGGTCAATGCTTTTTGTAATATTAATGGCTTTGTCGTGCAGCTAGAAAGTAATTTTAAGTTCAGAAGATTAATATCATGTATTGGATGTTCAAAATTAAATCACTTAATGACTTTGCTCAACAAGATTTTTCTCCCCATTGGATGCTTGATAAATGAGGAACTATAAATAAATAATAAAGACTTGAAATTTGCATAGAAATATTATAATTCAAAAGGTTACAGGAAAAAAGGGAGTTTTAAGAGTTGCACTTTAGATAAGGAATTTAAAAAAGGTTATGGCTCCACTATTTAAGGTTACTTAAGGAAGAGTTTTTTATGTTATTATGTTCTTAGGACATAACATCTTTACACCATTAAGGGTTTCAATGTATTACTCTATTGAATCTGAAACTAAATATCATAGAAATCAATAATATATGAAGAATCTGGTTTCTAGCTTAACAGGGAGGCAGAAAAAGTAGTGTGTTGTTGCTGCTCGAGGCACAAAGCAACCTTATGGTCTTTTGGTTCCTTCATGTTTCAGTCTATAGAGTCAGCCAATGACTACCCACATTGACCAACTATCTTTTGCTTGCATCTTAGCATAATGCAAATGGACTTTTTAAAAAAAGTTTCTTCATTAAAGATGTTGTCTGTCTAAAAGGGAATCTTTGAGAATAGGGCAAAAGAAGATGAAACACAATAAACTGTCTATACCACCCATTCTGAATATTGATCAATCCATATCATAAAACAAGTTGGCTACTGGATTTTGTTTAGCAGGAATAGATTATAATGTGATTCAATTTCTAAATGAAGTGATGATTGGAAAAAAAACATCATTAACCAAAGGATTAGCTAGCTACCGTGTCTTCTTGGATGTGAGTTTCTACATATGAAACTCTTTGAAAAATGGAATCTGTCCTTTTTTTTCCCACTGGAAAAGGAAGGGTAAAGAAGCAAAGGTCTAGGGAAGGGAAGGATGGGCTTCAGGCTGTTTCCAGGACTGTTCTCTGGAAGGAGCTGGGAGCAGTCCCCACCTGGACCCATCTTCCCTTTTCTACACCTGGGATAATTTTAAAGGAGGCAGCTTTGGAGAAAAATGTCCACAAAAGGCGCCAGAGGGCTTTGCAGCCTCCCCGGGGCTGCTTTCCTCACCCTGGAAAGGATACTGAACCAGATCCAGGCACCCTCACCTCCAGAAACCCTACAGTCTTCCTCTGTGAAAATCATGAATGCTGACGTTAGGCTGCTTTGCTCACGGACATTGGTGTACCCAGTAAAAGTGCTGCCCAATGCCAAACCTAACATGCTGTCACCACCCAGTCAGCAAGGAAATAAGAACCAGGAGTTTTATGGAATGGAGAGGGGAGAGTGTTTCTTCATCGATGGTAGGAGCAAGCTTAACAAAGACTAGAAGCACTCAGGGCTATGGCTCTTGTGGTTCCCATAGCCCTGAGCCACAGGGCTTCCTGGAGGTGCCAAAGGAGATTTTGACTCAGAGGCCAGGAATGTTCTTTCCTGTGTGGCTTACAAACTGGCCTCCCTGCAGCAGTTCTGAAATTTTTGCATAACCCACACATTCCTCTACTTCCAGCTAACCCTACTTTCCTAACTAACTCCTTCAGGAGCTCCTCTTAGTCCATGTGCGGGCTCAGTGGCTGTGCAGAGGGAAAACACTTGCCACCGTAGCCCTTAGCTCCCACTGCGCCCTCCTGTAGCCCCTCAACTTGGACAGAGACACAGGGCCCCTCACGACCTACAACTGGGCACCAGTACAAGGCTGCTACAATTCAGCATCACCACTATTCAGAGTTCCTGTGGGGATCAGATGAGATACTGGTTGGGGGAAATCACTTGTAAAGCATCTTACAAATGTCAAGTGTTACTTCACATGACACTCTAGTAAGAACACGGGCTTTAGAACCAGATAGCTCTAAATTCAAAACTCACCTGTGTGAACCTGGGCAAGTTGCTTTACTTCTGGGAGACTCACTTCCCTCATTTATAAAATGAGATTGCAAAGCAGAGAGGTATATGCCTATTGCCCCTCAGGGGCTACCAGCCACTTGTCTTCCAAGAGACTTCCTATGACAGCATTGATCACCATAACATGAACTTACCGTGGTCAAAACAGTAAAAGTCTGTCCGGTTCTCAGCCTTGGAAGCTCAACCAGCTGAGTTGGCGGCAGCCAGAGAGCAGGGCCTTGCTGAAGGCCACACTCCCTGCAGCCACGTTCTCTGGATGGGGCACAAACTCTGGATGTCTGTTATTTTAAGAAGGGAAACAGCTATCCTTGGAACCAGACCACTTGTGTCAACATGACCAATTCATGTCCTCCTTGTGGGTGGATCTTGACAAATCATCATCAGATGCCAATTTATTCATTTACCAAGAGACAGAATTGTCTCTGAGACCAGGGGGAAGAACTGAATCCATGTGACCAGTGCCTTCTCTTCCTTGAGGAAGGCTTATATAGAATGCCAGATAACAACCAGAAGGAGGCTTGTGAGCATGGAGTTAGATGAGTCCAGTGTTTAACAACAAAGGCTGAAATCCCCGGATGAGGTTCTCTCAAGAGCAACCGCCTGGCCAACAGGGCCTGAGTCCTTTCCCTCCTTCCTTGCAATAGCGCTTGGATGGACCAGCCAGCATTGCCCTCCGCATTTGTTTTTCTCTGCTTGCCCATGTCTGCTCATCCTCCTGAATAACTGACACAAGAAGAACCTGACACTGTCAGTTACGATTATGCAGTTAATCAGGTTTAATCAGGTTCTATCAGGTCTTGCAGGCCCAGGAGCAATTTATCTCTTTAAGATGATTTTATGATAAGACAGCTTTTTCCTGATCCAGCATGCACCAATCTCCCATTTTAACTGTCAGAAAACCATTTTATTTATCTTACTCCTAAGCTTTTGGGGGTCTCTCTCTGTTGTCCTCAAGAACTGATAACAGGATTAAATGCTACCACATATGAAAGTTGTCTTTCTGGCGCATAGGAGGGGCTCAGTAAAGTCTAATTCCCTGTTCTCCTTCCCTTTCATGCAATAAAACAGCTCTTAAGACTTTTTATTACAAAGATTAATAGAAAATAGCATTCTAGCCCCTAAGGAGCTCAGAGTGTGAAGAGACATGTGAGTGAATAATGTTTTGTTGAGCATAACAACCCTGTTATTCCCAGGCCCACTGGCTGTGGAAACAAATGTGGCTTTCCTGGAATTCATGTAATTCATTCTGCTGTGCTGCTAGACCTCACCTGTACAAATACAGGCCCCCACCTCCCTCAAAATCCTCCCAGAGACGTACCAGTATGCAGGTAGAGTTGCAGAGAGGAGCTTTAGTGTCTACCTTTGATCCCCATTATCTCCATTAATATTAGTCCACATCATCCCCATTCTAAATTTGAATAAATGATGTTTTCTTAATCCCAGTTAAAGTATACACAAAGCAACCTAAAGGCACCCCCCACCCAGCTGCCCACCCTCACTCTTCTCTTCCTGCCCCTTGCTGGTACTGAGTCTTTCCTACATTGTGATTCTGGAGCTTCCAAGCACCCCAGATATTTCTGAATATCCCTAGGGGGTAATTGCAAATGTTTTCTGAAATCACTCTGAGCCTTCTGCGACCAGCCCTTCTCCTATCAGGCCTGGAGCCAAGGGAAGGGGTAGGCAGCAGTGTTCCCTGACTGTTCTGCCACTTTGTCGCTACTTTCTTTGTAGAAAAATGTTGGCCCAGCCTGGCCTGGGTGCTGTCTATCCCTATGATACAGTTTCAAATTTGGAAATCTTTGTTCCTTTTAATTTTTACAGACGGTTCATGCAAACATCTCTTCAGTCTCTAAGTTCTCCCCCAGAAGAGCTCAAAAACATGATACTGGGCAGGGCAGGAGACCAGTGGGCAACATCTGGTCTAGACTCCCCTCTTCTTCTCTCTGAGCTACATCCCAATCACAATTTCCTCCCTCCTCTTTCAGCCCCCAAACCCAGAAGTCCTCTTTCATGTTGATTTATGCAAATAGCTGACCAAGAAAGTCACTGGCCACCAAGGCCGTAAGGTCCAAGGTTAGAATAGATAAAAGGGCTATAATAGAAAAATATGAACCAAGTTCTATAGTAGCAAGTGGTAGTATTGCTTTCAGTTCAGACTTCACCTTTTCCGTGAGGCTGTCCCTACCAATCCCACTCAAGTTAAGCACTTACTCTTGAATCACCCAGCGGACATTTGCCAAATACCTAATACGTGCCAGGCACAAAGTGAGGCTTCTGATGGCACGATTCCCAAGCAGAAACCTGTCCTCTAGGAGATCCTCCTCTGTTTGATCTCTATACTTGGTACTTCTCTGATTCCAAACACTAGTTTCATTATTGGCTTACACATTTGAATCCCATATTAGACTGCAACCTCTCTGAAGACCTAGCACGCACTTTAGGCTTTTGAATAAATACAGTTGTCTGAATAATAACATTTTGGTCAATGTCAGACTATATATACAATGGTGGTCCCGGAAGTTATAAAGGAGTTGAAAAATTACTATTGCCTAGTGACACTGTAGCTATCATAATGTAGTGTGACGCATGACTCATGTCTGTGGCAATGCTGGTGTAAAGAAACCTACTGCATTGCTCATTATATAAAAGTGTACAACGACGTCCTAGGCCTTCACATTCACTCACCCTTACTCACTGACTCCCAACCCAAACAACTTCCAGTCCTTCGAGATCCATTTGTGCCAAGTGTCATACGCAAGTGTTTTTTACCTTTTTAAAAAAATCTTTTATACTACATTTTCACTGTACCTTTTCTGTGTTTAGATGTGTTTATACAAACAAATACCATGGCATTAAAAAGTTGCCTGCAATATTCAATACCGTAACACACTGTACAGGTTTGTAGTCTAGGAGCAGTAGGCTAGACCATATAGCCTTGGCGTATAGTAGGCTCTACTATCTAGCTTTGTGTAAATACACTCTGATGTTCACACAGCGACAAAATCCCCTAAGGATGCATTTCTCAGAACATATCCTCATCGTTAAGTAGTGCATGACTGTAATTGAATTGTTGGCTGTGGCTGTTATCAGAATTCGTGTAGTAGATTATCTTCAATAAACTGTGTATCTCTTTCCTGGATTAGTGACAGCAAGATCCAAGTAGGAAGCAAACAAAGTGAGTCATAGGGCAGGATGCTCACAAGCATGAAAACTGTGCTTCTCTGTGCCTTGTTAAAATTGATTTTACGACTCTCCATTGATTTATGAGAATCATGACATCTATCTTATTTCATGACATAAATAATGAAAAGGAAATACATTTTTCCCTCAAATTGAAACTATCAAAATGGGTTCTTTTGGATGTTGCATATAGAGAAAAATCGATAAAGCAGACATAACTCTTATCTGTATTAGAAATGTCAACACAATACATTTGAATCTATTGGGTTTGAATATCTTAGTTTATCACTATTACTTCCCCAACATAGTCCTTCCCAAGTACCCATAAGCTACATTCAACTTAAAGACAGAATAGGTGCAGTGACTTAAGAAACGTCCACAATGGTTAGTCTGGCTTGGCGATGCTCGGGGAGCTGCCACTGGTGTTTAATTGAGAGAGTATAATGGCACCTAGGAGTCCTGGTTGACAGTGATCAAGACCTAGCTGAAACACACAAGAGAAAATATGTGTGTACATTTGTACATGGAGAGGAATTTTTATTGGCTCAATCCAAGGAAGGGCTAACAGGAAAACTGTGGTAGGGTAAGAGTTGCAGGTGGACCCAAGAACAACTGGAACCAGGAACTGAACCCCACTGAGGCTTTCACTTTCTCAATTCAAGCCAGCCAACAATACCCAAATGTTACATTGTATAGGTTTCACCATCTGAGAGATTGTTCTACATTTTTAAAATCCTAGGGAAGGATTCTAATTGGTCTGGCTTGGATCAGGTACTTCCTCCTGGTCGACTGACATCAGGTAAGACTGAGGTGGGTCTCAGGAAAAGCACAAGTTGCAGTGGGGACCTATCTACTCCCCAGAAAAAGGAGAGCTAAACAGGTAACAGGAAAATTATCTACTACCACAATGACCTTAGGCCAGAACACCCCAAAAGGCATTTGTTAAGTTGGCCTAGATGGCCTCTAACTCTATATTCTGTAGTCTTAGGATTGGAATTATTATGTTGACTCATTTATTTGACAAATAAAAATTGTGTATATTTATGGTGTACAGGTTGATGTTTTGACTTATATGTACATACATTGTGGAATGGCTAAGGTAAGCTAATTAGTGTACACATTCGCTCATTTCTCATTTTGTTGTCTGGTGAGAACACTCAAAAGCTCCTCTTGTAGCAATTTTCACATACATATGTAATATATTGTTATTGGCTATTGTCACCAAGTTGTACAACAGATTACATGAACGTATTCCTCCTATTTAACCAAAATTTAGTATAATTTGAACAACACCCCTCAGCTACTGTTTGCTCCATATCCACCACTTCCATTGCTGGCTAAATTTGGAAAATATGTGAAAAAGAAGTTAAGCAAATTCCAGAAAAAACCAAAACATCAAAAAACTCTACATTTGCCTGGCCTGTGAGGATTAATTCTCAACAATTCTGAATTCGCTGGGTGTTTAGATGACATTTTGCTTCTATTTAGCCATGTGGACAAAGCCCTGCTCCATTTGCATGGCTGCCTGTATTCTTTAACACCCTGCTTCAGAGCTCTGCTTTTGGCTCTCCTAACCTTTTTCTTCCCTCCTTTTGCAGTCGGTACACAAATATTCTTCAGATTGTCATTTTACAAAAGGTCAAAAATGAGCTGTCTGCCCCTTTGGAGAGTGGGAAGTAGTGTGCATAACCTTCATGGCTATTTTCTCCCCTTTAGTTTTGCAGCCTTAGAAAATGGCATGTAACATACCTAACCAAAGACAGCGGACTCTGTCAACAACAGGAGAAGCTCTATATGAAATTCTCGGTCTGCATAAGGGAGCATCAAATGAAGAAATTAAGAAAACCTACAGGTACAGAGTTCAATGGTGATATTTCCTGTGCTACTAGTGACAGTTATTTTGTGATTGGCAGGTGCCTCCGTTAACGACATAAGCTTCTTGCCAAGACCAGGTAATCCAAATTTTAGATCCAATGTTCCCTGCTCTACAACATAGGAGATAGGAATAGACAGTCATGACCTTGATTTTATGAAAGAATTTACTGATGATGCTGGGCCTTAGGAAAGACTTGGAGAGAGGGGAAGAGAGAGAGAGAGAAAGAGGAGAGAGAGGAGAGAGAGATAAGTGAACCAACCACAATCAATCGCTGGCTTTTTTTGTTTTCTGGGACAGAGTCTCACTTTGTTGCCCAGGCCGGAGCACAATGGCACAATCTCGGCTCACTGCAACCTGCACTTCCCAGGTTCAAGTGGCTCTCCTGCCTCAGCCTCTCGAGTAGCTGGGATTACAGATGTGTTACCACCACGCCTGGCTAATTTTTGTATTTGTTTTAGTAGAGATGGGGTTTCACCATTTTGGCCAGGCTGGTCTCGAACTCCTGACCTCATGTGGTCCACCTGCCTCGGCCTCCCAAAGTGCTGGGATTATGGGGATGAGCCACTGCACCCAGCCAATTGCTGTCATTTAACCCATCTAATATAGCATCACTGAATCAGGTAGAGAAATTCTTTTTTAATAAAAGGAGTTTGGTGAAATGCTGTATTTGTAAGCTATAGTTCTCAAGCCCTTAATTTTGATCTTTTATATTTGATCTTTTTCCAAGTTAGTTATTTTTGGAAAACTTTGAAATGTCTTTTTAAGTATCCAAGGAATAAAAATATATTAAGGGAGAAATGCTACCACTATAACCCAAAAATCTGAGGGAAGATGTTTGAAAATTAAAGTCAAAGGGACAAATCCCCAACTCAAACCACAAAAAAATCATCTCTAGACCGAAGTCTAGAAAGGCCTATCAGTGATGGAAGAAGCACTGGTTCCCGGCTTCCTGCTACATGAGACTTTCTGCCCTGGTACTGTAGTATGTCAGTCCTCCAAGGATGCCATGATGAGTTTAATGAATTTCTCAAAACTCTGATATTTGTCACACCGAGAAAGCATGTAGCCTGTCTGATACTTGTCTTGACAATATTTTGGTACCGTTTAGGACATTTTGAGATATTTAACTGTCTGTTGGATAGTTGGAGGAAGAAAGATGTGTAGACCATAACCACCTTCTGGACAGGGAAGCTGCTTTCAGAGAGAGAAAATCTTTCCAAGAGAGTGTTTGTTTGTTTGTAAGTTTAGAGATAGGGCCTCACTCTCTCACCCAGGCTGAAGTGCAGTGGTGTGATCATAGCTCACCACAGCCTCGAACTCCTGGGCTCAAACAATCCTCCTGCCTCAGGCTTCTGAGTAGCTAGGACTTCAGGCTAGCTACTCAGGCTATCAGGACCACCATGCTTAGCTAATTTTTTTAAATTACTTTTTTAAAGAGATGGATTCTTGCTTTGTTGTCCAGGCTGGTCTTGAACTCCTGGCTTTAAGCAGTACTCCCTCCTTCGTCTCCCAAAGTCCCAGGAGTGCTTTGACAGTTTCACATTGAAGCCTACAGTTGCTAAGACTCAGGTTATTTCTTACACATAGTTTTAAGTGGATGAAACAACCAGAAACTTTTGACTTGTGATACTCTACCATGAAGGACGTGGTGATAACAGAAATAGTGGAATGATTTGTGCTTGTAAACATTTAAGATTCACTTGTGGGTTTTGGTGACTGATGATTAAACTGTTTTCCAACTTGCAAGAAAAGAAATGTTGAGTACAAAATTCATTTTCTTATTGTAGAAAATTTGCAAATTACTATAAGTGAAGGCAATTATTTATCCATAATCCTACCTACCTCTGGTGATAATTATCATTGATATTTTGTTTCCGTCTAGTCTTTTTTTTCCTATCCAGAAAAGACATTTAAAAATCAGGTTGTATTCATCTATATTCTTGAACTACCTCTTTTTTTAACAAAGTCTTATGAAAATATCTTGATGTTATTAAATAGTCTGATTTTTAATGGCTGTGGTCTACGGTTATTTGGTAATTTATTTAATCACATTGTAAGTTATTATTAAACTTGTGAATTCTTTTAATTATTCCTTATACTTAATATCCTATACATATATTTTAATGCATATTTTCAATTACTTATTTTTTATGAAGTATAAAGCTATGCCTTTATATGGTAAAAGGATCAACATATAAATAAAAGTTTCAGATTTTAATCAGTTACTTCTTGATTTAGTCTTGAATTAAGTTTTTTAAACCTATCTGTTTTTTCTTACTGTACAGAAGTTTAAAATTAGGCAAATTTGTTAGTCATTTCTTTTATGATTTTTGCTTTACCTATTATGGTTTAAAGGTAACTCAGCCTTGTTACAATTACAACACTATAAAAATATTCACCTTGTCTGCTTCTAGCACATTTATGATTTTGCTTTGACACTAAATCTTTGATCCAATTGGAGTTTATTTTGGCATAAGGGATGAGGTAGAAACCCAGATCTAATATTTTTCCAAATCCTTAGCCAACTAATACTTATTGAGTCTCTATTTTTATCTATTAACGGGAAATTCTTTGGCTTTGGATTGAAACCTTCATCATGTGTTATAGGGACCGAAATGCCTTTAAGAAGCATGTTTTGAAGGAAAAATGACAATGGTGCAACTTGGAACCAAATAGCTACATGGAAATGGCAGAGTCTGATCAAAGTCAAAATCAATCTTCTAGTTTATATTTTCATTAGATGCTACCTAGAGAAAAGTCTTTGCTGTTTCATTTTGCCCTAGACCTCTCCAGAGGAGTGTGCCTGGTAGCTGCTCACCCCTGTTGTTGGACACTCCTGTTGGTGGACGTCTTTGACTGAAGATCTCTGAACTTGACTATTAAGGCTTCAGGCTGGGACACTGTGCTGGGGGAGGGGAGGTGGGCAGGAATGCCCTAATTGCATCGCCAGTTAATTGATTTTTGTAATATCTACAAAAATGTCCCCCAAAATGAGGAGGGAAAAAAAGTGACATCAAACTTCCTTGTAATTTTTAAAATCCACTTTACAAATGTGACTTTTAATTGCCTTTATTAATTTTGTAAGCTAAAATTTCAGGTCATATGTTAATTAAGGCATTAATTATGCTTAGTTGTTTGCAAGTTTAATAATTACAACATAAAGTCTATTCATGTAATTAGCGTCTTGGTATTAATTTTGTTTTAATGTCATACAAATATTATTTTTTCAGGTGATTAGGGTACTAGTATGCTGCCAAAAGCATCTACTTCTCACTAAATTACACATTTGTATTCTGCAGTTATTCAAAATGTATGAGCAAACTGGAAATCCACTGAGAATATTATTCTTATATTCTGGGATCTGGATCAAAGCAGTCATAATATAGTGAAATTAAAAGTCAGTGAAATTTAATAAACTTACCAACTGTTGAATCCATACACTACTTGGCCAATGTTACAATCTTTGGCTGTGCTTGAAAACAAGGCTGAGTTAGAAGACTTCTTTCTTCTTTTGCATTTCATGTTTCATACGATAATATATTCATCTGATTAAAATGAAAACAGGTATATAAAAAAGCCTTTCTCTTACCTCATATCCCCCAAGTCGCTTCCCCAGGGGAAACAATATTATCAATTCTTTGTGTACCCTTCTAAAGAGGTTTTACGCCTACATAAGCACATATAGGCCGGGCACAGTGGCTCATGTCTGCAATCCCAGCACTTTGGGAGGCCGAGGAGGGTGGATGACTTGAGGTCAGGAGTTCAAGACCAGCCTGGTCAACATGGCAAAACCCCATCTCTACTAAAAATATAAAAATTAGCTGGGCGTGGTGGCACATGCCTGTAATCCCTGCTGCTCGGGAGGGTGAGGCACAAGAATTGCTTGAACCTGGGAGGCAGAGGTTACAGTGAGCTGAGAGCCAAGATCATGCTGCTACACTCCAGCCTGGGTGACAGAGTAAGATTGCGTCTCAAAATAAATAAATAAACAAGTATGTATACAGGACTTCCAGTCTAAGCAAGATGGCGTAGACTTTTCTATTCCTGCTGAGCACAAATAAAAACCTTGGAAATAACACAAGAGACAATCAAAAGAGAACTCTGAAAGGTAGAAACAGGAAGGTTAGTTTGGTCCGAAATCGCAGGTCACAGCATCAGGGCATCTTATAATCCCTTCCACCCCAACCCAGCAAAAGATAACCCAGGCCCAGCTTTTCCCAATACCCGGTCTAGCAAGAGAAGGCATCCAGGTAGCCTTATTCTTCCACCAAATTGAACAGAAGTCCCGCCAACAATGCTAGACAAGCCCCACGAAACAGCAAGGGTGCCAACGGAAAGCTTCCCATCTGCATCTTGCCAGGAAAGTGCTGTCTTTTCCCACTGCCAGCCTGGGACTCCTCTCTCTCACCTAGAGACCCCACTTGAGAGAGGACAATTAGTAAGGGGGATTCCACCACAACAAACACCCAGCCCAGGAAATGCTTTTGTCCTCGCAAGCTGGAGACTCCCTTTCTTCATCTAAAGGCACCTGGCTCCTCAGCTACTACCAACAAGGAGTGTGGAGAGCCTCAGAAGCAAGAGACAAACCAAACCAACCAAAGAAGCACTGTAAAGACTCTGAAAGGTAGATTGTTGCTGGAACCACTCACAAAAGTAGGCTAGGACCTGCTTGCTAACCCTAAAGAAGGGAACTGCTTGCTAAAATAAAACAATTTAAATAGAACCCAAAATCTCCCAACATGATAGTCAAAATACCCAGATACAATCAAAATCACCCATCCTACAAAGATGCAAGAAGATCACAACTTGAATTAGAAAAGACAATCAGCTAACTCCCATGCTGAGATGAGCCAGATGCTGGAGCTGCCTGCAAAGCATTTTAAAGCAACCGTCAGAAAAAAATTAACAAGTAATGACAAATTCTCTTGAAGCAAGTAAAAAAAAAAAAATGGAAATTCTCAGTGAAGAAATAGAAGTTACAAAAAAGAACTAAATGGAAACTATAGAACCAAAAAATAACATAAATAATAAAACTGGATGAGCTTAATAGTACAGTGGAGATGACAGAGAATAGAAGTTGAGGACAGATCAATAGAATGTGCCTGATTTTGACAACCAATAAGCAATAAACTGAAAACAGAGTCTCAGAAACCTGTGGGACGATAACAAAGATCCAACATTTATAGCATTAGCATCCTAGAAGGAAAGGAGTAAAAGAATAGACTAAAAGAGTAGTCAAAGAAGTAATGGCTGGAAATCTCCCATATTTGGCAAAAGATAGAAATCTACAGATTCAAGAGGCTGAGAGAACTGCAACAGGATAAACCCAAGGAATCTATGCTAAGATACATCATAATTAAACTTCTAAAAACTGAAGACAAAGAAAAAATTTTGAAAGCAGACAGGGAGGAACAATGCATGGCCAAACACCCATTTCAGTGGCAGTGTATTTCTCATCTAAATCAACAGAAGCCTGAAGGAAATGACAAAACATTTTTCAAGTGGTGACAGAGAAGAAGTGTCAGCAGAAAATTCTGTATCTGGTGAAACTATATTTCAGGAGTGAAGAGGAAACACATTCTCACATAAAGGGAATCTAAAAGAATTTGTCACTAGCGGATCTTCTCTTAAGGATGGCTAAAGGAAGTTCCTCAAAAGAAAGGAAATGATAAAGGAAGGAATCTTAGATGATCAGGAAGAAGGAAAGAACAAGGGAGAAAGCAGAAATATGGGTAAATACAAAAGACTATCCTTTTCTTCATGAGTTTTCTAAATTATGTATGATTATTAGTACAAAATTTGTAATACCATGTGAAACTCTAGACAATGACATTTAAAAATAGGAGGATAAAAAAGCAAAGGTGAGAGTAAGGTTTGCACCTTCACTCAAACTGCTATCAATAGATTGCGATGTCACACACACATGCACATGTATAATACCCAGTGACTGGGAAGACCATGCAAGGTAATACACTCCAAAACACCACAAAAATCAACATGGAATCCTAAAAATGTTCTAATTACCCATAGGAAGAAAAAAGAACCAGAAGGATGAGAAACAAAAGAAACAGAAAACTTAAAATCTATTTCAACAGCCTATCATCTCCCCAATTGTCCAAGTTCCATTATCTAAAACTTGTAACCTTAAGCCCTCGCATAACAATTATCTGGTGTAAACAGCCTAAGCATATATATTATATTTTCCTTTCTTCTACACAAGGTGATGTGTTATCCCTCCCATACTTTGTACCCTCTTAATAATATATCTTAAAGGTAATTCCAAGGAATGATCAGTTCATGAAAGGTTTCCTCATTCTTTTTACAGTACCATGTAGTATTCCATGACATGGATGTCCCATGACTTAATTAACTTCCTGTTGATATTTAGGTTGTTTCCCATCAAGGCTGTCTTTTTAAACCAACTTTTCGCTTCTCAGAGAGGGAAACCCCATATCCCAAAAGGGTAGTTTCAGTCTTGGTTCCTGTTCCCTTTTCCATATTTGCATGTCCTGATCCAAAATACCTGGAGCAAGGATCTCATGGACCCAGCCAGTTCAGATGCCCATCCATGTCTAAGCAGCTCTGATTCAGGGAATCAAACTCCCCACTACCACTTAGCAAGGATGTGCGATCCAGCTTTTACTGGAAGCAAAAGGGACAGTGTTCTCTAAGTAAAGGGATGAAGTGGGGAAGGAAATTATCAGTATCTGTAGTTCTTCGTTCTTTTACAGAATTACCATAAACAGCAGCCTCAAAGACCTATCTCAGTCCCTCCCTGTCTACTTGTAGAGCTTTATCATAGAGTCTTCCTGTGAATAAAGCACCTTTTTCCTATATCATCTGAAACTCAACCATACTTCATTAGTCATCTGATAAAATGGAGTCCCCAGCTACCTCAAAGGACAGCTGGGAAAGGTGACAAGAGGAAGTCTTTTACTGTGCCAATCCATCAGACACTGAAGCTCTTGCCTTATTGAAACTTTGTGAAGAAAAATGAGATCATTATTTTTCAAGGGATGTCAAGCTCTTTGTGGCAAAGCACAGTGAAAATACCAGGTACTATTGTAAATGAACAAATATCCAAGTCTAAAATTATCCTGCCCTTTGGTGCTACTGTTGAAAACCCGTTTATCTAGCAAAAGATGAATTTGTGATCCAACTTAAAAGTAACATATCACAGCATGAAACTCATGGTATGAGTCTCATCCAGGGCCATCATTACGGAATAAATCTGCCTTTAGCATTGCAGAGCATAATCATCCCAAAGGGGATAAAGTCTAAGGCTCATTTAATCCAATTTTATCATTGCTGGATCATGCCACTTAATTTGACCAGTGTTTGCATGAGATGAACAAATATTTTACCCTCTTCTCTCACTGCCTAAAAGTCTTAAATCTCCCCATTATGATGCTGTCTGAAGGAGACTCGTTCGAGTCAATCTTTGAAAATTCAGATAGGCCTACAATGACTAAGAGGTTACCCATCATTCATACATTTGTCTGAACTTTAAATTGGCATGTTTTGCCTTTCCACCTAATTTAGATATTGCTCCAAGACCCAATAGGAATTCTGAGTTAGGAAGCTGGTGAAGGAGGTGAGGAGGAGGAAGAATCACTACTGGACAGTGGGACGATTGAACAAATGGGGAAATGGGAGACTGCTGAAATAAGGAACTCAAAGATTGTTCTCTATATAACCTCCATACTCAGGCTCAAGTCCCTCTCAAGTAACTTGAGAACTTGGGTTCACTGCAGAGCCTCTGCCACCCTTCTATGAGTCTCCTATGAGGAAGTCTTCTGGGGCTTGAGAGCCAGTTCATCTCCATGTAGTGGCATTGTCTACCAAGCCATGTTACCACCCTGTAGCGGATGCCGCTTTGCCATTTGCTATGTGGGCATATCCACGGTCACTGCTAGATACAACCCTGGGTGCTAGACTCTGCTGCTGCAGCTCTCCTGCCACTCAGCTGCACCACCCTGCCAGGCATGGTAGGCACAGCAGGTGCTCCTTACCAACCACTCAGTCCCCAAGTGCTCTGACCACTCCTTCAGGCCCAGAAGCCTCTTCTGCTGTTTACCTTGAGAGCCAAAGGAGCACCAAAGCCTGCCGGGCTGTGCCACTGGCACGGGTGAGGCTGGTGTAAGGGATGGCTCCCTTCTTCCTCTTTGTGATATGCTCTGTTAGAACCCCCTGTGAGTTCAAAATGTGGTAGAAAATCTCCTTCCAGTTTTTCTTCTAGCTCTTTTTTTCTATAGGACCCAGAGACATGCTTGGGGGTGAGCCAGACACTAGCAGTAATGTCACTCCACTTAGACCCTCAATCTTATCCATCAGATCCCCCTGCTGATATGTCAAGGTCATCACACCTGGCTCTTTCTTTCCTAGGATGCATTCTTTTCCAGAAGTTTCTACAGCTCCCTTCCTCTCCAGCGTCAGAGAGGTTTGTGTCAGGCTGTCCCACTGGTTCTTTAGACATACCCAGCTGGGGCTGCCACAGCCATGGCTTGGATTCCTTTCTGGAAGCCTCTTTAGCTCTGTGGGACTTCTAGGAGGCCACTGCTACCTGCTTTCCAAACATATCCTGATATGCCGTACCCGCAAGCAGTGAACAACAGGCGACAGTGACTCACAGAGCAGCTCTACCATATTCCTCCAGCAAGGCCACCTGATCCAGCATTGAAGGTGGTAAATAAAGTGTGCCGTTTTACTGTTTGTTGCTCAGCAAGAACTGTGGGTGTGTGGTTCGATTTCCCCTTTTCTTGTTGGCACATAAAGGACCTTCACTCCAAAGTGGTTAGATTGTTGATCCATACTGCTACCTAATGATAGCAGAAGCCAAGAAGGCTGATCAGAGCATGTAGCAACAACCAGTATGTCTAGGGTCTCTGATACTGTCAATGGCTTTACTCCAGCAAGTGTTGTTCATTATTCAACGAATGTGTATTGAGCACCGCTTCTGTGTTGGCCACTGTCCTAGGTACTGAGAAAATAGCAGTGAACAAAACAGAGCAAATCCCTGCTTCCTTAAGCCTGTTTTAAATAGGGCCAAGGGAAGGGGAGGCTTAATAATGAACAAATAAGTTAGACACACAGCATATCAGATGTTGCTAAATGCTGGGAAGAAAAGCAGAGCAGAGTGTTCAGAGCGTGCTGAAGTTCCACATTCTCTTTGAGATGTTCACATAGACTTTAGCACTAAAATCACTCAATTGCAGTGTATTCTAAGTATAACATAGCAGTTAAGTGCACAGGATATTTCTGAGTGTGGTGGCGCATGCCTATAGTCTTAGCTACTCAGGAGGCTGAGGTAGGAGGGTCTCTTGAGCCCAGGAGTTTGAGGCTGAAGTATGCTATGACTGAGCCTGTGAATAGCCACTGCACTCTAGCCTGAGCAACGAAGCAAGATCCCCACCTAAAAAAAGAGTGCGAGTTATTCGGAAAGCCCTGAATTCAACCCGCTTTTCTCAGCCTCATTCTTTTCCTAAGTAAAGTGCAGATAATCATCTGATCTCAGAATGTTGTGGAGGATTACATGAAATGATGCATGCAAAATGCTTAGCTCTGATCTGGCACATGGGTACTGGGTGCTACAAAGGATACACAACAGTCTGAGAGCCAACCCTACAGAACAGCAGTTTCCAAACTCAGCTAGGACATGGGCACAGGGTGCCGTGCCAAGAAGTGTGAGTGTGTGAGTGAGAGAGAATGGAGAGAGAATGTGTGTGTGTGCTCATGTGTGTATAGGGGTATTTAGATTATGTGACATTCAGATTCCATTGAATACATTTTTTAAAATGTTGCAGCTTTTATTTTAATATGCTGATGTTTATAATATGCTGAAAATTACATTCTTTGCATGTTTAATCTTATAAAAATTTTTAGATATCAAATATAAAAAATTTTTGATACCAAAACAATTTTAGATACCAAAAAAAAATTAGATACCAAAAAATGTTGAAAGGGCACAGTTTCTCAATATTATTTTAAGAGGTGTCTAGGCAAAAAGAATTTAACTGGGGATGGGGAGGACAGAAGAAACTCAAACATCCCTCAGAGTAATGACAAGGAGGTATTCAGGTGGCTTCTGGGAGTGGCGGCCTGTGGGGACGCAGCCGAGCATCTTCCTGAGGCCCTCCATTTGCTCCAAGGCCCACTGCAATTCCCTTTCTGCTTTTCTGCCTTTCCCTCTCCATCAGTTCCTTGAGGGCAGACATTGTGCCTAGTCTTTCATTGTGCTTCCAGCCCTAGCACTATGCTAGTATGTGCTGAATGCAAAAAGGAATTGAAAAATAGAAAATGTCTGATTACAGTCTCAGCTTCTTCAGCACCATTTCTCAAATAATTAGTTTGGTCACTTTGCCGAACAAGGAGTTATTCACTGACCCAGTAAACAGGGGAAGGGTGGATCAGCAAGGCAAAATAACAGCTTCCATTTGGGATCCAGAACATTTTGTATGATTCTGGGACCCTCAAGTGAAAAGTAGTTAAGGGATAAGAAAAGGAAACCTGTAAAAAAAACAGCCAGTTATGCAATTTAGAGGGTGTGTCTTCAGTGTTTAAAATCTCATTTGTAACATAAACATTGATTTTTATTTACACCAATACATACATTTTTGAAGTAGGCTAGAAATAAGATTAAGATGCCCAAAAGTGAGGCTGACTGGTTTCTCTGGCATGCTGGGTGCAAAAGCCTAACAAAATGCTGGGTAAGAAATCATGCAAAGACCTAGCTCTTTCTTGACTCCTTAGAGAGCCACAAAATCAGAGTGAGGCTGGATGTGGTGGCTTTTGCCTATAATCCCAGTAATTTAGGAGGCCGAAGTGAGAGGATCAGTTGAGCCCAGGAGTTTGAGGCTGCAGTGAACTATGATCATGCCACTGTACTCAAGCCTGGGTGACAGAGCAAGATCCTGTCTCTAAAGAAAACAAAACCCTAAATAGAGACATTAACTGTTAGCCAGACATGGTGACATGTGCCTGTGGTCCTGGCTATTTGGGAGGCTGAGGTGGGAGGATCTCCGGAGCCCAGGAGTTTGAGGCTGCAGTGAGCCATGACTGCACCACTGCACTCCATCCCATGTGGCAGAGTGAGACCCTGACTAAAAAAAAAAATCAGAGTGAACTAGTTTTGCACATTAGCACTTGGTTCTCTGTGCCTCATGGATAAGCTTAATTTCTCCTTGTTGACAAGGGACGAAGTATTCTGATTCACATGACAGGAGACTCAACTGACTCTTCTATTTCATTTGACTTCACATGAAACTTAATAGAAATTATCTTCTAATTCTGCAGAAATAAGTTGCCTCAGAGTAGACCAAAGTGAGGCAAATTCTGTTTTCAAAAGGAGCAGAAAAGAGTGTCATTTCCATAATGATCTGTGGCAACCCCAATCTGTGGTGCTTTTATCCATCTTTATTAGCAATTACAGGTGAAAACAGAGGCTGCTTATGAATAAAGTGTAAATGTCAGGGGAATGAATAGCTAATAGAAGAATTGTAAATATTTACAAGGCAGAGTGATGATTCAAGCTCACAAGATTAATTGATGTTAATCTCTATCAAGCACTAATTTGTTTCCTGAGTTCTAAAACCTTCCACTGAAAGGGAGAGTATGTGAGGCCATACTCACATACAGCCCACCTGGAAGAATTGTCTTCCAGGTGGGCTACGTAACCTTCCTTCCCCCTCGTCAAATCTTCCACTGGATCGGGCCTCTTTGTTCTTCATGCAGTGTCAACCTCGGTCATTCCTGGGTGCTGGAATCATTACGATCAGTAACTTTTTCACTCACTCATTCACTCCATATCTATTTAGTGTTCAATAATTATTTATATTATACTATGATAGATGAATATACATATATATTCATTTTATTCATTAATAGGAACACTATGCTCCAGTTAATCTGTCCCACTGACTATACTCTCCCTTGTTTTGCTTGTCTTTGAGACATATCTTTTCAACCTTATTAAATTTTACTGTATGTAGTGAGCTCTTTAAATGCTAGAAACTATATGTATGTACTCAAAGGCAAGCAAAACAAGGGAGGCTGTGGTGGGAAAATAAATTAACTTGAACATAGCCTTCATATTAATGATTTAAATGAAAGTAAATGTTTGTTACATCATTCATTCCTGCCCCAGGCATTATGCTGGGTGCTGAGAATACAGTGATAAGCAAAGCATGATCACTGAGCCCACCAGCTTGAGGTCTGGCAGAGGAGACAAATCAATCAAATGATCACAAATGAGTATGTAATTACCGAAAAGTTAAGTGCTCTGGAGGAAAAATCATGGTTCCATGAGAGTATGAACCAAAGATAGCACATTGGGAGGCTGTAGTGGGCAGATTGTCTGAGCCCAGGAATTCAAGAGCAGCCTGAGCAACATGGCAAAATGATGTCTCTACAAAAACATACAAAAAATTAGCCAGGCGTGGTGGCACAGGCCTGTAGTCCCAGCTACCCAGGAGGCTGACTTAGGAGGATCACCTGAGCCCGGGAGGCCAAGGCTGCAGTAAACCATAATTGTGCCACAGCACTCCAGCCTGGGTGACAGACCCTGTCTCAGAAAACAAAGCAAAAAAACCCAAAAGATAGCTGATCTGGACTAGGGGTTAGAGAAGACTTCCCCAAGAAAGTGAATGTAGTCTTAATTTTAGCACAACTGATGTCAATTTATATTGAGGGTAACCCCCCCAAAAAGCCAGAAGGACAATTTCAAGAGCCATAATCAGTCATTAACAGCAAAAATGGTAAAAATAATCAACATTTATGGAATGCTTACTTGGTGCCAGGCACTGTGCATAGCAATTTGTATTCATTATTCTGTTTTGTTCTCACATCTCTGTATTGTAGGTACTATAATTATCTCCATTTTACATTTGAAGAAACTGAAACTTAGAATGGTAGGTTAAGCAGCTGTTCAGAGTCACACAGTGGTAAGCAGTGAAGCTGATAGGACACTAGGGTGTTTTACTCCAGAACCTACGACTCTTAACTACTGTATTCTCTGAGTTTAGAACAGCTACCGTGATTTCAAAGGACGTAAAGGCCAGAATCTGAGTGATGAGCCATACCAGAGCCTAGAGAAATGTCCATGCCTGAGAAGGAAGACTGGGAATGAAATTCAGGGTTCTTGGGGCCAGACTGGGATTTAAGACAGAGGAAGGAAGAGGGATCTAGAGTGGGCACAGAGCCTCAAGTTCAGGGCAGTGGGGGAGAATGGATTCACTCTGATCAAACCCTGGGGATGACTACTCATCTCGTGAATGGGGTGTCTGTCTTTGCACTAGGGATAGAAGTAGTTTTTGCTATTCACTGGCAAGGTTTTATACATCTGATGGTTATAAGACTAAGATTTGAAAAAGGGAGTCCTCATACATTCTAAGGTAATGCAATGCACCTCTTTCTGGTAATACAAACTGGTAAATCCAACTGCTTCGTAAGCAATCTGCTGATAAAATCATGTCCTTATTTAGTGTCTGTTACCTGTCATATACTCAGCACCCTAGGCAATTGATAAATAATTGGTGAATAAATGCATGCATAATAGCATAAATAAATAAATCCGTGAGAAAAAAATGATGCGTGTCTTCCTGAGTGCTTTAGCAATGGGCATCCAGTCAAATAATCTAATGTAATTGAAAGAAAGTATGTGAACATAAATTTACAAGCAAAATCATGAGGATGTCAGTCAGACCCCACTGAAAATTGTGATACATCTAAGTGATGTCAAAATATTCCTTAAGTTTACTTTATGTCTATCAGTTTTCTTGAAACATAAAGGCAAATAATAAAAGCATACTTTCAAAGATATATATTCTATAAGATTTGATATATTTTATTGAAATTAGATATTAAAGCTATCAATACGTAGCTTTAATCAATAGGTAGCTATCAATAGATAATTATATCAGTGAAAATGGTGGAATAAAAAACTCCAAAACTCCACACCTCAATGAAATCAATGAATATCTGACAAAAACTGTCAGGATCAACTTTTTGGAATCTGGAAACTGACCAAAAAGCTTTCAGCAACCAGGGTGCACTTATTTTTTAAAAAGTTAAATATCAGTAACAATAGCAAACTTTGCAGCATTTTAACTTGCCCTAGTCCCATACCTGCTCCCCAGTAGCCTTAAAAATAACCCCACGTTACCAGTACAAATACTAGTACTCATACCAGATGGATCAGAAAAGTCTTCATTTACAAAGAATTGTCACTGGTTGATCTGGCTGGTGGCTCCCTGGAAAACCTGCTCCAAAGGCTTGTCTCATCTCATGTGAATCAGAACTTATCCAATACTAAAGCTGCTATCTGGAGTCAGGAGAGTAGTTGGTGAAACATTTATAGACAAATGTTTTAGTCACTGCTATGACTGAATAGACAGTCACTGGATAGCCTAAAGAGGAGTAATTCTTCTTGCCTCCAACAGAAGAGGTGGGAAAGATTGATGCAATTATGCAGAAGTGTAGAGGTAGAAGACTGCAGAGGACTTTCCGTCCAATAACTTTTTTATTCTTTTGAAGTAATAAGTGAGGTTCTCTGTTGAGAGAAGGCAAGAGCATGAGGAAGGATCAAGGATAATTGTGAGATGTTTGAACACCTGCTTTAGGAAACAAGAACAGAAACATACTGAGATCAAGCAAAAGGATTGGCAAGCAACATGGAAGACCAGTTCAGGTGGGAAAGGGTGTGCCTTTATTGGCTCCAGTTTGCATGGCTGTGCAATCTTCTCAGCAATACTGGTCAGCCCAGAAACAGGAGTGGAATTAGTGGGTGCCTAGTGTCATCTTCTTGGGGGTGAAACAGGAAATCAGAATGAGTAAGGAATTGAGTAAGATGGTTTGAGTAGCATTCAAGTGCATGAACGCCAGATTCAGCCTGTATAGTTATGGAAATTGTCAGTGAGACTGCCAGTCTATAAAAATAGGTCTTATTAAGTTTAAAAAACGAGTTTGGAGAAAACTGGGTTCAGGAAGAACAAGAAAGTGAGAGCTTGACATAAAGATCAGAGGATAATGCTATTTGTTTTTGCACTGAGATAACTAAAAGACTAGAGACACTGGGAACCTGACAAGAGCTATTGGCAGGGACTGCCTCTGAAAACTACCAAGACCTGCTTGGAGATTTGTCACTGGAGCTTAAGCCAGGAGCCGGCAGGAGGAAGGCCTACAGAGAGCAAGTGCTTGCTGAGAGCTTTGGCTAGAACCGGTGGTGTGAGCTGCTATTGAAAGTAGAAGACAAGAAATCAAACTGAGAAAGTCTATATAGCCATTTATCCAACACTCCAATCTTATTCTCCCTTGACCTTCTAGTTCAGTAGAGATTCCTGGCCTGAAGAAAAACAGTGAATGTAAATTTTCCCCCAGGAAACATAGTAAAGTTAGATGCCCAGAAAGTTTTATTGGGAGCATGAGCCAGGTACAGAGAATCTTGAGCTGTTTGCAGCCTATAGATTCTGTGGCGTGGTAGGTTGTGGGAGAAGGATTATATTATACAGTACACAGAAATTTTAGTGGCCTACTAAAAGCTGTCAGTGACCCACTGGTGTCAGAACTTCAGGTCCTCATCCCCTAAAGTAGTGCTTTATGGTTGGTGTTGGATGTGTATTTTATCTACTGTGTTTGCACAAATATCCTGGTTCATTCTATCTTATTAGGGAAGGTAATGAACTGTCTCTTAATCAGCCATAGGAACAAATTGTAGTAACGAGAAAGCTACCTGAAACAAAGATTAAGTATTGTTGTGTTTTTAATCCTTATGTTTAAAAAATCACGCATAATGCCTCATGAAGTCAAGTTAATACACATTCTAGTAAAAATTTGGGAGAATACTTGTCAAGCAATCATTGAGATGCACTGGTTTCATCATCTCCACTACCGCTAGAGGTCAGCACTTGACTCTCCATATGGTTCTGTATGAGGGAAAAGACCAATTCTCTGAAACGATCATCATCTATGGTTCCTGTTGTTATCTCATGCCATCTGTCTTGAATCACAAAGGTGACTACATCCCAGAAAACAACAGAACACTCAAACAATAGCTGGGGTGAGTGGCTCAGATATTCCATCTGCAAATGTGAGAAAAGTCATAAGATTGTGTAATGTGGCCTTCAGTGTGTCCTCAGTGGGGCCTTGCTGGTCAAAGTACTTGAATCATGTACTATGGTAGCAGGTGTTTCCAAAATAATTACACAGCAGGGGTAGCACTGGCATCATAATCTGCAATTTGAAACCAAATGGTGCCCTGAGCTTTCTATTCTGTCCCTTATCAAGGACAGAGACTAATCCTGGCCCAGTGGCTCCTGAGTCCCTGAGCCCCACTAGCACTCTCAGCCATATACTGTACTCAAGCTTCTTGTGGGAGGGCAGTTGTACTGGGTGCAAGTGCATGAAGTGGTTGTAGGGGGTTTGAAGGATTGGGGGCTGATCAAGGGAAAATATATTACCACAAGAGGCATTAACACATAATAAGTTTTGTTGGGTGTTGCTTGGGTACTCAGATATGGCTGTGTGAGAGGGGCCCTCACAGCATAAGACTGCCCAAGGGCTTTCAGTGAAGGGCCACCAGCCAGGAGAGGAGGGTGAGGGAACTTCTAAGGAAGAGGGGGTCAAAACGGGGGCTTATGGATCTAGTTATGTCATGCGGCAGCATGGTAGGTCTCAGAGTCAGAGCGCTCCAAAGAACCGTAAAAGTTTGAGGTCTTATAACCACAAAGCTCTATCTTATCGAGGGCCAGCAGAAGTAAAGTGAGGTTTTGCAAGGTAGGTAAAGCAGACTGACTCTACAGGGCTAGAAATCTGATGGTTGGGCTATTCTTTAGATAATTGAATGTGTTAAATAGACATTTCTCAAAAAAAGATATACAAATGGCCAACAAACATATTTAAAAATGCTCAACATCACTAATAATCAGGGAAATGCAAACTAAAACCACAATGAGACACTACCTTACTCCTGTAAGAATGGCCATTATTAAAAAGTCAAAAAACAATAGATGTTGGCATCTATTGTGATGAAAAGGAATGCTTATACATTGCTGGTGGGAATGTAAATTAGTACAACCACTATGGAAAACAGTATTGAGATTTCTTAAAGATCTAAAAATAGACCTACCATTTGATACAGCAATCCCACTACTGAGTATCTATGCAAAGGAAAAGAACACAATATATCCAAAAGACATGTGCATGCATATGTTTATTGCAGCACAATTCATGATTGCAAAGGTACGGATCTGACCTAATTGCCCATTGACCAATGAGTGGCTATAGAAACTGTAGTATAGATACTTTATGGAATACTACTCAGCCATAAAAAAGAGAAATAATGTATTTTGCAGCAACTTGAATGGAGCTGGAGGCCATTATTCTAAATAAATAACTCAGGAATAGAAAACAAAACACTGTATGCTCTCACTTATAAGCTAAGCTATGGGTACACAAAGGCATACAGGGTGATATAAGGGACTTTGGAGACTCAGAAGGGGGAGGGTCAAGGGGGGAGGGATAAAAAACTACAATGTGTGCTACTCAGATGTTGGATGCACTAAAATCTCCACTATACAATTCACCCATGTAACCCAAAACCACTTGAACTCCAAAAGCTATTGAAATTTTTAACTATTTAAGAATAAATAATTAGATGTATGAAAACATGACTTTGATGCTGGCAGGCTTCTGAGTTACTGGGTTTCAGCCTGCAGTGAAGAAATAAAAAAAAAAAAAGCCAGGGGCCGATACATAGAGGCTGTCTTTGGCTCATTTGTGTAACAGCATGTAAGGCCTTCGGTGGGATTAACATATAGTTGAAAGAAGGCACCAAAGACACAAGTGATCATCAGGAGTTTCCTGGTTCTCACTGACTAGGTAATTTGTACCAGTTGTTCCTCCTGATAAGAGCAACAAGAAAAACTGAAAGAACACACATGCGTGTGCGCATGCATGCACACACACACACACACACACACAAACCCCTTAAAAGCATTTGAGAGTAAAGAATTACTGCTAACTGGGCCCTGATCTTGGAGAACAGAACCTGAAAGGCTAAGCAGGACTTTAAAAACAACCCAACAGAGAAAAAAGGAGAAAACTTGGACACTGGCCCAACAAGGATGAAGATCCTGCAATTTTATTGAGATTCTAAAGTGCTGTTGTCCAGGAGAAAGAATAAACTCGAAGAAAATAATCCGTGGTTGACAATTACTTTGGTGGTCATCAACAACCATGCCCCCTGGTTTTCATGTCCTTTGTTGTATGTCATGAATCTGGGATGGCTCTCTAACCCAATTTAACCAATAGAATACGGCAGAAGTGATGCTGTGCCTAAATCTTAAAAAGGTCTAACAGTTTCTACTTTTGTTTTAAGCTAGCCACCATTCAAGAAATTTAACAACCCCAAGAACATCTTGTTATGAGAAGGCTCACCTAGCCATGAGAAAAAGCCACGTGGAGGAGAACAGATTTCTCCAGACAGCAGTCCTAGCTGAGCTCCCCAACAACAGCCAGCACCAACTTATCAGCACGTATATGAAGCCATCTTGGGAGCAGATCCACCAGCTCCAATGACATTTCCTCAGCCAATGCCAAGCACAGCTGAAAATTGTCCCCACCAACTTCTGCTCAGTGACAACACTGGAGCAATTAAATAAAATTCTTGTTGCCTTAAGTTACTAAACTTTAAAGTTTACTGCAGCTTGTTACAGAGGAATAAATAATAGGAACACTAGTCTTGTATGGACTGCAACTGAACTTTGAGTCATCTGGGTAGCCAAAAAAATCTTGTTCTTTAGTTTAAAAAAAACTAAAAGATGATTTTAGTTTTGCACAGACCCCAGACATCTGAAAATAGGAAATAAAAATGTTTTCTGGTTTCAGATAAAATCTTCTTAGTCCTCAAATTCTTTCTTAAATATGTTTTAATGCAACATTTGTCACAGGAATAAGCATACAAATCAAGACAATATGAACAAGATTTAGCAGAACTGAGATAATAGAAACAGAACCATGAGAATTTTAGCCATTTGAATGATCATATACAGATGTTAAAATAACTATTTACAACCAAGAAGATAAAACATGAGATTGAGAATTAAAAAAAAAAATCCTGAAAATTATGGAAAGGGATATTTCAGATTCGGAAAAGAAACAGAAACTCTACAACAGAAAATACAACCACCAAAGTAAAAACCCAAAGGTAGGGATTACCAGGTTCGAGAGTTGACTGGAAGCTAGGTCAGAAGAAAATAGCAAGAAAGAATTACAAAGGATGGAAAATGAAATAAGATTTTTAAAATGGAAAATTTATTAAGATAAAAATAAAGAAGTTTCATTAACAAGAAAGAATTACAAAAGGATGGAAAATGGAAAAAGATTAAAAAATAGAAAATTCACTAACTTAGATATAAGCAAGTGGAGTCTAAAAAGGAGAGTAGAAAAAGAATGGGTAAAAGCCATTTGAAAAAACATGTCGATTTTCCAGGTTCATGAAAGACTTTAAACCACATATACTCAATAAAAGCAAGCAAAATAAATGCAAAGAACTCTATACCCAGGAACATCACAGAAAAACTTCCAAAATCTAAAGCTGTAAAGCCTTTATAGCAACCAGAGGAAAAAAAATACAGATTACTTTTAAAGCCCAACAATTAGACTTAACAGCTGATTTTTCAACCAAGATAGAATAAGCCAGAAGACAGTAGACCAAAACCTTCAAAATGATGAAAGAAGGTAACCGATAACCTACAATTCTACATCCAGGAAGGTTTTCAAAATTGAGGTGAAATAAAGTCATATTAAATCTTTTTTTTAGAGAAAACTGTGAATTAATTCCCAGCGGATTTTTCACTTAAAGGAGGTGCTAAGAATGTTGGTAGACAGAAGGAAAATAATCTCAGATGGATGGTCAGAGATGTAGGAAAGAACTAATAGTAATAAAAATGGTGAATATGTGAGTACATACATACAAATATTAATTGTACAAAATATCCTTACATGCTAATTTCATGAGAGAATAATTATTCAGAGCTTAAAAGACTCAGAGAATTAAAGTATATGCTACCCACAACACATAAGTTGAGAAGGGAGTAACAGTGTCCTTGCTCTAAGATTTTTGTGTTATTTTGGAGGAAAACAAAAGTACATTAACATTAGTCAAGGATTTTGAAATCTCCAAAGGACCCTGAAAAGAATGATAAAAGAATATATAATTTTCAAACCAACAGGTAAAAAAGTAGAGTAATGGGAAATTAAACCAACAAGAAGGAAAGGAAAGGGAAAAGAAATATGAGTATTTTAGAGGGGACAAATAGAATATGATGACTAAACTTGAAAAATATCAGTAATTATAGATAATAAATAAATACAGACAAAATGCTTCAATTAAAAGAAAAAAGTCATTCTGAATGAAAAACCGACACCATCTGGTTTTTACAAAAGACACATCTATTTAAGAATACAGAAAATTTGAAAATAAAAGGAGGGGCAAAGATGCTATGCAGATATTTATCAAAAGAAAGCTGTATAGCTTGATTAAAATTAAAGTGAAGACAGAAAGCATTACTACAGATAAAGAGGGATACTTCATAATGATAAAAATTTGATTCACCAAGAATATATAACAGTTATAAGTTCATAGGCTCCTAAAACACATGGCCTAAAATATACAAAGCAAAGAGTTGACAGAACTTTAAGGATAAATCTGCAAACCTACAGTCATAGTGGAAAGTTTTAACACACCTGGCTTGATAGATCAATAAAATGGATATCTTCTATATCCATTTTATAGAAGGATATAGACTATTTGAACAAAACAATTAACAAACAAAATAGAAAACTATAAAAACAAATTACCCAATAGGAACAGAATATATATCCTTTTCAACACACATGGAACATTTATAAAAATAGTAAGACGTAAGGCAAGACTCAAATTTTAAAGGATTTCAGTCATACCAAATATGTACTGTAACAGCAATGCAATTACGTTACAGAGCAAAAATTTTTAAATAGCTGGATATTTTCCATATGTTTGAAAATTAGAAGGTATAATTTAAAATAACTCATGGCTAAAAATAACAAACCATAATTAAAATTATAAAAGATCTAGAATTCAATGCTACATATGAAGATGTGAAATGCAGTCAAAATACTACTCAGAGAAAAATTTATAGAGTTTAATTCATGTATTAGAAAACCAAATCCAGCAATAAATTTTGAGTTTATCCCAGGAACATAAGCTTCATCTAACATTTAAAACTCAGCCAATCATATTAACAGACCAAAAGAGAAATAACATATCTTCTCTATAGGTACAGAAATAACATTTGATAAAATTCAACATCCATTCACTCTTAGTTAATTCCGAAGAGGGATGCCTGTTACAGCCACTTTTGACATCGTACTGGGGACCTTAGTCAGGGCAGTACGATAAGGAAAAAATGTAAATGATATAAGGATTTGAAAGAAAAAAATCCAATTATCACTTGAGATTATATAATTGTGTATGTAGAAAAATCCAAAAGAATTTATAATTCAATAAAATTCTGACATGAGCTTGGGAAGTTAGAAGGATGAAAAAAATCAACATACAACAGTTATCTCAAACCTAAGTATAAAAATAGAAAAAATTCTTTTTATCTGCAATGAATAATTAGGAAAATTTTTATATGTCAAAATCTCAAAAAAATTAAGCTCCCAGGACTAAATCCAAGAAAATAGACATAGGACATAGAGGTAAAAATGATAAAACTTTAAAATTCATTAAAAAGACCTAAATAGGTGGACATATTATACATGCCAATCTCCAAATTAATCTATAGAGTTAATGCAAACGCAATAAAAATCTCAATTGGTTGTGTGAATATGTGTGTGTGTGTGTGTGTGTGTGTGTAAATTAACAAATTAATTTTAAAATTCATGTGGACATACACAGGACCCAGCATAACCACAGAACTCTTGAAGAACAACAATATGGAAGAATTTGCTCTTTAAGATATGAAGATATATTTTAAACCATCATGTGTAAGAGTGTTATTGGTCCAGAAATAACCAAATTGACCAACGGAGCAGAATACAGATCCCAGAAATCCAGGGAAAGGATTTTCTTTTCCTAATAAATGGTGCTACAAAAGTGGAATATCTATATAAATAAGTGAGATTAGACACCTGCCCTCCACCACATTACAATGTCAGGGTATAAATGGGCCATAGATTTCCATATAAAGGGAAAAACTATAAAGATTTCAGAGTTATAGAGAGTTTATAGAAAAATATCTTCCTGAATTGAGGAACAGATTTGCTAATTCACGTAAAATAAAATAAGGAATTTCTGTTCACCAAGAAATATCATAAAGTAATACAACAAGAAAGCCCCAGAATGGGAGAAAATATATGTAATACATATAACTGACAAAGAATTCATATCAAGAATATGCATTTTTTAAATACCACAAATTAACTTTAAAAAACAAACTAAAAACTTGTAAAAGACTAAAATGCATTTAGTCTTTTACAAATATATCGAAACAGTATATATAACAGCCTCATACAAACCACAAGATTGATAAACATGAAAATATTTTAAGAGCTGGGACATCATGGTCAGAATTGGGCCTCAGGTGATTCAGAGACTGGTAGAGAATGGTAGGTAGTAGTAGTAGTTTGATTGCATCTTAAAGTGTTGGATGTGGCAAGGAAGAGAATGGAGCCAAACGTTGCAACTCTTAGAATTATGCCACTGCCTCCAAATAGGAAGATCTTGAAGGCTTTAGATAATTATAACTATAAACCACATGTTTATCTTATCTTCCACTAATTAAATTCACTATGCATTTTAGTTTAAAGTTGTCATTAGATTTTGAAGAGAAAATTAGAGGCATTGAATGCTATTTCTAATATTAGCTATAGCCATGACACATTGACAGGTGACCAAGAGTGTAGGGACATTTAGAGTTAAAGACTCACATTCTGGTTGAATATTATGTCACTTTAAGTATCAAAGTAGAAATGACAACAGATACCTTTAACAATGCATAGGTGCCTATTCTATTTAAACATACTCCAAGCATTTCCTTAAACCCTACGTTCCATAGTTGTTTAAATAGAATAGGCACCTATGGACAACACGCAAGAGGGTGAGGCATTGCACGACCACCTCCTTGACGGTTGTGGAATTTTGGCAGCTGTCTCTGCTCACCATGTTTCCCGAGGATTCCTCGGAGCCAAGAGTATCTGCCAAGAGGAATCAAAATGTTGCTGATGACCAGGAATTGGACGTGTTACAAGTGGAGGTGTTCCAGCTCTCCAAATTGCCCAACTCCATTGTTAGCAGTGTGATAAATGGATTGGGTGCATCTGCCCTTGTGAGTTGACAAAGATCCAAGCTGCTTAAAAAATGACAGGAAGCCACCCTAGAAACAAGAAAATGTGTGTATTTGCCAGAGATCTCTTACTTCCTTTTTTTTTTTTTTTTTTTTTTTTTCTGTTTGCCAAGACTGTGTCGCTCCAGCCTGGGCAACAGCTTTTAAAAATTTTGGTGATTTAAAGCATCCTGATGCTGAGCTCCTTAAATTTTCATCTACTTCCTAATCGTTAATGCTTTAGTTCCTAAAATAGATGTGATTTGTTCCATTTATCATGTAGATTGATTTATAAGGTATACTTACTCTTCTGCTTTACTTCTGGACTTACGTTACTGTTTTAAAATGAAACAATTTGATTTAAACTGATGCAATAAACAAAAGTTTAAGGTGTGTTCCTACATAGACCTATCATAGGCACCATAGGGAGAAGAGCCAGGTGGAAGTTCTAGCAGAGTCCCTCAGGAACTGCTTTCTGATCCACAGAGGAGAAGGACTTATGCCCACAGGTAAATTTCTATAGATTAGTAAGTGGAAAGGTGTATTTGGAAAGAAGCCAAATATGTATTTGAATGCAAAGGAAGTCACAGTATTTGTTCAGAAAACCAAGAGAGAGTTAGGACTTGTGGAAGATTAACGAAGGGTTAACGAAAGACAATTTTGTTCAAGAAAGACTTTTTGATAGCTGAGTTGAACTTTTAGAATATATGTTGTGACGTTCTGTTAATTCTGGAAAGTTCTTCTGGTACTAAAAGAAAGTATGATGTAAACTGGTCCTGTTGCTCTTAAAGGTCTGTAGGGGTGAGCTACTGATAGCTTCTTGGTAAAAAGAAACTTTGCATATTTGCTAGCAACAAATATTTCTCAGACTCAACAATCATGCAGATACTGAGAATTCTTCTGGAAATGTGAGAGGAGAAATAGTACCATTGTGCCTGTGCATTCGAAACAAGAGACATCATTTAGTGAAAATGTACTTATTAGTTTATCACTAGTCTGAAACTTACCGTTTCACAGTATTTGCATGAATAAAGAATGTACAAATGATCAGTGCCTTTCTAAAAGGACATCGTTCATTCTTGTCAAATAACAGTTTCCTTGTTTTCCTTTTATTTTAAAGAAAATTGGCCCTGAAGCACCATCCAGACAAGAATCCAGATGATCCAGCTGCTACTGAGAAGTTTAAAGAAATCAACAACGCCCACGCAATACTTACCGACGTCTCAAAGAGAAGCATATACGACAAGTACGGATCGCTGGGACTCTACGTGGCCGAGCAGTTTGGAGACGAAAATGTTAACACCTATTTCATGCTGTCGAGCTGGTGGGCAAAGGTGAATCTGAATTTCCTTTCTTCAAAAACAATCTCTTATAAGGCCATGATATTAATCACTCTTTTAGATTCCATCTCAAAGGAAGTATAACCTTCCTGTTATTAAACTCTGGTAAGTAAAAGGAGATGGTGCTTCCACTGAAAGCTATTATTTAGGATCATTTCTGGTTTAGCTCATCAAATAATTGTAAGATACAACATGATTTAAAATACTTCTAGACATTAATTATATTTGAATTTGGAGCTTCAGATTAATTCTTTATAGTGACTAATTAAGGACTGAGTCATTGCTCAAAACCAAAAATAATTTATTAGTGTGACAACTGCTTAATAAATTATTATGGGGCAAATTTAGCCATGTCCTTTACTATCTATAGCATAGGATACATCAGCAAACACGATACTGGGGAGAATGAGTGGTAATTATGTCAGAGACTCACATGGAGCCTGCTGTGAGGTAGAGGAGAAGGAAATGAGGGGGAAAAGGTAAGAATTTACTATTGGAGGACAGGGAATTGGAGAAGCAGAGATGGGGACAGAGAGCAAAATGGATATCTAGTCAAGCAAAAGGTGACATTTTTAAGAACTTAGTGCAATCAGAATTGACTTTTGTGTGGTAAATTTTGTTTGGTTTCCTAGAGATCTCTAGTACATATAAGTTTGATGATAGTTTTTGTTTGTGAATATTAATGTCCTTGTCTTCTGATAAAAGTATATTTACACATGGGTCATGCATGTAGTCCATCAACATATTTTGTGGACAGTTCACACTCATATAAGTTTCAATACACAATAATAATTATTAAATCTCTAAAAAGGCAGGTTTCATGCTCGTAGTATCTGGTTGCTATTTTCTTCCACTAAATCTGGCTAAATTTGAGTTTTACATATGCAGGAAGAGAGAGAATATGTTTCTGTGCATCAGCATGCAAAAGGAGTCTTGCAACCTAGCCTCATTTGCTTGCTATAATCCTCAGAGTTCTTTTTCTCAGGGATACCTGGAATTCCCATTTGAAACCCCTTTCTCTATTGCTAAAGATTGGGGGAGAGAGAAGTTCCTGTAGAGCAGATCTGGAACTTGGAATGCAAGTGTACACACTGACAATGTCATTTATGTCAATAGATTGAACGTTCATAGGACAGTGAACAGTATAAGCTTCTGTGAGTTTGCGTGGGAACCCAATCTCCAGGCATGACACTGTTTCCATGAGAAGATACTGCAGAGGCAGGTCCAGATGATTACACACAACTACCTGATTGCACATCAGGGCCTGCCTGCATAAACAAGAGAATAAATTTCCTTGCTCAGGAAGGGGACAAAATTGATCAAAATTCATATGGACAAGCACAATCTGCCCAGTAGTGTGAGAGATAAACAAAATAATTTCTGGTGTGGTTCTTTAAACATAAGGCCACAAAAAAAAAAAAATCTTTTCCTTCTCCTTGTGCCAAAGCCCAGTTTCATGGCACCCATCAGAGTGGCCCTGCATGTAGCAATCATGTGTTAAATACGCACTACATGAATGAATCCATGTATCTAAAAGATAATGTATTTATGAAAATATTAGACACCTACTTGTGCCTAGTACTGTGCTAAGCACTGTAAGAGATAAAGCAAGGTTTTTCTTTTTCTTTTTTTTTTTTTTTTTTTGAGACGGAGTTTCACTTTTGTTGCCCAAGCTGGAATGCAATGGTGCAATCTCGGCTCACCACAATCTCCACCTCCCGGATTCAAGCAATTCTCCTGCCTCAGCCTCCTGAGTAGCTAGGATTACAGGCATGTACCACCATAACCGGCTAATTTTGTATTTTTACTAAAGATGGAGTTTCTCCATGTTGGTCAGGCTGGTCTCGAACTTCTGACCTCAGGTGATCCACCCACTTCAGTCTCCCAAAGTGTTGGGATTACAGGAATGAGCCTCTGTGCCAGTCAAAGCAAGGTTATTTTCACAGAAGGCAAACAATCAGGTTGGAATAATTAAAGAACAAAACAGTATATGAATGAAAAGAAAAAGTTCAGAGAAGGGAACAATATGGAAATTGCATAGTAAAAACAAAAAGGACAAAAATAGCTAAAGAAGGGAGGAGTTTGGGGCAATGACTCAAGAACACCACATGGGAGGGCGTGGAGACAGTGAGGTGGAGGGTGTTGCAGTTGTTTTCAGAGGAATTTACCTAAGACTATGAAAATGTCAAATTTCCATAGAGAAGAGATTATATGTTTCAGGATGTGACTGAAGCTCCCCTACTCTGAGCCATCAGAGGCTCCACCCCACATGTGGGGCAAGGGTCAGAGATGAAGCCCAGGGCTAGGAAACAGGAGTGGGGCAGATGAGGGTCGTCAGCATCAAAGATTTCTACCTTAAGTTATTGAAGAAGTACACAGACACACAGGTCCTCTTTATCCCTCTTGCTCCCTTAATTAGATAAAAATCTGTGTTTCAATTAAAGATGTATAAACCCTTTTTTTCTATTTCAAATTACATATTTTTGATAAAATCATAAATTGATTTTGCTCAATTCACAAAAAATGGACTTTTTATAACCAGATTGGGAGAATCAAGAGTTTCTTTTAATCTTTAGCTATAAGAAACTTCGCAAGCAACCCTTTTATGTTTTTGGGGAAATCCTGCTGCTGTTCACCAGGTAGAGCAAATCATTTGTTTATTTATTACTTCATACAATCATTAATTCAGCTGGTATTTTATAAGCATCTACCACATACCAGGTACTAAATCCTTAAGTAGGAGGAACTGAAAGATGACTAGCTATCTAGCTGATAGTGCCAGCTTGCAGGAAGCTCAGAGTCTAGTACAATGAAACAGACCTACAAACTGATGATTGTTCTAAAAATATCACTTAAAGAAAGCAGCAAAGTAGAAGTCTGCATGAAATGCAATTGGGCACAAAGGAGGGAGTCATTGTTTTTGGGCAGGATCAGGAAAGATGTCATAGAAGAGATCTTTAAGATGAGTCTTACACACCAGGGGGGTATTTTCTTATGTAACTGGGGAATTGGGAGTTGTACGTCCAGGCAGATGAATGCCTGTATTGCATAGGGAGAGCAGAACTATAAGGGAAGGAAAGGCAAGAACAGGGATGTGCTGGTGCAACGAAGCATTGGCAGAGCCGGATCAGCATAATAAGGAACTTGGCTATATCTGAGAGGCAGGAGAGCCATAGCATGGGTTCAAGAGAATGTGTATTTTGGAAAGTTCACTCCATCAGCAATGCGCGGCGTGGATTTAAGGGAGGCAAGAGGCGAGGCAGGGAGGCCAATTGGGAGGCTGCTGGAGTATCCAGACGAGACATAGTGAAGGTCCATTCTGAAGCCCGGCTAGCCAGGATAGAGGCATGAAGGAGGATAGAAGAGACTTGAGGAGAGACACTCTCCAGGATTTGGTGACCAGCAGGAATTTGAGTGTAGGAGGCGGAGGTATCAGACAAATCATTCTTTAGCATTCTGGTGAAAATGATTTAGCTCCCCTTGCTGGCTCTAGAGGTTTTGTTGGTTGGTTTTTTGGTTTTTGTCTTTCCTTGCTCTGCTCTTAATAATGATCACCATATAGCTTAAGAATAAAAAAAGAAATGCCATACTTTAATTACTTTAGCTACAAGTCATTTCTTCTGGGTCTAATTTATAGGCAAAACTTTACCAGGAAATTGGTTTCCAAAGAAATGAAATAGTTCTTATGTGGAGTAAGGATGAGGGTGAAGAAGTGGCCTGTGGGGTGAACTGTGAAATCTTCAGGTCTCTGGGGGCACCTGGGTGCAGACTTGATTTCTGGGGTTCTCCTCCCACCCCATCACCCCTCATCCTCATTTTGCTTTGCCTCTGTTTCCCTAGACCCTGTTTGTTATCATCGGCCTCTTGACAGGCTGCTATTTTTGCTGCTGCCTGTGCTGCTGCTGCAACTGCTGCTGTGGACGTTGCCGGCCCAAGTCATCGGTGCCAGAAGAGGACTTCTTTGTGTCCCCAGAGGATCTGGAAGAGCAGATCAAGTGCGACATGGAAAAAGGTGGAGTAGGATGAGAGTAGAAGTAGTGGGTGTCCATTCACAGGCCTGAGCAAGCACCAGGTCTCATGGGGACAGCTATCACTAAAGTAGGAGAGCTCCCAAAACCAAATGGGTGGAACCTCACAGAATGCCAGTTTTGGGACAGCATCTGGGGAGAATAAAAAGACAGGTATCTTTACCAGGCATAGAGAAAAGCAGGGTCTGGGGCCGTAAGAAAGAAAATCATGAAATATGCTGATGATGAAACAAAGCAAAAACAATTCAAGTCTCATTACAAGAGAGTCAGCACTGGATTCAGGGAGGATTGGGTGAGAATGCTCAGGGCAGGAGAATCAAGGTAGAAACTTGTCACAGAAAAAGCATTTCAGCCGGTTCCTTTAGGGTCTTCTTTGAACTAGAAGAAGGTGGGCATCAAAAAAAGTCACCAACCCTTGACTTCGCTTCTTTTTGATGACTTGATTATGAATTTTGCTGAACTAGGAGACAGAAATCCTTCTTTCCCTGAAATATAGCTTCTTTCAGGAGTAGCCTCAAACCAGCATGAAGAATGGCACTATTTGCTTTGTTAACCCACCTCCATATGTCCTGGTGCTAAGATCTTGCAGGATTCACAGCACCAGGAATACTTTGTGTCCTCTGGGAAATGCCTTTGTATAAAGAAGCTGGGGTCAAATGTGCCATTGTCCTGCTTCACCTTACAGCCATGATCCTCCTGTCATTCTCTCCCATTATTCTCTCTCATAGTTATCCTGGATTACAGACTTTTTCACTGAATCCCCAAAAAACCTAGTCAGTCAAATAAAAAAAATTACTTGATAATTTAGACAGTGGCCCGTTTTTGTCAGAACTGCTAAAATTAGGAACAGTGTAGTTTTCTGGACTGTGTTGTACTCTGATTCTTTTGATCGCACTGAAACAGAAATTCCAGGTCGTCGAGCATCAGAGACTAGTTGAAGGCGTCCACACACCTTTTATTCCCTATGAAATGCAATGCTAAGCAATATCCAGGTATTATCCACCCTGACTCCAGCTCAAAGGAAGGGGTCTTCAATCATGTGAATTGTACAGATTCCCAGAGAGGGCAGAATGGGTTTTCTTGAAACCTGGGACCCCTTGCTGTGGGGTCCTATAGGTAGCCAGTCCAGTGAACAGGGTGGGTGTTTTGACCATTTTTTATTACTGTCCTTGGAGCCAAATTGTGGGCCCACAGTGAAATAGAATTATAACTTTATTTTGCTGTATTTGAGATACAAAAGGACAAATTAATCTTTTAATGGGGGCATATATACCAAAAAGACCAAGCAAGCAGGATTACAAATAAATGGGTTGAGGAGTAACATATGGAAACTCCTTCTATTCAGGAAAAGGTCCATGACATTGACAACTTGCATCAGAACGATGATCCTAGCATCTGAATCCCATCTGCTCTTGTAAGGCAGAGAAACTTTTATAAGATCATGTCAGGGGTTGCTGGCCCCATAGCCCATGGGACCTCCCATAACATCCATCAACCCAGCCCAGTACTCAGCACTGACAGAGGACCAGAAGAGACAGCAAGACAGGAGAGTATCTTCATCATCCTCCACTAGGCCTACTTATCTGAACTTTTCCTTTAGAGTGGGAAAACCAAACCTTGGTGAATTGAACCTAGATATCCCCCATCCAGTGTTTCATACTTCTCTGAACAGCCTCACAGTCTTTCTTGTTTTAAATTAGGTAAAAGCTCCACCAGATCATTTCAATAGACCTTCTTTGTGGAAGATTTCTTTTCTGGAACAGAAATCCATAGTAGGTGCCAGTTTCCACCCAGGTTTCCTCCCTGCTGGGTGATTGGTGATGAATCTACATGTCTCTCACTGTTCTCTGCTCTGACACCCCAGAGCTACCAATTTTATCACAGAGGTCAGATCCTGGACGAAGTGAACCATGATCCTGTTTGACTGTGTTATTAAGAATTAACCAAAAGGAAAAGCTTTATCTTATTTTTAAATATTTAGCAGCTCCTATGCAGAAATCCAGATTTTGTGGGACTTGAAATTTACACAGTTTGGGAAACCCTCTTTAAGAAAAAGGACACAAGATTAGATCAGAAAGTGAGTATTTATTTAGAATGAGAAAAAGAAATCACAAGTTGCAAGGTTTAAATACTTAACAATACCGTAAGTTTCACAAAATCTAGAAAAATAGCAATGGTTTAACTAACTGCCTGTCACACCTCTACAATATGAATCCTGGCTGGGAGGTAATTAAATCTTAATGCTCCAAAATCTCCTTTGACTTTATATCTCATATCCAGGGCATGTTGATGCAAGAGGTGGGCTCCTGGAGCCTTGGGCAGTTCTGCCCCTGTGGGTCTGCAGGGTACAGTCCCTGTGGTAGCTTTTCCCAACTGGTATTGAGTGCCTGAGGCTTTTGCAGGCTCTTGGTGCAAGCTGTTGATAGATCTACCTTTCTGGGGTCTGGAGGTTGGGGATCTTCTTCGCACAGCTCCATTAGGCAATGCCCCAGGGGGGACTCTGTGTGGGGGCTCCAAACCCACATTTTTTTTCTGCACTGCCCTAGCAGAGTTTCTCCATGAAGGCTTCACTCCTGCAGCAGATTTCTGTTCGGACATCCAGGCATTTCCATACATCCTCTGAAATCTAGAGGGAAGATCCCAAAGTTCAACTCTAGTTTTCTGCATGCCTGCAGGCTCAATACCACGTGGAAGCCACCAAAGGTTTGAGGCGTCATCTGAAGCAATAGCCTGAGCTGTACCTTGCCCCTTTAGGCCTCATCTGGAGCTGGAGTGACTGGGATGCAGGGCACCACATCTTAAACCTGCACAGAGCAGTGGGGCCCTGTAACTGGCCCAAGAAGCCATTTTTTTTCCCTCCTAGGCCTCCAGGCCTGTGATGGGAGGGCCTTTTGTGAAAGTCTGTACATGCCCTGTAGACATTTTCTCCATTGTCTTGGCTAATAACATTCAGCTTCTCATTACTTATGCAAATTTCTGCAGCAGGCTTGAATTCCTCCCCAGAAAATTGATTTTTCTTTTCTATCTTACAGTCAGGCTGCAAATTTTCCAAACCTTATGTTCTGCTTGCATTTTAGACATAATTTCCAATTTCAAATCATCTCTTTGTGAACACATATAACTAATGCTTTCAGAATTAGCCAGATCACCTCTTGAATGTTTTGCTGCTTAGAAATTTCTTCCATCAGATACCCTAAATAATCTCTCTCAAGTTCAAAGTTCCACAAATCTCTAGGACAGGGGGAAAATTCTATCAGTCTCTTTGCTAAAACATAGCCTGAGTGACCTTTGCTACAGTTCCCAATAAGTTTCTCATCTCCATCTGAGACCACCTCAGCCTGGACTTCATTGTCCATATCACTATCAGCATTTTGGTCAAAGTCATTCAACAAGTCTCCAGAAAGTTCCAAACTTTCCCATATCTTCCTGTCTTCTTCTGAGCCCTCCAAACTGTTCCAACCTCTGCCTGTTACCCAGTTCCAAAGTCACTTCCATAGGTTCAGGTTAACTTTATAGTAGTACCCTACTCTGCCTGTACCAATTTTCTGTATTAATCTATTATCACTCTGCCAAAAAGATACTACCTGAGACTGGTTTAATTGACCTCCCAGTTATGCATGGCTTGGGAGGCCTCAGGAAATTTACAATCATGGAGGAAGTGAAGGAGAAGCAAGTACTTTCTTCACAAGGCTGCAGGAGGAGTGAGTGAAAGGGAAGTGCCACAGTTTTAACTTAATCAGATCTTATGAGAACTCATTCACTATCATGAGAACAGCATGGGGAAAACCGTCTACATGATCCAATCACCTCCCTCCATAATTGGGGATTACAGTTTGAGATGAAATTTGGGTGGGAACACAGAGCCAAACCATATCAGTAACCAAACACCACAAATTTCACTTTTAAGTACATGTTATAGGACATTATAACTATTTTAATTTATGGAAATCCAAATTTGAAATATTAAATACTTTCTTACCCATTGACTCATTTAAAAAACTATTAGAAATAGTTTTCACCTTCCTTAAGATAGTTTTAACAATTCTAATTACGTATCTAGACTTTTTTCTTGCATATTTGTTATTATGTGCATATTCAAACATGCCTACTCCTTGACTCTAGCTAAAGTCTAAGGTACCTTTTGATGGTATAAAATGGCACCAATTTCTGCTCAGTAATGGTGGTACAGGGTGGGATTTGGTAGCAGAGGGGAGAGATTTGTTTGTGTTTTTATATCCCTTTAAACTTTATCAGAGAGTATAATCCAGTTTCTACCTTTAAGAAATAAAAGGGGGGGGAGTTCAAACAATGGCATCTTCAGTTTTCACTGGCATCTACAGAACTTATAAGCAGATTCCCATGTGTTTCTTAAAAATAGAAATATGCTCCCAATGGGATCCCAGGAACACAGAGGCATTCTATTGTTCTTATGAATCAATCAAGATCAAATGGAAGATAGATAGGGTCTTGGGGGAACCCTTCCCCAGTTTTGTTGTCTTTGAAAATTTGAAACCTTAAAGATAAAAGGTAATAGGTACAAAGTTATTTTCCTTACTTTTATATGTTCACAAATTAGGAGTTCTAACTTTGTGAAATTTTGGGTGGTATATTAAAAATAAGCCCATTTAGACCCTGTACTCCTCTAGTAGCTGAAGGCCATAATGAAACCAGAATTCCACTATGAGGGCTTTACAGACCGTCTTGAAAGACAGCCTTGTTTAGTGGGACAATGTATGTGTATGTAGTGTGTGTGTGCTCACGCATGCATATGTGTGTGTCTGTGTGTGTGATGGGAGGGGAGAGAGAGCAAGCGAGAGAGAGACAAGGTAGGGAAGCAGGAGCCCAAATTGGAACCAGTTATCTCTGACCACCCTGGCAAAGCAAACCCAAAATGCAAGAGCTAAATTCAGTTTGGTTTTTCCAAGCTGAAGGCTATAGAATGACATCTGACCAAAATTTCCAGCTAAACCCTAAAAAGAAAACATTGTGGAGTCATGATTTCCCCCCGCTTTTTTTTTTTTAAGGAGGGAGAATAAAAGAATAGTTTTATACTATTGACCTTGGATCTAAAAATGTGAGATTCAGTGCATAGAAAGATCTGTTGACTGCTTAACTGTTCTTGCCATTTACCTGGATAAAACCCAAATACATTCACAACCACTGAGATGAAGAGGCCATATGGCTTGTAATTAGACTCTCACTCTTGGCCAAGATATTGAGACATTTATTACACTGCTATTTAGTATTCATCACATCTTACTGCCCAGGAAAAAGGCACCAAAGAAGAGATTAAATTCATCCTTCATCTTTTCGCCACTCCCCACTCAAGCTTCTTCCTATCCACTTTCCCCAATTAAAAGGAATCAATTTCTAAAAATAATGCATGGAAAACGATGCTTGTACCTCATCAAGAATGCTTTGCTTCTTCTTTATATGAAAATATCAAGCAAGCAGCATCAAGGTCTTGGGGCAGAGCAGTAGGACAGGTGAGTCAGTTCTGAATGCTCCCCAAAAAAGCAGCTCAAAGGGATCCCAAGATTTATTTGACTTTTGGCTGTCAAGGTTCAGTGAGCAAACTTACTGGTCGGGTTTATTGACAGTCTTTCAACAGAAAACATTTACTGAGCACTTAATATTTGTCTGATGCTATGCTAGGGGCTAGAGAAAGTAAAGACAGAGTTCCTGATACTTTGGACCTTATAAACTAGCAGGGGAGATGGGGAGACAAATATTAAGTAAATAATGACACAAATAACTAGTTAATTTACAGGCACAATAACCCTGCCAAAGGAGAAGCACAGGGGCTGTGAAAGTGAACACTTGGGGCCTCACCTGCTTGCAGGTTGAGGGTACTTTCCTGGGAAGTGACATTTAAAGCAGAAGACTTCAAGAAGGAGGCGGAGTTGAGGGGTAGGGGATTCTGGGGATAGTGCCCTCTAGAAGGGATCAAGCTTATTTTAGTACAAGCAAAGAATTGTCACAGCCTCTCCCTATATTCTTGTGGATAAGATGGTGAATTTTGCTCTGTATGCCAAGAAAGGTAGGTAGAGTCATATTGGGCTGTTCTATTGAATAGTTTTATCAAGTAATTGAATGAAGCAGAAGTTGTGCAATGACTATTTTTGCAAAGAAACCCAAACTGAGATATGCTTAGACAAAGGTTCAAACCATCAAAATGAAACCTGATAAATGGAAGTAGCTAGAATCCCCAACAGTTTGCTAGAGAAGTGCAAGAGTGGGTAGGATTACCTGGGAAAGGGAGAAAGAACTTGAGAGACTACGTGGAGAAAAATGCAAAAATTTAGAGGGAAGGTGAAATATTATTCAGCCATAAAAAGGAATGAGGTACTAATACATGTGGATGCTACAGTGTGGATGAACCTGGAAAGATCATGCTAGATGGAAGAAGTTGACACAAAAGGACAAACATCATATGATTCCATTTATATGAAATATTCAGAATAGGTAAATCCAGAGAGGAAGAAAGTAGATTGTTGGTTGCCAGGGCCTGTGGGGCAGGAAGAATAGGGAGCAGCTGTTTAATGGAGACTGAGTTTCCTTTTGGGGAGATAAAAATGTTTTGCAGTTAGACAAAGTGTGAGTCACACATGAATTGTGAATGTACTTAATGCCACTGAATTGTTCACTTTAAAATGGTTGATTTTAAGTTATGTGAATCTTATCTCAATTTTAAAAATAGAGGAAAAAGTAGAGGAGAGGGTAGACCAAGATTTGACTAGAAAAAGAAACTGAACAGCTTTCCTTCAGAAAAGGAGAGTCCCTTGTTCTCTGCAAATTCACACAGCACAGGGAGTGGAGGCTATCACAGGCCTAAGCAAGGCATCAGCATTCATGAAGAGTGGGGACCTGGCAAAGGCGACTCAGCCTTTTACACCAGCTAACTTGAGGGCAGTCCACGCCAGTGGCTGGGAGAGAGGGCTGTGGAGTCTGACAGTCCCAGCTCAGGCCTCAGCTCTCTAAGTTACTGGTTGAGGTTCTGGGGGTAATTCACCTAACTCCTTTACCTGTTATTGTTTATCTCCAATATTAAATAGATACAAATAAATATGGCCTGACTTTCTCAGAAAAGGAATATTACCGTCACCTTTAGAGCTCTTTGTTTGCTCTTCCCTCCTCAGAAGTAATGATCTTAAATCATGTGTAACTAGTTCTTACTATTCTTTTTGGTATTACAACTTTATCTGTAATCCTAATGGCATACTGCTTGGTTTTCTCTATTTTTGAGCTTTAAATGAATAGATTTATACACAATAATTATTTTTCTTCAACTTTATTTTTACTGTGTAGTATTTCATTTAAAAAAATAACTTCAACTTTTATTTTTGATTTGGGGATGCATGTGCAGGCTTGCTACATGGGTATATTGTGTGATGCTGAGTTATGGGGTACAGATCCCGTCACCCAGGTAGTGAGCATAGTAGCCAATAGGTGGTTTTTCAACCCATGCCCCCTTCTCCCCTCCCCAACTCTGGCAGCCCAAAGTGTCTGCTACTACCATTTTATGTCCACGTGTGCTCCATTGAACGTTATCCTTCCGAGATTCATTCACATTGTGGCTGTCATTCATTCATTGTTGCATAATATTTTGAGAGAACATCCCATAATTTATTTATCCATTCTATTGCTAATAAACATTTGAATACAGTCCACTTTTTGCCATTACAAATGGTGCTGTTATAAATGTTGTTGCACATATTTTCTGGTGCATGAATGCTGGAGTTTTTCTAGGCATATACAGAGGATGCAATTACTTAGTCAAAGGATATGCACTTGTACAACTTACTACATAACACCAAGCAGTTCTGCAAAATTGTTGCACTAATTTACATTTTCACTAACAGTTAATAAGAGTTCCCGTTGCCCCACATCCTTGGCTACACTTGACATCCCCTGATGGTAAAGGTGTGACAACCTGGTAATCTGGTAGGTGGAAAATGGTGTGCCATTGTGGTTCTGGTTTTTATCTCCTTAATTACTGGTAAGGTTGAACATCTTTTCATATTCTAATTGTTCATTTAAATTTCCCCTTCTATGAAATGCTCATTCAGATCTTCTGCAGGTTTTAAAATTATATCATCTGGCTTTTCCTTACTGATTTTTAAAATATTCTGGGTGTTGATCTTCACTGATTATGTTTATTTAAAACATATTCTCCAGTTTGCGACTTGGTGTTTCACATATTCTCCCAGTTTGTGACTTGGTGGGTTTTTTTTGTTTGTTTGAGATGCAGTCTTGCTCCCATTGCATAGGCTGTAGTACGGTGGCACGATTTTGGCTCACTGCAACCTCCACCTCCCACATTCATGCAATTCTCCTTCCTCAGCCTCCCGAGTAGCTGGGATTACAGGTGTGCGCCACCATGCCTGGCTAATTTTTTTGTGTGTTTTTAGTAGAGACAGGGCTTCGCTATGTTGGCCAGGCTGATCTTGAACTCCTGACCTCAGGTAATCCACGCTCCTTGGCCTCCCAAAGTGCTAGGATTACAGGCATGAGTCACGGCGCCTGACCAGTGTTTTACTCTTTATGGCATCTTTTGATGAAACAAAGTTCATGACTTTAATATAGACAGACCTCCAGTCTTTGCCTTTATGTTTGGTGATTTTTGTGTTTTGATTAAAAAATCCTGTACTAACTCAAACATATAAAGATATTTTCCTATATAGACTTTCAAAGTTTTATAGTTTTGCCTTTTTACATATAAGGGTTTAATCACCTGGAATTGACTTTTATATGTGGTATGATGTGGGACTCCAATTTCATCTTTTTCCAGATAGAAAGCAAATTGTTCCAGCACACTGATTTCTAATTTTGGTTTTGATATACATTAAGTTTCAATAGATACATGGAGCAGTTTCTGGGCTTTCTGTTTTAGTCCAATTTGTTTATTTTATGCAATACCAAGCCCATTTATAACAATCCCTAATATCTGTTTAAGCAAGTCCTCCTCACCTGTACTTCAGGACAGCCATATATCCTTAGCATTTTTGCTTTCTTACATAAATCTCAAAATCGGGTTTGTCAAGTTCTTTAATAAGAATTCCCTAAGCAAAACTTTTTAGGATCTTGGTTAGAATTGCAATGAATCTACAGATCAACAGGTAAAATTGATGCCTTTAAGAATTTGAGTCTTTTAATATGTGACATGGTATATTTCACCATTTATTGGCTTTCACTAGGATGTATTTTCTATATCTGTAGTTACATTTTATTCTTGAATACTTTACCATTTTTCTTATCAGTCAATTATATATGTATTTTTTCTACTTGTTTTTTGACATATAGAAATGTACTTTTTTTAAAAACACTGATTTTTGAATCCAAGAAACTAGCTAAACTCTCTTGCTATTTTTAATTATTTACCTGTATAGGATTTCTACATAACTGTTTGTATCATCTGTGATTAGTGACAGTTTTGATTCTTCCTTTTCATCTCTTACCACTTTTTCTTTTTTTTTTTTTAACCACACCAAGTATGTGAACCCATTTTTTCTTGCCTTTCTGTGTTTGCCAAGACTACTAGTAAAATGTTGAAGAGAAGGTACTTTCAGGGACGCATCGTAATTAGTAGGTTTGCTGTAGGTTTTTGATAAGGTTAAGAAAATTGTCTTATATTCCTATTTTGTTAGAACTTCATTTGATCATGGATGTAAAATTTTATCAATTTTTTTTTGTTTGTTTGATTGATTGTTTATTTGAGACGGAGTCTCTGATTGTCGCCCAGACTGGAGTGCAACGGTGTGATCTCGGCTCACTGCAACCTCCGCCTTCAGGGTTCATGGGATTCTCCTGTCTCAGACTCCTGAGTAGCTGGGATTATGGACGCACGCCACCACACCAGGCTAATTTTTTGTATTTTTAGTAGAGACAGGGTTTCACTATGTTGGCCAGACTGGTCTCAAACTCCTAACCTTGTGATCCACCCGCCTCGGCCTCCCAAAGTGCTGGGATTACAGGTGTGAGCCACCTCACCCAGACCAAATATTTTTCTTCATCAGTTGAGATGGTCATGATTTTTCTTCTTTGATGTGTTAATGTGATTAATTATAGGAATTTGTTTTCCAATATTAAAACAACTTTGCACTCCTTAAATAATTAAACTCAGTGTTGTCTTCATGTATTAACTATTTTATTATTTGATGAAATGAGATGGTCAATATTTTGTTTTAGATGTTTGTAACAATGTTAATGAGTGAGAGTGGTCTATAATTTTCCTATCCCAAACTTTCTTAACTGTATTTTCTATCAAGATTATGCCTCCTGAAATAAATTACAAAGTATTTCTTTGTTTTTTACTTCTATTGGAGAGTTTGTGTAATATTGGGTTTCTTTCTACGGGATTTTGAAGAACTTTCTGGGCTAGTGTGTAATTGTAAATTTTAAGCTATTGATTTAATTTGTTTAATGTTCATAGACGAATTAGGTTTCCTTTTTTATTTACAAAAAATGGTTTCTTCCTCTTCAAGGTTTCGTCTTATCCTTTACATATCTATAGTATCTGCATAATTATTATTCTGTTTTTTATTCCTTACATTGGTCATTTCTGCTTTCTCTCTTCTTTTTAAACCATTCTCACCAGATGTCTTGCAATCTTCTCAAATGAACAATTTTTGGTTTTGTTGTTTCCACTTAAGTTCTTTCTTTCTTTCTTCTCAGTTTATTTTGTTCATTTTCTAACTTCTTAATTTATATACTTCTTAATTTTCAGCCCTTCCTCTGTTCCTATATTAAAAATGTAAGACCACAAATTTTAAATTTTCCTGTTACAATTCAGCTTCACACACATACACGCGTTGTTATTTTGTTCTCATCTGAGTTTTAAATATTTTTTTATTTCTATTATGATCTTTACTTTGATCTATAAGCTAGGCCTGCATATATATTAATTTTTAATCTTGGTATTTCTAGGTTACTTTTTGTTGTTTGTATCTAATTTGACACATTCTGTGATCGGAAAATGTCAACACTATGATACCAACACTTTGAAATGTCTCAGGACTTGATGTACAGCCTGGAACTTAGCCAATTTTTATAAATGTTCCACATTGCTTCAAAACAACACATTCTGCATTTGTTAGGTTCATTGTTCCATACATGTCTATTGAATAAAGCTAATTTATTGTATGTATTAATTTGCCAAGGCAGCCATAACAAGTTCTACAGACTGGGGGTTTAAACAACAGAAATGTATTCTCTCACAGTTCTGAAGGTCAGAAGTCAAAGATCAAGGTTGCAGGGTTGGTTTCTTCTGAGCCTTCTCTTCTTGTTTTGTAGCTGTTCATCTCCCTGTGATTTCACATGGTGTTTCCTCTGTGTCCAAATCTCTTCTTATAAGGACACCAGTCCTATTAAATTAGGGTTCACTCTAGTGACCTCCTTCTAACTTAATTACCTTCAAGATTTCCTTGCTGATTTCATCGGTAAGGTGCTGAAAGAGCAGTCAAATTTTCCAATGTGATGATGAATTTTTCTATTTCTCTATAAAGTTCTCTCGATTTTTGATTTATGATAATGATTTTGAGGCTATGTTATTAGTATATTTAAGTTTAGAATATTTATAGCTACTTGGTAAATTAAACATTTGATTATTATAGAGTTACCTCTAGCTCCAGAAATGCTTTTCCCTTATATTTTATTTTATCTGTTAAAATATACTTACACTAGCTTTCTTCCCATTAATGTTTGTGTGGTAAATATGTTTTCATCATTTTACTCTCTACTTTTATCTTTAATTTTTTGGTAGCTTGGGTTTTTAAGATTCAGTCTTATAATATTTTTCTTTTGAATAGAGTATATGTCCATTGGTATTTATTATCAAGAGAATGTACTTTGATCTTTTTCTATTAACCTACTTTTTGTGAGACAATATAGAAGTAGTCTTGAAGAGAATAGACCTCTGAGAAATACTGCCTTGGTTTGAATATCAGCTCTATTACTTACTATCTGTGTAACCTTGGCCTAGTTACACAGTCTGTGCCCCAGTTTTCTCATCTGTAAAATGGTTATAATAATAACCCTCCCTCATAGCATCATTATAACTATTGAGTGACCTAATATACATAAAGTGCTAAGAACACCGCTGGGCACATGATTAGATATATACATATATCTACTTTCTGTTAATTTTTTATCGTTGTATTTATCGCCTGAAGTTAACATGTTTTTTCTGTTTCTCTTTTTCTTTTAAATTGTCAGAGTGTCTTTTCTTATTTGATTTCCTTCTGTCCTCTGATTTGGAAATTATATTCTCTTTCCTGTTCTTTTGGAATTACACTGAAAATTTATCAAATGTATTTAATTTGTCAAAGTTTAAAGCCAATTCTTCTCTTTACCCTCCTCTTGAACAATACAAGAATTTTGTAACACTTCAACCCTAATCATCCTCTTTCTGACTTATATATTATTTCATATTCTAGATTTTTCTCAATTTTAAGCCTCACAAATTTTTATTACTGCTTTGTATATTCAGTAATTATTTGGTTTTACTCATATATTTGCTTTTTCTTCAATTATTCAATTATTTTCTTTTTACAGCTCAATTCTTTCATCTGATAACTCTTTCAGCCTGAATTATATCTTTTAAATTGAGTCTGCAGGTAGAGACTTTTGTTTTTACTATCTGAAAATATCTTTATATCACGCTCTTTTTAAAAAAAAATGTAACTTATTAAGAGGGTTTGTAAACAAATATAGATTCATATCTTCTTTCAGTATATTGGAGATATAGTTTCAATATGTTTTAGCTTCATAGATTTTTTTTTTAGCTCCATAGTTTTCACTTCCATATTTGCTGTTGAGAAGTAAGACTGATTTTAAAACCCTCACCTTTTGTTCTTCAATGTGAATAAGGTGTTTAAAATATGGTTTTCTCTTCAATTTAACCTGGCTGGTTCTTGGATCTATGGATTTGTGCCTTTCATCAATTCTACAATAGTCTCAGCCATAAAATCTTCAATTGTTATCTCTCCTTTTTAAAATTTCTTTCTGAAAGTCATGTTAGATATGTTAGACCTTATAATTCTATCCATCATGTCCTTTAACCTCTTTTATATTTATTCTTTGTCTCTGTTAAATTTTGGATAATCTCTTCCAATCTGTTTTCTATTTCGCTAATTCTTTCTTTAGTGAAGTTTTAAACCAATTCGTGAAAGTTTTTTTTCCATGTTTTAATCTCTAGAAGTTCTCTTTAAATAATTTTAAGACCTATTATTTAATTACTTTTAAAATGTAATTTGTTTGTATTCTGTGTCTGATAAATGCAGTTCTTGAAGTCTTTCTGGGTCAGATTTGGCCTTCTGCTGTTTATATTTGATCTTATTACGCATTGTTTGTATGTGTAATCTCTCTCTCTCTCTCTCTCTCTCTCACTCACACACACACACACATACACACACCTATTTCTCTATTTCTTTTTACTATGAGCTCATGTTTCTTGCAATTTTATAGTGATATTTTGAGGCCTAGGTTGAAGGTGAGGTCACTGACTTTTGCTAAGTGCCTGAAAACACATCTTGCACTGGACCTCTTTAAACTAAATTATCATCTTGAGGTTTCTTAGAACACAGAGTTATTGAAAACTTGATCTGTCAACTTGTGTGTTCACTGGCTTGCCATTAAACATTTTTTGGGCAGCTTCCTCAACTCAGCACCCAAATTTAAGACTAAGAAATCTCTTTGTAGATTTAGAAATATAGTGATTTTGGAGAAAGCATAACCATTTTGGGCACTAGCTTTATGTAAGGAGATTTCTATTAGACTCTCTCTCTAAGCAAACTCTCAGTTTTGACTCCTGTCACAACAAGGACCAGTCATGCAATTGTACACTACGTAATTCCAGGGTGCATCTTTCATCTAAACTACACCTTTCCTGTAGTTATACATGTAGTCTATGTGAAAGGTGCCCTTTGATAATGTTCAGTTTCCAATCTGCACAACTATATGTGATGATTCTGTCTCTATCCCCACAAGATGGTGAAAACTAAAGTTCAAGTTCACCAGGTTCAGCAAGTGCCCTCCAGGTAAAAGCTGGGTTTAGTGTTTTGGTTTTGTAATTCCATTACTGACAAAACTTGAATGAAGAGTAGAGACAGTGCCTCTCCCTCTGAAGTCCTTAAAATGGTAGGTATATTGATATCTTATGAATTGAGTTACCAGTCATGATTTTAACAAAAATACCTATCACTTGCTTCATTAAAAGAACTGTAATATGCTGAGAGTGTTTATTGCTTTGCTTTGTTTCTTTTTAGATATGGACTTTCCAGTTTTTCTCCAGCCTACAAACGCAAATGAGAAAACACAGCTAATCAAAGAAGGATCTCGAAGTTATTGCACGGACTCTTGATACTGAGCCCACAGAGAGTCCATAGTCCTTCCTCTCAGTTCAGTCTTGTCTCCAGATGGTCGTGGGGGAGCGTGTGGGGCATAAAGTGCTGTGAACTTTTCCATCTTGGTATTTTATTTTTGGGTTAGGAAAACATGCTTGCTATATAATTTTCTCAGTATGCAGACTTTCTCTCTGAGTAGAATTTCTTATGAAACACATTCAATTTGGGTGAATAAAGGCCTGAAGAGTTATTTTATGCTCCTTGCCTGATGTAGGACAGTGGAATTATACAGGCTTTATGAACCTGCCCTTTATGTGAGGCAGACCTGATTCTTAACTGACTAAAGTAATATTCCAGAACAGAAGCCACTTTTCTTCAATTTAACTATACACAGTATTCATAGCTACCACAAACATCATCATTCAAATATATGAGAACTTACAGTTTTTGCGTGTGGAACCTCTTTCTAGTTAATATTTGATAAAGTTATAGAAATGTTTAAAGAGGCAGAAAGGAATGATTAAGTTTTTTAAAAACAAATCACATTATTTTAAGGTATGTTTTTGGAACATTAAAAATTGGCATTTACTAAAAATTGGTAAGTAAAACCATGAAGAGACAGGTTTTTTGTGTATTTGTAGAATGGCTTAAAAACAAAACAAAACTGCAACCCGGTTAAATGTTGTAAATTATCCAGAAAATCATCCTGAGCCTGAATCAGCCCCCATCATCATGTTGATCACTTTCTAATAAAATAATTTTTGTATAACTAGGTCAGGTTAGCCAGACTAAGGGGGAACAAAACACAAGAAGGGGTAAAGCTCTAAACTCTATAGCCTAAATTCGCACCAAAATGCATATCACGTCATTTATGTTAAAATTAATTACCTTGACCAGAAATTGCTCTGCTCTGTGCATGTTACACAATTTAAGCCCAGAGGTCATCTCTGCATTTGCTTGTTTGATTCTTACATTTATTAAGTAGTAGAAACCATGTGCTATTTATAAACTACTATGGCAGCAAAAGTGTTTGTTTTTCTAGGTCTTTACTTCTTTATATAATATTGCATTTTCAAGATCTTGTTATGTTTTTATATAATATTGTATAAAATGCCTTTTTCTTGTTTCTTATTCCCCCCACCACCAAATTATAGTCAATTGCTGCTAAATATATATTGTGAAAATTAGTGGTATAGCTCTGACAGTTCTGAAGTCATTAAAATTCTGCTCTAACTCTTGAGTTACTGAAATTTTTTTTCTATGTAATCAAGTAGACAGAGACTTCGTTTGAAAGTTTAGAAACCTGGTTCTAATCTAAGCTTTCGTTAACTAGCCTTGTGACCAAGTGAGATGAGAGTAACATGGCTAATCTCTCTATGGCTCTGTTTTCATATCTGCCCTGACCACCTTTCAAGTTGCTGGATGACCAGATAAAATGACAAAAGTGAAAGAAATCTGAAAAGTCAAATGTGTAATAAATATAAGGTGGTTTTAAATGAATTTGTATATGTTGACACACACAGACAAATGTACTGTGACTCTTCATGCATGTAAACTCTGTCACCCAACAAGACCCATGGAGACACCTGATATTAACAGCTCCAGTAACCAGCAAGTGCTTGGAACGCTGTACTCAACAAACAAATGCCACTTTCCATTTGGAGGAAACAATAGGATAAATAGCCCAATCTGCGGATAATTTGAGCCATTCCATTTCCTTCCTGTCGTCTTTTTAAGCAAAAGGTCAGGCCTATTTTGAAAAACAACTTACAAATCACAAACCTCTCCTTCTCTGTATCACCCAGACCTCATTTTCCTTTCTCACATGGAATTTTTTGTTTCTACTGCTAACTCACCCAGGAGGCTGGTCCAAGAGTGGTTAAAATGAGAACAGGGCAGGGATCGGAATCAGAATCAGATGATAGAATCAAATTGCTAGAGGGGTTCTGGCCAGTTCCTCACAAAGGGCTAGTTTCTGATTACAGTGGTGTGTGACAAATGCAAGCACATGAATGCCTATGAATGAGGGAATGAATTCTGCAGAATGCCCCTTCAGCTACAGAGAAACAAGAAGCCACTCTTCATCAGAAGAGGAACTGCTGAAGTATCTTGTGGGGGTCAACAGAAGTGCTATACAGAAGCACTGGCAGTCATTCTGAACCCACAAGCATCTCAGCAGGGAAGCATCAAGGCAAGAAGAAAAATGCTGAGTGTGAGCCTCAGCACTGGTTACAGAGAGTCCAATGAACAGCCTGTGTTAGCGGCTCACTACCTATCCTGGGCACTGTGCTGCCAGAATGGGAAACTTCTTAAAAAGTTCCATGAATCACCCATTTATGTTTTTTGCTGTCTTACATTAAAACATGATTAAAAAAAAATACATGTGCGTTTTTCTTTACCAAAACACACATATATATCTTAATTCTTTTAGAATAAGTCTTCTAGAATACCTAGAAAAAAAAACTGTTTATACATTGATTAATTTATTATTATTATTTTGAGACAGAGTCTCACTGCAACCTCCGCTTCCTGGGTTCAAGCAATTCTCCTGCCTCAGCCTCCCAAGTAGCTGGGACTATAGTTGCATGCCACCACGTTCAACTAATTTTTGTATTTTTAGTAGAGACGGGGTTTCACCATGTTAGCCAGGCTGATCTTGAACTCCTGACCCCAAGTGTTCTGCCTGCCCTGGCATTCCAAAGTGCTGGGATTACAGGTGTGAGCCACCGCACCTGGCTACATTAACTTCTTAGCATAATAGTTTTAAATAAAATGCATTCATTTCAAAAAACAAATTATTGTATTTGCCATGGAAATTTTTTAAAAATCAATGTGTAACATACTAGAAAATTAAATTTTAGCTACCAAAACTTGAAAGATACATATTATTCTGAGTCAAAGGATAAAGTTTTAACAAAATAAAATGAGTCACTTTCCTGCTCATCTTCTGCATTTCTTAGCTCTCTCTTTTACCTTTTACCACCACATCTCATCCCTCAAAATAGAGGATTTGAAAGTGTTGGCTTTAGGTTCATAGGCACACTTATTTGTATTTGAGGAAGATGACTTATTTCATAAAAATAAAATTTCTAAAAGATTAATAACCAATAGTGTTCATGCTTAGTACCAGACACTGCCCTAAGAGTTTTATATTGATTCATTTAATGCAACAATCTGTGAGACAGGTACTGTCACCATCATCATGTGCCATTTTTTAGACTAAGTAACTAGAACACACATAAGTAACTTAACTAAGATTACCCAGTTAAGGAGTAGAGCAGGCTGGTCCTGAGGCCATGATATTAATAGCTGCACTATATTGCCTCTCCAGGATGATCTTGTGTTTCCAACTCCATTTGTTCTTGAAAATGAATCCTACTCTCCTCCCAACTCCCCATCCAATTCTTTGCCAGAGTTCTCTTACTTTCAAGAGAATATACTCATTCTGTCACTCCCTTTATTATCTACCTCTGTCTTCAATTGCCCTTTGCAACTCCAGGAGATTTTCTAAGGAATCTCTCTTGTTAATTCCCTGTGACTTCCTCAAGAGCAAATCTGAAGGCTTCCTATATCTCTTACTTCACTCCCACTCCTTCCCCTCCGACTATTTATTCCCTCCCTTCTCCCTGAGACCTCCCACCCCCGCCAGCACCTCCTTACTCAGGAGATCTTTATGATCACTGCAGCTATGTCTTTGCCACCTTCTCTTCTGATAAACCATTAACTGCAACAGTAATCAAGTGAAAAGTTGGATTTAAAAAAAATTTTTAAAGTCATTCTAGAGTAGCTAGTACTAATAATTGTGATTTTAAAAATTCTGATACATAAACTTCCTGCTATAATTTTCCAGGATGTTTAGATAGTGCTAAGAAAACTTTCAAAGATAAAATAGGAAACATATATTATGCTTATTATGTGCCAGTAAGGTATTACCTTTTAAAAAGTTCTTTGACATTGGACAATGCCCCAGCCACTCAAAACCCCACAGTTTACTATCCCCAGCCCATGCCCCTTTGTCTTGTCACATCCCTAATATTTATCATTCTTTGTTTAAAAAGGTACATAAGCTTTTGGACCTAATGTCTTTGGGTCTTCGTTTTTCCTATAAAGACTGCCATGCACATATAAATATTAAATAAGATGTGTATGCCACTGTGCCTGGCTCACATTTACTCTTTTACCAAATATTTATTTAGTTTGTACTACATGACAGTCATTGATCTAGAGCTGAGGATACAGCAGTAAGCAAAGCAGACACAAATCTCTATCTTGGTGGAGCACACATTCTGGAATGGCAAACAGACAATAAGAAGACAATAAATAATATATACAGTAGGCTCTACAGTTATGGACTTTCTTTTTTAAGTTGTTATTTTCTCCCAAATGTCTGGTAAACACAACATGAAAGAATACATTGGTATCTGTAAAAATGGCTGTGTCCTGGGGACAATGAGGCTTTGCATTTGTGGTGCATGGGTGGGGAATAGCCATGCTGGCCCAAGATCCCCCAACCTGCCAACTCAAGGACTAACTCACTCTGAGAGTTGGGTAGGGTGGCCTTCCTGTTCCCTCCATCTCTATTAGGCTCTACTCTGCCCTGCTCCCTAGCCCTATACCACTTCACAGACTCTAGTCTGGCAAATCTACTCTGCTTAAGCCATTCTCCAGTGGACTCTCCCTGGCAACAAATTCAGCAACAGCTGCACAATGTTGTGAGCGGCTGACCTCTGTGCTGCTGCCTCTGTGACTGCAGTCTCTTGTGAGCTCCATGGGGAGAATGGTTTTGTCTCCACTAGCTTGCAGGATATGCATTTGGAGTTGTGTTTCCCTCCATTTTGGATTATGTGTCCATATAATCTCATTTGATTTCCACCTTCCAGAAATTATTTAAAATCTCTGGTATGTTGATTACACTTACTGTAGTTTTCCATGTTGCAATAGATTTTTTTTCTTTTTGTGTATTTTTATCACTCCTGGGAAGGAGGGGGTGTAGTCATATGCACCCAGCCATACATGTAATCCTGATCCCTGGACACAGTGGGTGAGCACCTAAATGAGGCCGAGAATAATGGAGAGTTTGGCAGTCAGGCCTGAGAAAGAGAAGTAGCTCTCTGTGTGATAGACTGTGAAGAATAAAGCTCCAGAACTTTTAGGGTTGGGGACAGCACCATATTTCCAACTGTGTGCACTAGAGAGGAGCTGAGAAACACTGAGAGAGAAAACTTTAAGAAGGCCTAGTTACATTTCATCCTTGGTTTCCTGGGGACACCCCTGTATCATTATAATAAATGTCTTGCTTATACTAGCTTTTGTGAATTTCTGTCACTTACAAGTAAGAAAGCCAAAAATCATGCATGTTTGGCCTCCCTGAAACCTATTACTCAAGTAAGGTTGGTTGTTGGGGAAAGGGGCTTGGCTAGGTATGGTAGCTTGTGCCTTAATCTCTGCACTTTATGAGGCCGAGGCAGAGGATCACTTGAAGCCAAGAGTTCAAGACCAGCCTGGACAACAAAGCCAGAGGCAGGTGAGGTGACGCATGCCTGTAATTCCAGGAGGCTGAGGCAGGAAAATCACTTGAGCTCAGAAGTTCCAGCTGCAGTGAGCTATGAATGCACCACTGAACCCCAACCTGAGTAACAAACCAAGACTCTGTTTATAAAAAATAATAATAATTTAATAAATGCCCTGCTTGCCACCCTTGTAAAACAAGCAGAAGGTAGGACTAAAATAAGGCTCTTTTCTCTTAGCCTAATTTACATTGTTCTGTCTATGAACTTGAGCGAGACGGGTGCAACTCACCTCCCCCATCTCTCAGAGGTCACTTTCTAAAACTCTCAGAAACGGTCTATAACTTTAAAGATATGTTAGCTTGTTACATGCAAAAATGGCAAAACAGTCACTAAGAAACAAAAATAATCTCCCCATGTTTCTGCAGTCTTAAGGAAGCCACTTTCCCACTTAAAAATCCAGCCCTTTTCTTTTTTCTAACTTCCTATTTTCTCTTCCCTAACTTTACATTTTATTAAAGCTTTTACTTTTGGGAATTGCTATCTTATAGGGAGATTTAAGAAATAATCCCAAACTCCCTTCCACAAATATTATTATAATAATATCAACATAGAAACTCACGTTTGCCCAAACCAACATGATGCCTTCTTGGTTAAAAGACCCCTAAAAGGCAAAACCCAGGTCGCTGGATGGTTTTTAAGCTGTGCTAACAACTGAGTGGGAGTATGGCAGCAAACCTTTAACAATTTATAAACGCTGACTATGACCTTACAAAAATAGGCCTACGAAGTAGAATTATAGGCCTATCTGAAATCGAATACCTCTGTTAAAATTAAACATAAAATAATAACCAGATCGAAAAGACATTTTAGGTCAACTTAATCTTCTTCCCTCTCTCTTTGCAAAGCCAGGAGTTGGTGAGGGGACATTACGAACTTAGTGACTGACGTCCTTAAAGCAACTGCGGTGGAACGAGCTCTGTCTACAGAACCGCGGGCTTCAGTGGCGTCTTCCTAACCGGGGGCTTTCTCGTCCGGAGAGCCCTAGGGGCCTTCCCTTCCCCCGCGGGAGTTGGACTGGCAGCGCCGGTAAGGCCTCCCGGGCTCAAAGTGCAACGGACACTGTAGAAATCCAAACTGCCTGCATCCGCGGTTTGGGGACGCAGAGGAGATACGATTTCTGGTTTACCTCAGGTGACAAAAACGCCAAACCAGGCAGGCAGGAGCCGAACCTGCAATCTTTTGATCCACGGTCAGACTCGTTGCCCATTGCGCCACTGGTACGTCACGCCAAACGTCCTACTGGTGGTTGGATTACAGCTTGTTGAGAACACACTCGGCAACCACTTTAAAGGACAATGCAGGCTGGTAAAGTACGACAAGGGGCGACAGTGGAGTAGCAGGGTCTCGGCACCGCCGGCGCCAGACACGGGTTCACTTGCCTCTCCCAGGTCAGTCAGGCACGCGAGCCAGGGCGCGCTGTCTTTCTGCGCACGCGTAGACTACGCAGGCCGGCTCTGGGGCTCTGCGCTCCTCGGATTACGCATGCTCAGTGCAATCTCCGGCTGCTTGGACGGGCCCTTAGGTTTTTCTGTGTTGTACCTCAAGGGACGCAGGCGCAATTACGCGTCCCTTCGATAGCTCAGCTGGTAGAGCGGAGGACTGTAGCTACTTCCTCAGCAGGAGACATCCTTAGGTCGCTGGTTCGATTCCGGCTCGAAGGAGACAAGCGTAGGTTTTTGCAGCTTCCGATGATTTATGGCCCTTTCTTTGGGTTCCTTCAATGTCACATTGCATTTCAACGAGCAGTGGGAAAGTCTAGCGCTTTCTATCCCTTTTGGGCCTCCCAGCCTGCGCGGGAATTCTTTTTTGCGATTCCCCCGCTCGGAGACCTGCTCGGGCAGGTTCCCAGCGCAGCTGTGGGTCTGCGCTCGGCTGAGCGACTGCCGGGTCACGGCTTCTGTGTGTTTCTAGTCCGTCTTTGTCATTGCCCGGGCCCCCGAGTGATACAGGAGCCAGCGCCGGCTCCAGGGGCCAGACGGGACCTGCTCCTCAGAGCCCCGGGCAGCTTCTGGGATCCGAGGGCTCGCACCCGCTGCAGTGAGGAGGTGGGAGGTCCGCGGGAAGGGGTATCTGGTGCTCCCGGAACCTAGGAATCGAAGAGAGAACACAATACTAAAAACATGAAGCCTAAAAATGACACAATATTATGAGAGAAGGCGGCACCCAAGGCATTTCGTTCGCTCCCTTCGATAGCTCAGCTGGTAGAGCGGAGGACTGTAGGTGCACACCCGTGGCCATCCTTAGGTCGCTGGTTCGATTCCGGCTCGAAGGAGAGATAACCTTTATTTTGTTGCTTTGGATCAAAGAATTCTGTCTTCAGCACTCAATGCTCTGACCCTTCTCTAGAGGAACAGATAACCAGCCGTGCCCAGCGGTGGGGGATTAGCTCAAATGGTAGAGCGCTCGCTTAGCATGCGAGAGGTAGCGGGATCGATGCCCGCATCCTCCAGTTTTCTTCCTCGTCCTGTATGGTTTTTCTTTCGATTCTCTAAGCTCAAACTAGAGCTGAAAAGTCAGTCGAAAGGCAAGTGTGAAGGGAAGGGTGAGCTCCACGTTACCTCTCTAAAACTTCCCACACAAGGGGTGGTGGGCACTAGCAGTTTATCCTACTAGCTCTAAATTTCTAGATCCATTTAATTGGGGAAATTCACGAAACTGTTTATTTTTGCTTCAAAAATGGCGACAGATTGCGTCACTCAGAATCCTTTGTGATTTGTAATAAGATGTCTGCATTTCCAGGGACTCACCTGAGGCTAAGCTGCCCATAGTTCGGGGAGACCCACAGGGAAAACAAAACAAGAAACAGAGAACTTGGAAACGGACGCTGATTACTTTGAACGTTTGCTCAGCCGAGGAAGCAGGAACTGTTCGGCTTCATCTCCAGTCCGCATGGCAGGCGGCCTGGCTCTGGGCAGATCTGAGGTGGATAGGATAAGGCAAAAGGTGGCCCTGGAGAGGTGAGTGGATAAAGTCCCTGGACACAGGGGCTGCTTTTGGAGGAAGTTTTAACGTCATTGTCCTCCTGGGAAGTAATTGTGGAGAGTTAACTAGAAACTAGCGCTGAGAGAGTATTAATTGGATAAAAGTTCTATCTAGGGCAGCCCTTGAGAGTAATTTTGTTAAGCAAAGACAAGACAAAAACAAAACGAATAAAACCCTAACACATCTACACACTCACTGAAAGATTCAGAGGTTGAACAGAACACAAACACTTTTCTGGAAATAAAATTTCTCTACCCTAATCTTCTAGGAAAAAAAAAAGCTGTTGAAGCCACCCCACAGTTCTCACAAGACAAAACACAAATCTTCCACACAAAGGCAGAAATACAGTATCATCTTTTGTGAGGATTGCAATAAATAAATGATATTTCTTTAGGGTCCTAGGCTACCTGTATGCTTTTGTTACCAGTGTATACAACACCCTATGGTTTATTGCCATCTTTCATTTTCTAGGGTGGTCTCCATTTTTACCTCGTTTTATTATTTTTGTTTTTTAATTGAATGTATTGTAAATCACTTGAAATATAACATCATGATGTTCATAAAAACATATTTGCAAAGTAAGAAAAAGAATGCCTTTATCAGATGACATGTTGCAGTTTCGAGTTTGAGATTATGGGTTTTCTAGCTGGCTGAGGGGAGGAACTGGCAGTGAAACTTTAAGTGACTGAAAGAGCAAGAAGTAAGTAATAAGTCAAAGGAATAGGAAGGAATGCACCCAAAACCCAGTGGAGGACACATGTTTGGGGGAGGTGACCTGGGCCAGAACTCAAGCAACATCTCAGAGTCAGCAACCCAAAGCGGGGAATGGAATTCACATACAAAGCTCAAAGGTAGAAATCAGGTAGCAGTACTGCATAGTGGTTAGTCAGGCAGGCTGTGAAACCTGATGGCCTTTCTTGGCTTTGCTACTTCTAGCTGCATGACCAGGCAGGTTGCTTGACATCTCGATGCTTCATTGTCTTTGTTCTTCAAACGGGGATCTAATAATAATGCCTGCTTTTAATTAAGGTATAACATGTAAAGGCCTTAGTACAGTGCCTGGCACATAGTAACCATGCAGTAAGCATTAGCTGTTATCAGTGTGCAAGGAAGGGAGAAACATAAACATAAAGTGTCCTTTCCCTGGCAAACTGCAGAGATTTGGACACATTTCAGCACCTAAAGACCTGGCAAGCATAGCATCATACAGGGAAAGCCTGGGGGAATTATTCTAAGGGTTTGTAGATGCATTTACACAAATATATATGGAAGTGCTTGGAAAGAGGTGCTTGGATCTACTGTGTAAGGAAAGTAGGAAGAACAATTCTAAAAACACAATATGATGGTTAGATACATTATGGTGTGGCCATGTAATGAAAGATATATATAGCCCTCGAAATTGTATTTGTTAAGAACTTGTATTGACATGGGAAATGTTAACAGTTAAATGCTAAGCAAACAAAGTAGATATAGAGCAATATAAACAAGCACAAGTTATTTATAGAAAAGACTAGAAACAGGCCGGCATGGTGGCTCATGCCTGTAATCCCAGCACTTTGAGAGACCAAGACAGATAGATCCCTTGAACTCAGGAGTTTAAGACCAGCCTGGGCAAATGGTGAAACCATGTCTCTACAAAAATACGAAAATTAGCTGTGTGTGGTGGCATGCCCCTGTGATCCCAGCTGCTCAGGACAGTGAGGTGGGAGGATCTCTTGAACCTAGGAGGTCGAGGCTGCAGTGAGACGTGATTGCACCACTGCACTCCAGCTTGGGCGACAAAGGGAGACCCTGTCTCAGAATAAATAAATAAAAAGACTGGAAACATGCATTAAAATGTTAACAGTAGTGATCTTTGGTAATATGATTACTGTAGTATTTTTTTCCTTAAGATTTTAAACTATTTTCTAAGTTTTCTGAAATCAACATTGTTTTAAAATTAGAAATATGGATGACTTTAAAAAAAGTAACAGCTCACATCTACCCAGCACTTCCTACAAGCCAATCACAGCTCTAGGTACTTTACATGTTGTAACTTATTTCTCTCATAAAGAGAACACCAGGCCCAGATGGCTTCAGTAGTGAATTCTACCAAACAGTTAAGAAAGAAAAAAAATACACACATTTTTCCAAAAAAAAATTGGTGAAAAGGGAGTACTTTCCAACTCATTCTATGAAGCCTCTGATACCAAAATCAGGGAAAGACATTGCAGAAAAAGAAAACTATAGACCAATATAGCTTATGAATATAGATGCAAAAATTCTCAACAAAATTGTAGCCAAGTAAATCCAACAACATATAAAAAGGAAAATACATCATGACTAAGTGAGATTTATCTCAGAATACAAGACTGGCTCAACATTCAAATTCATAACGTTAAACAGATTAAAGAAAAAAAAATTATGTAATTATCTCAGCAGATGCAGAAAAAGCGTTCGACCAAATTCAGCATCCATTCCTGCTCTTTAAAACTGTCAGCAAATTGGAGGAGAAGGGAACTTATTCAACCTGATAAAGGACATCAGTGAGACACATGCAGCTTACATTATACTTAATATTAAAGAACAGTGCTTTCATCGTAAGATCAAGACCAAAGCAACGGTGTTCATTCTGAGTTTTCAGCTCTCGCCAGGGCAATAAAGCAAAAGAAATGAAGTAAAAGACCTCCATATAGGAAAGGAAGAGGGAAAAGTGTCTCTGTATGCAAATCTCACTTTAAAAAATATTGGTTACATGTTGAAATGATAATAATATTTTAGATGTTCTGGGGTTAAGTAAAATATAATATTATTTTTTAAAATTAGTTTTTAGATGTTTTAAATGTGCCTACTACACAATTTAAAATCATGTATATGGTTCATATTTGTCACATACATCTTATTTCTTTGGATAGTGCAAGTCAGAGATAGGCAAGGGCCAGATCACATCAGGTCTTGGGACCACAGTGAGAATTAATGTATACACACACACACACACACACACACACACACACACACACTTTAAGTTCTAGGGTACATGTGCAGAACATGCAGGTTTGTTACATAGATATACATGTGTCATGGTGGTTTGCTGCATCCATCACCCCATCATCTACATTAGTTATTTCTCCTGATGATATCCCTTCCCTAGCCCCTCACCCCCCGACAGGCCTCTGTATGTGATGTTCCCCTCCCTGTGTCCATGTGTTCTCATTGTTAAACACCCAGTCATGAGTGAGAACATGCAGCGTTTGGTTTTCTGTTCTTGTGTTAGTTTGCTGAGAATGATGGTTTCCAGCTTTATCCATGTCCCTGCAAAGGACATGAACTCATCCTTTTTTATGGCTGCATAGTGTTCCACAGTATATATGTGCCACATTTTCTTTAGAGGATTAATGTCTTTATCCTAGAGGTGATGTGGTCACTAATGGGATTTAAATAAGGGGTGACTTGTAAGAAGTGGATTGCAGAAGGGCAAGAGTGAATTAGAGAAATCAGTTGGGAGGCTGGGGTGGAGGGGAAGTGGGGAGTGGATATGAGGGGTGAAGGTAGAGCCAAGGTGGGGTTCAGACATGGGCCATTGGGAAGATCTTGGGCTAAAGCATTTGCTACTTGTTGCAACTGTTGCTGTTTATTTCTGGCACATGTATAATGAGTGTTTCTTATTTCCAAGAAGTGTTCCGAGGAAAGCAAAATATGTTCTTTTTCTACCATTTCCTCAGAGATCTTTATGACAAAGTAAAATTTATAAACAACAGATTTGAAGGAGTAATTATGAAATGAACAAAAGATTCCAAGCAGAAGTTTGCAAACCATCTAATGAAAGAAATGTCAGTGTTTACTGCTGTTAAGTGCTTTTCAAGTTCATTTCTCTTTGATTTTAGATTTTATGTCTCTTTTCATTAAAAATTTTAAAATCACATATCCAAGCTACCTATTGACAGGTAGACTGCTAAATAGAAAAGACTGATGACACAGGCAGAGGGAAAACATTAAGTATTTTGTAGATGTCATGAGTCAAGTCCTTAGTGCAAGGGGATGGCAAGAATCTTTGTATGTAAAGAGTTTTAGGTTGTATTTTTTGGAATAACTTTTAAAGTTGTTATATGGAAGAAAATTTCTAAGCCAAATAATGATTAGAAAGTGCTTTATCTGGGCCCATCCTGAGCTCCAGGATACCAAAGGAAATAACATTATGTCTTCTGTCATCAGGTGGGTTATATCTGGCAAGACTGGTGACAGAGCCTGGTGCTTGAACATCAGCTCATTGAAATCCCAAATGAAGTGTGGCCCTCTCTCCACTGGTCAGGAGTGGTGTTCTCACTAAAAAAGGAGTGGATGGATGGATGGACGGGTAGAGGCATGCATGCATGAATATTGCAGGAAAGAATTAACAACCTCACTGTCTTAGTTTAAGAGGACCTGGTCTGCACAAGATTAAGCATTGGCCTTTGTTTTGGCATGGCATTAAAATAATTTTCAGATTTAATTGGTGCTGGAGTTGACCTGAAAGTCTTGGTCCACTGGTGCCTTAGTGCTCCAGCCCAACCAAACTCCCTTCTTCAGCAATCACCAACTTTCTGCCTCCACATCCGCATCATCAGATGTTCTTTCCCTGTTTTAATTCTTCAGTCAGCCACCCCCTTTCTCACTTCCAGTGGACAAAAGAAAGTAAGAATTCGTCTTCCTTTCTACCTTAGAGGCTGAGCCAGGAACAAGAGCAGTTTTCTGACTCCTCTTGTTTCCTCTTTTACCGGGACTGCACTCTCTCTGTCTCACTGTTTTGCTTCAAACCATATCTGTTTTTTATTTCCTTTTAGCTCTGCTCTCCATCTAACCATAAGTTCCCTGTTCTGTTTGATAAACAAATGGCTCCTTAAACTAAGCCTGGATTATTTTCAAGTACCTGGACTTGCAATTGCCTGCCCCAAAGAGACAAAAGAGAACATGGGTAAATGAAATGCCAAGGATGTTCTGGAATCTTCAGGAATCCTTGGGATTTTCTAATGTCTCCTGTTCTCAAAATGCTCTGATCTATTTTGACAGTTACAATGAAGAATTGGTGCTGCTCTTCTGACCATTCTGGAGCCAGTGGGGATTCACATCACTCTAGCCAGAGAGTACAAAATCACCAAAAGATGGTGACCCAGTTCTTGTTGGTGAATTCTTCCTATGCATTTGAATTTGCCCCCAATATTTTTTTATATCTCATGGTCTAGGGCTGGTTGTCCAGTGTGATAACCACTATCCAGATGTGGACATTTAAATATTAATTTAATTTAATACAGTTTAAAATTTAGTTTCACAGCTGCACTATGCACATTCCAAGTACTGAAGAACCACATGTGGCTAGAGGTTGGACACCACAGATATAGAACATTTCCATCATCAACGGAAATTCTTATGGACAGTGCCCCTCTAAAGCATGGGTGTGGTGCAGCTTAATGGGTGAGATCATGGGCTCTGTATTCAAAAGATGTGTCTCTCAGTCTGCATCACAACTCAGCAGCCACATGACTCAGGGCAACTACTTAACTTGCTCAGCCACAATTGACTCAGTGGAGATAATAATACCTGAGACAGGGAGCTATGTTATGAAGTGATGGGTACTCAGTACCTATTTATCATATTTGTTGTGGTGATATAGTGGTGAAAATAATTTTAGCATCCTTTTTTCTCCCTTCTTTAGATGAAAAACAAACTGAGCTCTTATTGTGTAACAAAGAGCTTAGCTGGCCTTTGTCCCCAGTCCCTCAATGGGAGCCTCTAAATCCTTAGAATTTCTCGAGTGATAGCCATGCCTTTGTTATTCATCGTGGGCCCTGACAGTTTATGCTAGTGAGACCACTGAGGATGGGGGCTGGCCATGTCAGAAAGACCAACCATGAGATGAGAATCTTGGGGCTTTGAGCCAAGTGATGTCAGTCCAACCTCCAGGGAGGCAAGGAGAAGCTGAAGATTCAGAGCAGTCACATGGCTAATGATTCCATCAATCATGCCTACATAATGAAACTCCCATAAGAACTCTGGACACAGAGGCTCAGGTGAGCTTCCCTGGTTAACAGCACTCTGTTACACATTCATGTGCCAGGAGGGTGATGCATCCTGACTTCACTGGGAGATGGCATGGAAATTCACATTTGGGATACCCTGCAACCTTGCCCTATGCATTTCTTTTTTTGGCCAGTCTTAATTTGTATTCTTTTTTGCTGTAATAAAACCATAATTATAAATATAATGTTTTCCTGTGAGTCATTCTACCAAACTATGGAGGTAGTGGGGAACCCCCAAATTTGTAGCCAGTTGCTCAGAAGTGCAGGACCTGGGAACCCCAGAGTTTGCTGCTCATGTCTGAAGTGAGTAAAGACCGCGCCCTTTGCTTGTGAAATTTGACCTAACTTCAGGTAAGTCATGTTAGAGTTCCATTGCAGATCTACATCTCATTCCTGGGTCCTGGCCCCTGAAAAAGCCTGGTTCCATTTGGCCTGGCTGCTACAGGTTGGAAGAAGTCAAAAGCCTTCTCTTTCTGTTGTTACCCTTCAGCATCACATCCACAATTGGGTGCACACTGAGGTTCCTAGGGACCCATCTCATTTACCCAGACATATCTGGGAGACTGGACCACTGTTAAAGGAGGGGAGGGTGTCTTATGTCTCCCTGAAACTTATAAAACTAACCTGTAGCCCAACCACCTTGGGCACCTGTTCTCAGGACTTCCTGGGGCTATCGCATGTTAAGGTCCTCATATTTGTCTCAGAGTAAATCTTTTCCAATATTTTACAGAGTTTTACTCTTTTTCATTGACATTCATCAACTGGACTCTTAGTCCTGTGGGATTCATGCTGGTTTCCTGTGTAACCTCCAGGGACAGTTCTAAGGAAAAGTAAAAGGCAGAAAGCAAGAAAGAACAGAGAGGAAAAAAAAGAGAGAGGAAGATAGAGTTCAGCTCTGTAACCCCAGAGCTTTGGGAGGCCAAGACAGGAGGACGGTTGGAAGCCAGGAGTTTAAGACCAGCCTGAGCAACATAACAAGACCCTTGTCTCTGAAAAAAAAAAAAAAAATCAAAAAATTAGCCGGGCATGTTGGTGCACACCTGTAGTCCCAGCTACTCAGGAGCCTGAGGTGGGAGGATTGCTTGAGCCCAGGAGTTTGGGGTTTCAGTGAGCTATGATTGTGCCACTGCACTCCAGTTTGGGCAACAGAGTGACCCTCTGTCTCTTAAAAAAAATACTGTTTCAGAGTTGTTTTTTCCTACAAATACTGCTAAGTTAGGTTATGGACCCCACTCACTTACAGATGACAGAACTGAAATACTGCTAGGTGAGGCCACTTTCCAAGACCACAAAGCGTGGTAGATGTAGAAGCTGAGAGAAAGCCTGCCTGTCTCTGACTCACTCTGCAGCCTCTCACTGTATCATCGGCTCAGGCATCTGAGTCATCTCTGTGGATTCTACTTTCATAGCAGCCCCAGGGATCGTTTCCTCCTTCCTTCCCAATTGCCATCACCTGTGCCAGGGCTTCATGACCTCTCACCTGGACTATTGGCAACAGCCTCTGATCTGGCCTTTAGCTAGTCACCTTCATGCTAATCTAACCCAATCATCACTGCAAGATCAATCTAACTAGCCACTGCTCTCATGGAAGTGTCTCAGTGAGAAACTTTTAACGACTTCCTGCTGCTTAATTTATTAAGTGTTAAAAACTCTTTAGCACAGTATCATGGCCAGCCAATGCTTGAGCAGCATGCCCGCACTCCAGCTCAAGCCACCGTGGCCCTGAGATCCCCTGCACACCTGTTCATGCCCACGTTGCTGCTTCTGTGCCTTCTCTTGGAAAGCCCCAGCCATGCCTCACCTCACCACATCTATCCCTCTGAGATCCTCGGTGCAGCAGTTCAAATGCTACCCCTACCCATGAAGCCCTTCTGATTCCTCCAACCCTGAAATGCTGTAGCTGTTGTGAAAGGAAAATAAATCTTGGGACCCCAAAATCATTAAGCCAAAGGGAAAAGTCAAACTGAGAACCGCATCAGGCAAACCTGCCTCCCACATTATTCCTAAATAAGATAGTGACAACAATTAAAGAGCTACATACCTTCCTAACAATTTGCACATGGAAATTCCTTACAGGCCCCAATATCTTTACCCTAAAACAGTTTTATTGAATTTTACCCTGACAGCTTATCTTCACAGGCATGGGACAAAGGACAGAACTCTAAGTCATCTCTCTGCTCACCTGAGACAAATGCATATCTGATTGCTTCCTCTGATATAAAAATGCAGACTCACTGAGCTAAAGGAAGACATAAATGACTATTATACCTCTACCCACTGCCCAGCCCCCACGTGTAAATTATGTATTTGGTGAATGGCTGATCAAAGACGCAAAAGAATGCAACCATTTGTCTCTTATCTATTCACAACTTAAAATTTTTTTTCTCTGTCCCCAATATCCACCTTTTCCCTTTAAATATTAAAGCCTTTGAAATCATCTTTGGAGAAAGGCACAGACCTGCCTCTTGGCACATACCCTTAACCTTGACCAAATGAACTTTCTCAGTTGATTGAGACCTGTCTCAAATACTTTTTGGTTCGCACTCTTTATCACATTTTATTGTGTACTATGTTCTGTGTGTGCGTGTCTCATCTCCACTCTAAGACTGAGCTCCTTGAGGACAATGACCTGTGTCTTGTTCATCTTTCAATCCCCAGAGCCTCACACAATGGAGAGACACTACACATATCCAAGGAATGTTTTTTGAAGGAATGAATTCCTTCTAAAAGAAAAGACTCTGCTACACTGTGCATGATTAGTTTAAGTGCTTTTCCTTAGATTGCAAAGTCTCTTGCAGTAGAAGTTTAATCTTTCCTAGAAAATATCTCGCATATTGTGCTCAGACCTCCCCTCCATAGCCCATGAATTGATAAACACAATTAACTGCCTAGGCTGGGTGAACCGAAGTAACTCAGTAAAAAAATTTTACCAGTTTCCATCCTCATTGTAGTTGCTAAATAAATATTGAAAGGAGTAAGATAATTCTCCAAAGATCCCTGATATGTTTATGAATACATATAACTTATTATTAGTTAATGAGCTTATTAGATTCTCAATAAGATCTCCATGCATACAGCATTAAGACCAAACATAACCAGTCACACTGACCTACACTTTACTGGTAATTAAGTTCACACTAGAGATACATTAACAAAATATGTTCATTGTCCAGAGTTTTTAAAATTAAGGAGAAAGCAAGCCCAAATTCATCACAGATAAACAGACATGGATTTCTTTTTCATTTTTGATCTGATTTAAACAATATTTAATACAATATATATTGGTTAAACTGTTGCTTCACAAAATCATGGTGAAGGTCACAATCAATGTTTATGACTCAAGAGCAGACCAAGAATATCAGAAATGACCAGGGAAACTATGGTTTAAAAAGTCACCTTGGAGGAAGGGGAAATGCATGGGAGTATGGGCGATTCGGAGGCGGATGAAATGCAGATGTGGAAGCAGGACTCCATTTATACTTCAGTTGACAATGGCATTGGTATCTGTGCCCCGAGGGATGGCAAAATGAAATAATAGATCTGCCACCCCCAGGCCCCTGTCAGTTGCTACCTCATTACTGATTATTGTTGCGAACTATTACATAATTTAAGAATTTAAATAATCAGTAAAAGACTGTCAAATTTTCTTTGTGTTTTTGGGTGTGTAGGGGGATGGGACAGTGTAGGATGAATGAGGTCCAAGGAAGACGACAGCAATGTGGAAGAGAAAACAGCATACTAGAGTTGTTTTATTATGTAACTTTTTTCTCAAATAATCAGACCATCCACTGGTTTTCAATTTTTATGTGTGCATGTATTTATTTGGTGGATACCTTTATGGTGAAAGGATTTCAATTTAGCTTTTATTTATTTATTTGTTTGTTTATTTATTTATTTTGAGACAGAGTTGCGCTCTTGTTACCCAGGCTGGAGTGCAATGGCGCGATCTCAGCTCACCACAACCTCCGCCTCCTGGGTTCAAACAATTCTCCTGCCTCAGCCTCCTGAGTAGCTGGGATTACAGGCACACGGCACCACGCCCAGCTAATTTTTTGTATTTTTAGTAGAGACAGGGTTTCACCATGTTGACCAGGATGGTGTCGATCTCTTGACCTTGTGATCCACCCGCCTCGGCCTCCCAAAGTGCTGAGATTACAGGCGTTGAGCCACCACACCCGGCCTTCAATTTAGCTTTTAAATTGGAATTTTTCAAAGACCACAACCCCAGCTGGCAAAGATGAAATACTTAACATTAAGAGAGTCTTTTTGAAGATTGCCCTTATGAAGCCAGAATAGTAATTTTCAAGACATGTTTTGCTCATTTTCACCTAAGAAGGTGCTATCAGGCTACTTTCGACTCAGTTCCTATACTCTCAAGACAGGGCTGATGTTTGTTACACAGTCAGACTCTCGGGCTGTGTTCTGCCCCTTCCTGGAGAAGCCGTCACCAAGTTCTCAGTGAGCGTTCACAGAGGGCATGGCTCAGTGGCTAGGCATGCACATTTGCATTTGTTGTTGACAACTGTCTGCTTCGACCTCCTTCTCCTCACAACCCCCATCTAAATGGGGATTGTAATCCTCCTTCCCACCCACTCTCTTCACTCCCTGGGGTAAGAATGTTGACTCCTGCTCTCCATCACCTGTCAGGATCCATCCTGCTGTCACTGGCTTATATGGACAAGTCAGCCCACTGTCACGTGACCGCAGGCTGCTAAAAACAGCTCTGGCACTCACTCCAAACCAGGGCCTGAAACAATGTCCTCCACTGAGAGAAACGTAAAGGACACTTGATCACACAATCCTTGGAATAATATCCAGGAAACACTTGCCGGAGCCACTCGCAGCACCCTTCCCTGGCAGCGCACTTGGGGACGGCAAGGAGATGAGCGCATCTCTGAATTACAAGTCTTTTTCCAAAGAGCAGCAGACCATGGATAACTTGGAGAAGCAACTCATCTGTCCCATCTGCTTAGAGATGTTCACAAAACCTGTGGTCATTCTCCCTTGTCAGCACAACCTGTGTAGGAAATGTGCCAGTGATATTTTCCAGGTAGGTTTGTTTGGAATTTGGTCAGGGGGAGGGGGTGGAAAAGATTCCCTCCTCTTGGAATTAAATACTTAACATTGAGGTGAAATCCTTTAAAAAACTTTATAAGGTTGCCGGGCACAGTGGCTCATGACTGTAATCCCAGCACTTTGGGAGACCAAAGCAGGTGGATCATCTGAGGTCAGGAGTTTGAGACCAGGCTCACCAACGTGGTGAAACCCCATTTCTACTAAAAATACAAAAAAAAAAAAAATTACCTAGGCCTGGTGGCGGGTGCCTGTAATCTTAGCTACTCAGGAGGCTGGGACAGGAGAATCGCTTGAACCCAGGAAGCAGAGGTTCAAGGTGAGACGACGTCGCGCCATTGCACTCCAGCCAGGACGACGGAGCAAGAGACTCTATCTCAAAAAAAAAAAAAAAAAAAAAGGTTGCATTTACTTTCAAAGAAAAACACCTTTCTTTTAATGATTTGCTTTGTGTTCCTCTTTACTCCCAAATCTAGTTTTATCTTAAGACTAAGAATAGTATTTGTTTCTTTTTAAAAAAATCAAACCATTTAATGTTTCAAAACTATACATAAGTAACTGCTAAAGACATTAATGTGGAGTTTCAGGCTGGAACTTTGGTTCTGAAAATGATGGATGGAAAAGCACTTTGTGTGGACAATGGTATATTCACAGATGACTGTGGATAAGGTCTGACCCTGTGTTTCTGGAACACTTGCTGAGAAAGCCCTGAGGGATGATCTTATGGCAAGCTTAAAGTAGAAGTTCATGTTGTTTGTAGTAGCAGAGAGTGAAAATAAGTCTCAGAGAAGCTACTTGTGGCATTACCCAATTCGTTTTTTCTTGCTTGGCAAGAACAGGCCTCTAACCCGTATTTGCCAACAAGAGGAGGCACCACCGTGGCATCAGGGGGCCGATTCCGCTGCCCATCTTGTAGACATGAAGTGGTTTTGGACAGACATGGGGTATATGGACTTCAGAGGAATCTGCTGGTAGAAAATATCATTGACATCTACAAGCAGGAGTCCACCAGGTAACACTCTTCCATGTGTCAAGCCCATGTGAAGCTTGTTTTTGTTTGTTTGTTTAATGGGTTGCTACACTGAATGCTCCTTTATCAATCAAAGACTATGTGTTTTAAGGGAAAATGGTTTTCCAAGTCAGTCCTTCCCAATGAGAGGAGAGTTGCTCACAGGAGGAGAGAGGGGAGCTGGTGCCCATGCTTTTGTATAGTATAAGAATGAAATCACTCATTAACACTAATCCATTCCAGATGGCGATGTTGAAAGAGACTTACTGCTGTCTCTCTCCACCTTAAAGCTTGGTATTACATACATTTTTACACTTTTTTGCACTTCACAGATCCTTTGTAGCTCCAGATCCCTACAAAGAAGAAAAAAAAAACCTAGTAAAAACTTAACAGAAAATTAATAGAAATGGCATCTTCCAAAATAGCCCAGTTCCTAGTTCAGATAGTGTTGCCTTAAAATTGTTTGGATGATAATAAAAACAACCCTCCAACATAGTTTGTCACTGTATTTACTCTAAGGGAAGTTGCAAAGCAAGGCAAAACCCTGGCCTTTAGGGACTTAAAGTTCAGAGACACGAGGAAAGAAAAAAGATGAAATTCAGGTAATGATTCCCCATTCCTTATATTGTATTTACTACAGAGTCAGCATTCGCTTGTTGATTGTGAATAGCATTGTGATAGCATTATATATCTATTCATTCATTAAAAAAAATAGAAAATGCTTCTTATTCATCAAACCACATTGGCTATAGAATTCCTTTCCTAGACACAACTCTGCGGGGAGCTCATTCCTAGAAGGCACGGTGTGAAGAGCCCCTTTTCAATTGTGCACAGGTCAGTCCAGTCCACAAAGCTTAATAGCCATATTGAGACCATCTAGAAATGGCCTCATTGTGATTCCATTAGGGGACATGTATTTATGGAACATCTGCAGGGCTCTAAGAGGCTTGTGCTGTTGGAAGGAAAGCTGTTCTATAAATCTAACATAATTATTATAATTATTATAGCTATTAATTTCCGCTAAAGATCCAAAACTAAATTAGATAGTACCAGGATCTAGATGGGTTTGGGGAAAAAGAATTGCTGATGACATATTGCAGAGATTGCAGCTGGCTGTTTCCCTTGCTTCCAAAGTCTCTTGACGAGAACAAAAGTACTATTGCTGTTGGTGTTACTTTACAGATTTGATTTCATTGTGTTTCACTACTTTAAAATACAAATACACACTGTCTCTTAAAAACTTAACCAGCCAATTAATAGCCAATTAATTATTAGGTTGATGCAAAAGTAATTGCGATTTTTGCAATTACTTTTCACTGCCAAAACAGCAATTACTTTTCCACCAACCTAAAATTAAGAGAGTTTATATAACAAGAGTTTCATTGCTAATCCTAAGCCTTGCACAGAATAGTTGCTCCATAAATCCTAGCTGATCAAGCAATACCACAAATATTCTTACATAACAAGTTTCAGAGCTAGTACAGTGCCTTGCACAGAATGATTGCCCCATAAATCCCAGCTGATTAAGCAACACCACAAATATTCTTACATGTTCTATTTATTGCAATAAATTTATGTTTTGTTACTTGTCACAGTGGGAACTTGAGACATGAAAAAATGGCAATACTTGTTATAAAATCCAGAGAAGAGATGTTAAAATTTGCAGTATTAGTAAAACTACAAAACACATCTCCACCTTAACTATGACGTTGGCTTGCTGCAGCTGCCAAAAATAGTACCTAGGGCTGGGAAGTAAGTTGCATAAAAGCAATGAACCAAATTTCCAACAATAAAACTCATAGCTGAGTGGACTAGGGATGCTTTTGTGATTTTCTGTGATTTTGTTATGTTTTTTTTTTTCTTGAATTTGAAACTTGCCTGTGGGAAAATTTTACTTGGTAGCAAAACCACAAGTTGCACAGAGCACTTGGCCACATGTCTCGGAGGAAACACAGGTGTCCCCTGGGGGCAGGAAGCCTTACTAGGCCAGAACCTTGAGCCTCAGGGTACATTAGGTAACCCTAGAATGATCTTGTTATATAGAGTGAGAAGAGTTCAGCTGTGGCCATTGGAAGGGGGTGGGAGTGGTGCCAATCACAGACTGAGATGTTGTTGATCAACTCTGACCTCCTGCAGAAAGGCTGGAGACTGTAGGTCTCCACAAAAGCTGGCATTTTTGTCCAGAATTCTGCATGGTGCCAGACTAGCCACAGTTGAGAGTAGGAGCTGGTAAGAGAAGGTACTATTTTGGTTATATTAATAATTAGTATAGTAATAATTAACTTTAAAATATAACAAGTAAACTACTATGTGCTATGTGCCAGACACTGTTCAGGGTGCCTGACACATGAATCATGTGCAGTTCTCTAATTCTCACAACAATCCTGTGAGATGTTCATTATTATAATTACTACTAAGCTATTAAAAGTTTTTAGTGTCTTAAAGTAATTAACTTACACAATTTTGAGAATTCAGTACAAGGCCTCTGAAGAGAAATGCAGTCTCCACCCTGTTCTCTCTTTACCCCCAACTCATTCCCCAGAGTCAGCCACTTTTAATTCTTTTAGCTGTTTTTCTGCTATTCATCACCAGTGACATGTGCATACTACTGGTATGCTGCTATTCTCTGATTTTTCAGTTTCAGACATTTTCTATTGACTATTCACTGTAGATGATTAGGATTAGCCCTCCTCGCATGGCTGGGCTTCACCATCTACTTGGGAATTCCTTTACCCTCCCGTGGGTTGAACTCCTTGCTCCTTGGATTCCACGTCTCCCTGTTTGCTGGCTTACTCTCTTGTTTTTATAGAGCACATCCTCAAGTAATCTCTTAAAATGTGCACAAAGTCCTTCTCTTTTCATCCTCTTCCACTCCATCACCCCCTACTTCTGCCTTTAGGACTCCCGGCTCCTGCAGTTCCAGACCCTTTCCAGGGTTCCATAGCTCAAGTCAACTTGCTTATTGTAAGCTTCTCACTGCAGGAACATAGCAGAACTAAGATGCAACTCAAGTAGGTCACGTCCATTCATCCAGACGTTCCTAATTTCCAACATTTGGTTGACATCTCTCATTTGCTGTCATCTGTGCTCACTTTTTGTCCTTACTGATTTATGCCCTTTTATTTCCTTATTCTCATTTCACTGGGATTCCAGCAGAATAAATACATAAATACATACACACATAGATACATATATAAATAAATAAATACACACCTATGTTCATTCTGCCACATTTGATTAGAAGACCCTTAATCCGATTTTTGATATGAGTAAAAATTGAGAACAAAATAGGTTAAGTAACTTGCCTAAGGCCACCATTACACGAAGAAGCTGAGCTGGAAAGAAGCTTTAAGATCAGTTTGGCCGGGCACTGTGGCTCATGCCTGTAATCCCAGCACTTTGGGAGGCTGAGGTGGGCAGATCACCTGAGGTAGGAGTTCAAGACCAGCCTGACCAACATGGTGAAACCCCATCTCTACTAAATACAATAAAAATTAGCCGGGCTTGGTGGCAGGTGCTTGTAATCCCATCAACTTGGGAGGCTGAGGCACGAGAATCCCTGGAACCCGGAGATGGAGACTGCAGTGAGCCAAGACTGTGCCATTACACTCCAGCCTGGACAAGACCAAAACTCTGTCTCGAGAAAAAAACAAAAAGATCAGTTTGACTGCAAAGCTACTGCTTGAATTGCCTCACCAAGACCAGATGCCCACCCCTCAGAAAACTCTAGAGTGATCCCAGGAATCTCAGAGACCAGAGACAGCAGGCTATAGACTCCTCAGTCCAGCCTACACTGAACAGTGAGGAGCCACGGCCAACGTTTAGCACTGGGCCCTGACCACAGCTATGAGCTCGGCTGCTCTCACCTCATAAACATGTATTTATGTTTTCTTTTACATGCCATATCTGTCCCAAGTCTGTCACATGTTTTAAATTGTACAGAGGTTTCATTATACACTCAGTTATGAGTGGGTGGTGCTTCTAGGGCTGGGCTACAACCCAAATAAGAAAAACTCAGTGAGGAATATGGGAAATCGTTCGCAGTTTATATAGCACCATGAAAAAAATAAATAAACTGAATCACAAGCAAAACTAAATGTAGAGCCTCATGGCTGTTTTCGCATTTTCAATATTTGCATATACTTCATAGACCTGTGCTCTATGACATTATCTCATCACAGCTGTTGACATCAGAACAGCATGTGGGACCCAGGCTGCCCACTCTTGCTTAAACCATGTTAATGACATGGTGGAGATACCTAAGAGGGAAGAGTTTAGAGGGGAAGAAGCCTTTGACCAGCCAGAGACCAACTCTCCAGTCCAAACCCCAAAGGGCAGTGTCATTTATTAAAGAAGTAATCAGGATGTTGTCTGGTCTCTTCCTCCGCCATTCAGGAGTGCCAGGTGACCCTAGGCTTTTCCCATATTTGCCATGACTTCTCTGGCTGGGTGGTGTTACACTAGAGCACAGGGAATACTGTCCATTAATAGGTCAAATTCCCTTTCATTGTCTCTCTCATTTGTGCAACAAATATTTACTGTGCCACTGCCTCTGTGTGAGGCACTTATCTGAGTACTGGAGATGCAGCAAAAAAGAAGATGCATCATGGCCCCTGCCCTCATGGAGCTGATATTCTAGTGGAGGAAACAGACAGACCTGACAGGGAGATAATTTTCTCAATTGTGGAGTTGACTTTCCTTATTTGAGTTCCAAGTATGTGGTCAAATCAGAAGGTCATAGACTTCATGGAAAGCATATTGCTGCAAGACCAGACAGAAATTCCTTTTGCAATAATCAGATTCTAAAATTTTGAAACTGGAAGTCCATGCAATTTTCTGACGAGACTCAGGGCTTCTCCCAGTGTTTAGCCTAATCTCAAGTACTTGACTTCCACCTAGCAGCTTATAAAGGAAAATTAGTGTCTTACAGAGGTACATCAGCATGTTTTCTGCCTTTCTCTGAGTTCTGGGGCTGCAGCTACAAGATACCACACATCAAAAACAATGGGTTTCAAACACTTGTGATCGTGATTCACAGTAGGAAGTGCATTTTATGTTGTGACTACTTACTTATATGGATGGATGCATACACGCACACACACACACATACATATTTACACACATACACACACACATTTTTGTTTAAGTCACATATATACACACAAACAGCTGAAACAAAAGTTTCAAATATCAATACTTATTCTTACCACAAGTAATTCACAGCATTTGCTATTCCATTCTATTTTTATTTTAACAATGCTGATCATAACTTCTTAAATTGATTTCTTGGCCTGTAGTAATTGATTTCATGGCTCATAAAAAACCTGCAGTTGTTTAAAAGTGGATCTTTATAACAACAAAAAAAATGTAGTCCCAAATCTAAGATGTTGCTAAATAACTATGTGTTTGGAAATTTTAAGAAAGCCTCTGGATTTGGATTTGAATTTTTCAAATACTTCTGTAAACTATTAACAGCCTCAGTCATTAGATAGGATATATCAGAATTCCTGGGGTTTATATAAGGAGGTACACTCACACCTGCCTGTCATACACAGCTACTTCCAACCAGTACTTGAATTAGTAATCAGAAGATTTCTGTTCCCTGTGAGCCACACCTATCCTCACTCCTTCAGGTGAGAAGGGTGTTTTCTGGGGACAGAGGCTATAGAGGAGGGATCTAGCTCCACCCAAAAGCTGGTGCAAACTTGACTGTCAGTTCATCAGCAACTTCCTGTTCTTTGTCCATAATGGGAAACTGTCCCTTGAGAAACTCATGAGCGTGTAGACACAGTGCTGGAACACCTTCCTGATGGCTCACCAGGGTCCAATGTTCAACTTTCAGGAATTTCACTAGCAGGTTCTTCAACCTTAGATAACTTAAAATTGTCCACGTGGAAATACACCATGGAAACCGGCAAATGGTGCAAATCAGTCTCTCCACGTCTCTGTCCCCACCCCAAGCAAGGTTGTGAGAGATTTGCCAGCACCTCACTGCTAAACCTGCAGGGAAGCTGAATTTGGTGGGCTCCAAGCACATGAAAGGGCCCCTGGGAGTCTTCTGGAATAGAGTTGCTGGGTATACAGGGAGGAGAAGGAATTTGCAAGGCAGATCACCAGTCTCTGCTCTGCCCCAGTGAGAGCTGATGGACATTCGTCTGCCTACCTCCTCCCAGGCCAGAAAAGAAGTCTGACCAGCCCATGTGCGAGGAGCATGAAGAGGAGCGCATCAACATCTACTGTCTGAACTGCGAAGTGCCCACTTGCTCCCTGTGCAAGGTGTTTGGTGCACACAAGGACTGCCAGGTGGCTCCCCTCACTCATGTGTTCCAGAGACAGAAGGTAACAGAGCTGCTCCCTTCCTCCCACACCCCATCCCCATCCCCACTCCTCAGGGCCTTCCTGGGGCCAGCGTGAGTGTTTCCTTGTGGTGAAGGAGGAAGCCTAAGTCATACAGGGCCACGGAACACTGGAGGGCACGCAAGGTCTGCAGGAAGATATGTGCACAGTTGTGCACAAGGCACACACTACATTCCCTGGAAGGTGGTGGGGGGAAGCCAGATAGGGGAGCGGTGCCCAGGTTCAGGAAGGGGTGCAGAAGGACAGGGTCCCTATTTTTGTGCCCTTTGGAGGTTGCTGAAGATGAGCAATGTTAGGGGACCCAGCAAAAGCTCAAACTGCTCAAGATTATGTGAAGCTTAGACGGCAGATAAGAAAAGGACAGTTTTTTACCCTAGTCACAGAATACTTTTTTTCATCCACCCATGAAAGGTTTCTTTGGCCCTCCTCAAGTCCTTTTCTCCTGCACTGTTAGTGAGGGAGGGTTACAATAGTGACATGCAGTTATAGAGCAGCTTTAAAACACACCCTTGTGCTGGCCCTCCTGTCACCCGCGCCAGTTGCCTAAAGGTCCCTTTGAGTGTGGTGCGTCCCCCTGATCCCAGGGCCTCAGCTGTAGCCCCCTAATTCTGACCAGAGAGAAAGAGAGTGTCTCCATCAACACATTACCAATCTGCTAGCCTGGTTTCATGCACGAGCAGGTCAGAATTTATCCATCTGGTACAGATAAAAGTGGAGTCAGGTACTCCAGTAGGTGCAGCCACTCCAGGCACTGAGAATTTGAGCAGTTCCACCTCTCAGTATCTTTCATTTAGACTAATCAGTGTTTTATTGTGAAGAGTAGTGTTGGAATCAAATTTGGAAGCAAAACTCTTGGGCAACACCAATTACAACCAGTGGCCACTACGTGCTAAAGAGGCAGGATTTTTCAAGTTATCCACAACATTTGTTTATTTTTCAATGCAGTTACAATTTATTCCCCCTTCTCTTCTGCCCACCTCCCCTAAAGTCAAAGCATGATAGAACTGGATGGTAGCTGTTTCACACTCCTCCTCTCAGAGCCTGGAGACTCATGTGAGATGGAGAGAAGGACAGACTGGTGGGACCCCCATCCTTGCTCCTGTTTGGCCAAAGCAGCTTCACCTCCATATTAGCTTTCATTTGAAGAAGGTTCTGCAGCTTTAAAATATTTTATAAACACTGTTCTGGTCCAATCTTCTCTTTCTAAATGTGAGAAAATTAGGTTCAAAATCAAATATATGTTTTGCCCAACATCATAGAGAAGTTGGGAGTAGAGTTGGACAAGGCACATGGATCTCCCAAGGGCCCATCCAGTGCTCCTGGTCACTCCATCAGCCAGCCTTGGGAAGGGGGGAAATAGGAACAATGGAATCTCATCCCAAGTCAAAAGAGCAAAGGAATTTCAAAGTTGACATTTCTCCCCTAGAACCAGTTCTTTGTTTCAGTGCGAAGTCTGTAATGACTTAGTCTAATGTGTGTTTGCATCTGTATACACTATATTATTATGTCTATAATAAGTATATGTTAAATAAATGAGTATTTACTATATACATTTCCCAAGTAAAACTGACCCTGAGTTCCACTAGGTAAAGAATTCCATTTGGGTCCCTGAAGTCACATATTGGGCTCCATGCCATTTATAAACAATACTTAGAATTCTTTACCTTGAACATGTTGATCTCAATATTAAGAATGTGATGAAAACTATGAAACCTTTTTGTGCACAAATGCATTCATAAACAAAAGTTTGCTTGCAATATCAGGCAGTCCACAGGCCTCCAAGCTCTCCTTGTTACTCCTTAAGGGTTGCATGGATCCTAAATTAAGAACCCATAAAGACAATATTATGACCAATACACAATCGGGGTGACTAGGAAACCCCTAAGATATTGGGTTTGTGTTTTCTCTTCATTAGTCTGAGCTCAGCGATGGCATCGCCATCCTTGTGGGGAGCAACGATCGAGTCCAGGGAGTGATCAGCCAGCTGGAAGATACCTGCAGAACTATCGAGGTGAGTCAGGTGACTTCCACAGGTTCTCAATCAAGCCTGCGACACCGGGTCTTTATGGCTCCCTCAGTGCCACACTAGACATCCCTATTCCAACCTTTCATTCTTTGCATCTAGAATGGCCTCCTTCCTGATGTCTCTGAAATATTCACCTCCAGCACAGAAAGAGACATTACCACAGGAGTCATGAGGCGGATGTTACCACAATTACCAGGGCTATTGCTGCATGTGTTGTTCTTTCTTCCTTTGGAAAGATTAGCTACAAGAAAAATATATTCCCCATCATGGAATTCAGTGTTGTTGCTATTATAGCAAGCTTTCTTGGTGGAAATCTAAACTGTCTTAGAAAATTCTCGCCAGTGCTTTAGACAGTCATATGCAGGTTTGAGCTGCATACCTCCACTCTTACAACGGTGCTGCGAAGAGGCCTTCAGGAGGAGAAATGGCTGTAGTTAGAGAATGGCTCAGTGGTGGGATCTCATGGAGGCCAGAGTTCTGGCTCATCTCCACTTGCCCTCTGCCTGGCCCAATGCCTGGCAAATAATCAACGCTCAAAAAAAATTTTTTGCTGAATGAATAGATGAGTGGCTGGTTGTTTAGTTCATATTTGGGCTTGCCATACAATAAATACAGCAGATCTACATGTCCCTCAAGATCAAATAACCATGCTATGACTAGAGGCCTTTAAAGTGTAGAAACCTGAAGAGGTTTAGCTATGTGGCAGATACATTTTCAGGAATTAAAGATTCACCAACTAGTTACAACCTGCTACTCGGTGCAGGTGCAAGACACCTGGGTTCAAGTCCAGGCCTGGCTCTGTAACCCAGAGCAGTCCATTACCATCTCCCTGCTCTAAGCTTTGGGGTTACTGTTTTTGTAGTTGGACCTCTGTGCAGAGTGGAGGTGTGATGCTGCTCAGTTCACGACATGTAGTTCTCATTGCTGTGTGCAAGGCCTCTCCATAGATTGCCACTCTAACATGTTTGACATTCTGTTTGTGTTTTTATAAAATGTGTATTGTGTAATATGCATGTCTTTTAATTTTATAAATGATATTGTGTGGTATTTTTCATTCTGCTTCTTAGTTTTTAAAAAACTAAACATCAGGCTTTTAGTTTTTTTGTTTGTTTTTGAGGTGGAGTCTCGCACTGTTGCCCAGGCTGGAGTGCAATGGTGGGATCTTGGCTCACCGCAACCTCTGCCTCCTGGGTTCAAGCGATTCTCCTGCCTCAGCCTCTCAAATAACTGAGATTATAGGGACCCACCATCACATCTGGCTAATTTTTTTGTATTTTTAGTAGAGACAGGGTTTCACTCTGTTGGCCAGGTTGGTCTCAAACTCCTGACTTCCTGATCTGCCTACCTCAGCCTCCCAAAGTGCTAGGATTACAGGCATGAGCCACCACGCCCAGCCAGCATTATGTTTTTAAGTTCCATTTGTGTTGCTACAAGGAGATTCACTTCCTCAGTTTTCTCCTCTGTAAAAATGGAGCAATCATGGTACTTACTTTATAAAGTTACTATGAAGAATTAAATAAGCAGAAGCAAAATGCTTAGCACAGTGCCTGGCATATGGTGAGTGCCCAATAAATACTGTTATTATTATTTTATCATTAGAAAGGCAAATTCTATTGAAAGCTAAAGGCTATTTCCTAAATGAGGGCTTTAGGACATTAGCTATAATTATTTCATTTTAAATTTGTACATCATTAAAATCAGTCTCATTTCTTCACCACATTCATATTCCTGAAAAGATCCATGATCAATCTGGGATCCATTTATAGAAGGAAGGTTTTCTCTTGGTGAAGAGCCGAAGGATATTTGGAAATAGACAGTACCAACTTCTTTCTTTGTACTTATTTACAGTAGAGGCAAAATACAATTCAGTCACATGCTGTGAATCAGCACTCCAGGGTGGTACCAAGCTGAGGTTCGAGTTTATAAATAGGAGCATGTTGCTTGTGGGTGAGCAAGGTAATCTCAGGGCTTTACTGAAGATGTCTGTTGGAAGGAACAGGCTTTCTGTCTGGGATGGAGAAGCTGGAGAATGCACAGGAGAAGAGCCCTGTGCAGGGGAAGCGGGGCATATGAGCCTTAAGCAATTTGATTCTTGAGCAAATGCAAATGATTGGGGCTCCATTTAGCCAGCATCAGAGGACACCAACGGGGCCTCAGAGATTTGACAACAGGTTTTCTTCATAGAAGCCAGTCAGGGGCACAGTAGGAAGTGCTGTTTTTATTCCCTGAAATGACAAGAAGGAACAGGTTTGAAGTTCAATCAGCATAAGGGATTAGTACAGATGTCAGGAAGAACATTCTGGCAGGGAAAGGCAGGATCATTACCCCCATTCTTATTGGCAATACCATTCATTAAACATGACACACTTTTCTAATAAGTATTTTCACAGGTAGCTAAAGGAGGGCATATAATCACTCTCTTCAGGACTTTACGATGAGACTGCAAATTGGCAGGAGTCTTAAAAGTTAATCTCTTCTACCTGTTTATTTCATTTCTGGGACTTCAGGAAATAAGATGAAAAAACATAGCAAATATATGTTTTTATTTATTATTTAGGATGTATGTTTATATATAACAATATAGAAAGTACAGTTGTGTACCATGTAACATTTTGGTCAATGATGAACTGCATATATGATGGAAGTCTCATAAGATTATAGTATCATATTTTTACTGTAACTTTTCTCTGTTTAGATATGCTTAGATGCACAACTACCATGTATTACATTTGTCCATAGTATTCAGTACTGTAACATGCTATACAGGTTTGTGGTCTAGGAGCAATAGGCTGTGCCATACAGCCCAAGTGGGCCGTAGGCTCTGCTGTGTAAGTTTGTGTAAGTACCCTCTGTGATGTGCACACAATGAAATTGCCTAACGATGCACTTCTCAGAACATACTCCCATAGTTAAGCAACACGTGACTGTGTATATTTATATAGATCCTCCTATACATTCATGGGAAGAAATCAGGAATGAAAAACACCAAAAGGTTAAGGCAGTGAGTGGTGGGACTGCAGGTGATTTTCAGTGCCTCCCTTATATTTTTATAAAGTGAGTCTGACATTTTTAATAACCAGCAAAATAAAGAATGAGTGAATATGATTCACATGAGCATAGCTGTCTCAGAGCAGTTTAGGTGGTTCATCTGGAGATGTAGAGACTGTCTCAAAGCCCCATGGAGGTCTCTGACTTTATGATTCCCACTTCACACATTAACCTTCGTTTGAAGGATCCCTGAGGACGGGGATGGCCACAGATGGCCACCATGTGCATCTGTCATCGCTGAGGTGACCTCCCAGAGCCAGTGTCATATCAGTGGGCAGAGCCCAGAGGCTCAGCTTCTTGCCAGCCTTCAAGGCAGGACAATGTAGAGCAAACCAGGTCCTCAGCTTGCAGTGAAACAGTCCTAGCTTGAGCACCAGGCGGATTCCGAGCCAGGGTCAGGGCCACAGAGCTATTGTGTCTCCTGTTCTGCCTGGAGTTCATCTCCCTTTCTGGCTTTGTGCACCACCTGCCCAGAAACATTTTCTGAGAAGCTATGCGTGGTTCCTGACCAGGGGGTGGGGAGCTGTTGTTAAAGAATTCTCTTTTCTGATTGGTGAAGACCTCCTTAGGGATGAGAAATGAAGTAGTCCCTGGGGTGGGTATTATCTTTCCATAATTACACCGGGGCCCTGACACCTGCCCCAGAGTCCTTTGGTGGCAGTGTCTTCCTTGCAAATGTCTAATTTTGTCTCTAATCATGGGAGGCACCTGGCCCAGGACCAGCCCTGGAGCAATGCTGAGCTTAGGGTAAATAACACTGTGGGCTCATTGTTATCCTTTAAGAATAATGTCTGCAGTTAACATGAAGTTACAGTGATAACGAAGAAGGCTTTGAGGAGGACTATAGTTGCAAAAGGGCAGACTGAAAAGGGAGTGGCATTTTCCCTTCCGTGCTGTGGGCTAATGGTGAGTGGAGGAGCCATGAGTCTTTTTACCTCTGCTTCTTGAGAGTGGCCCAGCCTGAGACGTTCCCTGAACTGTGGACTTCAGGGTGATGGAGGGCTTCTGGGCTGCTCCAGATGAGCCCAGCATGATCTGAAGCTTCACTTGCCTTTCTAGGCCTGGAGATGTTCTGGGATGGGATGGGACTGGGTTGGGGGCTGCCTGTAGGAATGGAAATGTCCACTGGGGAGCTCTTTGCTTCCAAGAAAACATGCTTGACTTTCATTCCTCATCCCTAGAGAACACAATCTACCTCTTGCAGACTTTATCAATGGCACTTATCCTATGTCACTGGATACTTAAGGGCACAGGATGTTAATACTGGCCCTCCCCACGCAGTCTGCCAGGCCTAGAAACATCGCTGTTTTGTATAAATGCCTGTCTAGGGGAAACTGCTCCAAGTTGAATAATAAATATTTGATACTGAGCATTTCCAATCTCTGAAAAATGACAACTTGAATAAAGCCCTCCAATGAATTTGCAGTGAGAACAAATCTGTTGTACTTCCAAAACAGTGATTTTACCCCAAATGGCCTTTTCTTATCTCTGAGACATTGTCCATGCCATTACAAATATGAAGAAGGAATGTAATTAGAATTGTTTAAATAGTATGCCAGAATTTTAAAGGCAATATATGTTTTAAAGAACAGATTTTGGCGTTTGAATTTTAGCACTATGGCTTAATTACATGACATTGGGCAAGTTACTTAAGCTTCCTGTCCCTCGACTTCGTCAGCATTCCAGTGGGGATGATGATACCGTCTTCACAGCCTTGTCATGATGACTAAGTTGAAGTAAGAGGCACATGCCAGGGACTTGGTAAATGTCATCTTACAGCCTCAGAGTCAGCTTGGAAAGCACACACTTATTCTGATGGTGTGACCCAACTGGAAGCTCTAGAGATTCTGGGGCATCTTTTAAATGGTGTCAGAAGACTGTCAAGTCCTAGTTAATTGTGATGGCAGGACTGAGCAACTCCCTCTAGAGGGACATATTGAGAATGAATGGAGCTAGACATGACTTCTATTCTTTATCGAAGAGGCTTTGTGGCAACTGGAAATATTGGCAACTAAGGGAGACTGAGCCTTTTCTGGGAAACATGGTGACTACCCACAGCAGACCACAGTAAGACAAGCATCTGCTCAGCTTGACAAGTGGCTTTCACCGAACCATGGGGCTCCAATCAGAACAGGCCCACCTGGCCCTCAGCCCTCATAGCGTCTACTCAAGAAGATTCTAAATAATCTGGACTAGCCCAGAAAACCCCAAATGCCAAGAACCCCAAGAGTTAAGTGTTAGAAATCCCTAAAATTATGGAATAATTATCCTTCGAACATGGAGCGGCAACATGAAGTATTAGAAAAGAGCCTGAGTTTGAAAGGCCTCAGACCCATGGCCACTGAATAGAGTTGTTTGCTGAGCACTACACAAAGGAACCAGTTGATGGAGGGCTGAACCCCAGCCTGGGTGCCTGGAAGATGGTGTCTTTCTAGTTTATCTGTCCCTTTCCTAGGGACATCCTAGTCTGTACTCATGGGACTTCTCCAAGTGCTTGTAACTGGAGCTTTATGAATGAAAGGCTAGATTTGATATTCTTGGAAGGAACTTCTTACTTTTTTCAGTATTATTAATTACAGGCTGCTTTTTTTTTTCTCTTTTTTTTTTGGAGGGTTCGTGGGAAGAAATTATGTTTGTTTAATGAAGGGAAGTTTGAAGTTTCTTATTTCAAATGAAGATATACCTCTGAACAAGCATGTCTCGACGAATGTTGGAGGAATGTGGTAGAGATATGAATGGGCCTAATCAAGCCACAGTTGCTCAGTGACAAGTGGTGGGGCTAAGAGCTTATCTTCAGCTCTATTTTGGTCACAGAGCTGTGTTCCTTACATGGTAAGAGCAGTGGTCATTGTTGCCTTAGTTTTTTTCCTACTGTGGCCACTGCACATGTGCAAGCTAGTGCTGGCCTTTCTGGGCTAGGGCATGTAATGTATGTCTTAGTGCTGTAGATGACACAAGACTTGCCAGGAACAGAGGCAGGCACATCATAGCCTAAAGACTCTCTGAAATGTCTTCACATTTACCTAAAATTAGAGAGTCTTGGACCTGTAGAGTCAGAAAGGACCTTAGCAATTATACAATTCAATCTTTCACTGTACAAATACAAACATATGAACAACTGTCCTGAGGTTCAGTGGTTTCCCTAAGGTTGCATAGCTATATTTTACGGTTTTTTTGTTTTTGTTTTTGTTTGTTTTTAAAAAAACAAAAAAACAAAAAAAACATTGAATGAAGCAGAAGCTTAGACTGTCCACTTAAATACTTTTTTTTTTTTTGGGGAACAAAATAAAATTGAAGCTTTTGCATGAGGGCTGAATATTTCTAGATGCAAGTCATATTTTATTTTTTCATTCAGTCAGTCAATCTATATTTCTCAAGTGTGCATTATGTGCCATATTCTGTACACATAATGCTGGGAACTAGTGATGAGCTAAACATAAAAGTTTCCTGTTCTCAGGCAGTTTTTATTCTAATAGAGGAGTTAGACAATAATCAAATGAATAATAACATCATTTTAGAGAGTGATAATTACCTGAGAGAAAAGTGAGCCAATAAAAATTTAGCCATTAAAAACAGTGGTATGGTGGTGCTTTGCTTGGAAGGTTATCTTCTCTTTTAATATAAGGTCATCTATTGTTGCTTTTTCTTTCCGTGAAAGTTTCCCTTTGCAGTTGCATATCTTGTTTTTCTCATTACTGCTGAAATATAAAGGTGGCTAGAAATTGTAGTCTGCCAATTTTAACATTTCCATGATGGTAACAGTTAAGTGATGGCTTTAGGTCAATGTTAAATGTTACCTACTCACTTCTAAGGAAACAACCAAATGACCATCTGATTTTTTTTCTTTACATTCAGAAATGTTGGCATTGTTTAGAAACAATATCCCACCCATCATCATTTTACCACTTCAATATGGGAGGGATAATGTTTATTTTATAAAAATCACCCCTTTTTAGTATATTGCATCCACACTGCATTCTCCCTAGAGATGGGATGAATTTTATTTTCATTAAAGTATTATAGACAACTTTAATTTGGTTCTCCCAAGAAGCCAAGAAATATAACTGTCCCAGGAGACCCAGGAGGAAGGCTTTGCATGAATATGCCCAGAAGCCAATACTTACTGCATCTGTTGTGGAGGTTACTTCACTTGCTAAGCACAGTCACACAGGTACACACACACACACAGAGGATGTAGGAACCACAGATATCAAAAGGAAGAAAATGGAGACTGTTTGAAAAGATCAACACTAAAGCTCAAAAAGTACGTAACTTGATTGAATTACTATGCAGAGAAGACGGGGGAAGGAGGGGCGGTATACGGCCCAAAATTAGGCTTAAAGATACATACCTTTTTACTCAAATAAATGAAAAAGTATGCTAAAAGCAAGGAGCAGTCTTTGAGATGAGGAAGTTTTGTGGAGAAGGGACAAACATGGTTGCTATCATGCTTTTGTAGGTAACAGTGGTCCTTTAAAGTGTGCTGGCTGCAGACATTTTGACAATACAAAAGTCCAAATTTTTTCTCATCCCCTTTTCAGGCTGCTAGAAAGTCACTGCTGAAAGTGTTGCAGATTCACATTAACAAAGACACCGTAGGTACTGAAATTCAGAGTCATTACTGTCAGTAGCTAGGTGGCCTCTGAGAATTTTTTTTTTTTTTCATGGCACATATCTGTTCCCTCATCAGCTTAGAGGGCAAATTGATAACCTGAGGTGTTTATTATTCCCTGATTTTCACAGCACTTTGATGGTCTTGCAGCCAAGAAAGATTGGAGGGCACCTAAATTAGTCTCTTGTGTGTGGGTTCTACCACAGAGAGTATGAAAAAATAGGAGATTCCGTTTCATGGAGTATTTCACATTTGAATCTGACATTAAGTTAACCTGAACATTTTAAGTTAATTTCTAAAAGTTTATAAATTCCAGTTTCATAATTCCAAGGAAGAGGCATGTATTTTTGCCATTTCAGAAACAGATTTGTCTCTTACTGTATTTTGCATAGAATTATATTAAAAGCTAATTAAGTAAGAGAAATTTTTTCTGTTAGGAATTAGAAAATATAATAATTTTACATTTTATATTTATCATTTATGATACATTTTTTTCTTTATTATTCTCCAGAACATTGGAAAATTACGGCAGGTTATTAGATCATACAATGCCAGGTACAAAGTGAGTAGTTGGTGAATTTTGTTGAAAGAAAGAACTAGGGAATATAATTCTGAAATAATTTAAGGTGTCTTGCCTTTACAAAGCCTACCTTGAGCATAGTAAATTTGTTTTGTTTTTGTTTTTGTTTGGAGATGGAGTCTCACTCTGTTGCCCAGGCTGGACTGCAATGGCACAATGGTGGCTCACTGCAACCTCCACCTCCCAGGTTCAAGAGATTCTCCTGCCTCAGCCTCCCAAATAGCTGGGATTACAGGCACACACTACCACACCCTGCTAATATTTTGTATTTTAGTAGAGATGGGGTTTCACTGTATTGCCCAGGCTGGTCTCGAACTCCTGAGCTCAGGGAATCCACCTGCCTCGGCCTCCCAAAGTGTTAGGATTACAGGCATGAGCCACTGTACCCAGCCAGTAAATTTGTTAAAAAGCATATATTCCATTTACAAGCACTTCATATAATTTTTTAAAGTTACTTAAAAAATGGGTTCAGCTGGGTGTGGTGAGCTTAGCAAAGACCCAGGAGTTCAAAGACCTTGACTCTAGGCCAGGCACCAATAATAAACAGTAGGATGGCCTTGAGAAAGTGACAGCTCTGCTGGGTTTCAGTTTCCACACAAGTGGCATGATTGATTTGGAGCAGGTTATTTCTAATATTCCATGCAGCTTCAAAATTCTGCAACTGAATAATTTAGATTAAGGAATTTAGACCTAAATTTAATAGACACTAATCTAGTACCAATATATGCCAGGTAATATTATAAGTGCTTTACAAAGTATGTAATGATATAATAATTTTAATAAAGTATAGACTGTGTATGGGGTAGCATTTCCTACCCCATACACAGTAGTATAAACAAATAAGAGTTGCTATTAAAATGATAGTAATTTTACTAACATTCAATATAAGTTATTAAAAAAAAGAATAGAAATAAAATAATGTTTGGAATAGGAAGTAATATAGGGAAGAAATTTGTTATTCCATTTAAACTGGAAAAATATTTATATGGTCAAAATAAGTGAATTAATCTTTCTTTGACTTGGTAGAGGATACTAGATTACACATAACTTAACATCTGTCTCATTGTAAATGATTTGGCTGTCATAAACTTGAATGTTCTCATATATTAAATCACATAGGAGAAAACTTGTGTGAATCAAAGACTTTCTACCTGTATTATATCTTAATGTAATACTCATTATACTATAAGTGTTTCAAGTGCACAACTCATTTGGGAGGAACAAGCTGGAAACAATTATATGTTCACAGTAGAGCTTCTAAATATCAGAGAGGCTAATTTCATGTATACAGTGGGCACATGGTTGCCTGAAGGTTGGGACAGAAGATAATACTGTGAAAGAGAGTTTGACTAGAAAGCTACTAATAGGTTTCCATTTCTAGGCCTGGCTAAATTGTCCAACTCTCATGATAAAGGGCTGAAGATGAACTGAAATTTGTCAAGCCAGGTAATTTCCACATCTTGATATGCGGCATGGACTCTTGTTCCATTACTTTGACAACTGACAGGACTTCAAGCATTTTTGTCCCCTCCCCAACCTCCTTTACTCCTACTCCTTCTTAAGGTCAGGCTCAGGCACTAAGTCCTCTAAGAAACTCTTCCTGAGTCAACATTCCTGACTCCTCTCAAAAGTCCTCCATCTACACAAAGGGTTGGATGAAGATTCCATAAGTGCTTCTATAAAAACCTGGTATAAATCTCTAACATATTTACATTATTCAGCCTACCATGTTGAATTACATTATTGGTTGATAGTCTGTCTCAGTGAACCGTGAGCTCCTTGAGAATAGGAACTATGTTTAATTCTTTTTGATCCCCAGTGTCTTGCATGAGGTATGACACAAATGACATGTATTGTTTGTTAAATCCATGAATGAACAGGTAGATGACAGTGGTAAGGCATTTACTATTAAAATGGTTGGCACCACTGGATTTCCATGTGTTATAATTTGGTTTGGAACTGTGATGAGAATTGACTGTTCCAAGGGAGGCAATGGAGTGAGGGATATATTTCTTGCACATTTGCAGAGTATCTTTATAATAAAAAATTTGGTTTAGGTCATTCTCCCCCACCCCACACTGAGAATAGTAGAGAAATTGAGAGAAAATGAAACACATTTTAAAAAATCTATTTGGCCGGGCATGGTGGCTCCCACTTGTAATCCCAGCACTTTGCGGGGCTGAGGCAGGTGGATCATGAAGTCAGGAGTTCGAGACCACATCTCTACTAAAAATACAGAAATTAACTGGGTGTGGTGGTGCGTGGCTGTAATCCCATTAACTCAGCAGGCTGAGGCAGGAGAATTGCTTGAACCAGAGAGGCTGAGGTTGCAATGAGCCCAGATTGTGCCACTGTGCTCCAGCCTGGGGGGCAGAGCAAGACTATCTCAAAAAAAAAAAAAAAAAAAAAACCTATTCAACAGATATTTACTGAACAGCTACTATTCAGGAAGGTGCTCTGTGTCCTAGCCAGGTTCTACCCTCAAGAAAATATAGTTTAGATATTTAAGAAACTCACATGAAGAAAGCTATACATGACATAAAAGACTTCAATGTTTACCAAAATGAAAGAATATGTGATAAAGGCTATAGAATGGTCAGAGATATCAGAAATTAATTTGCTGGATTCCCAAGAAGTTCCCACTGTGCAGGAGAGCTAGGTTAGATCATTATGGCTCACAATCCGCTCTCAGCTATAAAGATCCTGGACCTAGAGATGGTCAGGTCCAAGGAGATTGGCATATATGCACACCAAGCTTACCAGAGTTTGAAAAGCCAAAAGGCCAATGACTAGGTGAACTGGATAATTAATTATGATTTAAAGATGGGCCCAGAGTAAAGGGATCTAAATGGTACTGGAGATACTCCAGCTATACAACAGAAATGTGTAAGCCAGACTTCCTGTGCAGCCTTTCTCTCCAACAGCATAGGCCAGATGCAGTATTTCCCATTCGTAGACAGTATTGGATAAATAGAGGATCTTGTAGATACAGTTATGCACAATTAATGGTAGCTATTATGAGATTTCAGAAGGTTAAAATGTTACATTCAGCCATAAAGATCAAGGACCACTTTATGGAAGAAGTGGTAGTCCGACAATGTCTTTGAGATTGCTTAGAGTTTACAATGGTGACTTGGGGAAGAACATCATAAACAGAGGGGAAAGCATGAACAAAGAAGGTGAGTGGTTTATTTTTGCTGGAATTCAGGGTATACAATGGAGGATAGTAGAATATTATGAGGAAAATTGGAACCAGATCATGGAGGGGTCTTGAAAGCTAGTTATGAAGTTTAAATGGTATTCTTTGTGTAATGGGGAGTCATAATAGAAAAAAACATGATTAAGGCCAGGCAGTGGTTCATGTTTATAATCCCAGTGCTTTGGGAGGCTGACGGGGTGGGTCACTTGAGGTCAGGAGTTCAACCAGCCTAGCCAACATGGTGAAACCCCATCTCTACTAAAAATTCAAAAATTAGCTGGGCGTGATGACAGATGTCTGTAATTCTAGCTACTTGGGAGGCTGAGGCAGGATAATTGCCTGAACCTGGGAGGCGGAGGTTGCAGTGAGCCTGGATCGCAACACTGCTCTCCAGCCTGGGTGACAGAGCAAGCAAGCAAGAGAGAGAGAAAGAGAAAAAAAAGAAAGAGAGAGAAAGGAAGGAAAGAGAGAAAGAGAAAGGAAAGAGGAAGGAAGGAAGGAAGGAAGGAAGGAAGGAAGGAAGGAAGGAAGGAAGGAAGGAAGGAAGGAAGGAAGGAAGGAAGGAAGGAA